>NC_085842.1:104207350-104519850 GCF_035594765.1 Anolis carolinensis | reverse complement strand
TAATTGTTGTTGTTTTATTCTATTTTATGATGTTGTGTATGTATTTCAATGTGTTTATATTTTACTTCCCCATGTAAGCTGCTCCGAGTCTCCTTGGGGAGATGGAGGCGGGATATATAAATAAAGTTATTATTATTATTTTATTGACACAAAGACATAGTATGACATAGCAAATGAGATATATATGCTGGATTTCGTATTACAAAATCACAAGTCGAACACTTCCCAAGTGTTTAGAACTGTGTGATGTATTTTCAGATGATACGTGCAGATCCCAGTAAGGTGGCCTTTTGCAATTGGCAGATCATAATTAAATTATTATTATTATTATTATTATTATTATTATTATTATTATTATTATTATTATTTACAGACGATCTTAGAACAGTACAGGAAGCAAAGGTGTGAGGCAGGTAGTCAATGAGCACTAGGCCTGTGTCATGGAATACTGGTGCCTGCAACAGAATTTTAGTGTGGAATGTTACAATGAAAGGTTCTACCCAGGTATTTTTCTGAATTTGCCTTTCAGAAAGTTGCCCTCTAATCAGGGCCGTAGCCAGAAAAAAATTTCTGGAGGGGTTTTGAAAATTGGGGGGGGGGGGTATGAACCCCTGACCCACCCGCGGGTTCAGACCTGTCAATATCTGCTTGAGATAGTGCCTGGAGGGACTCTTAATGTTTTACGTCTCATAGATTTAGCATGGGGATTTGGTTAACCAGTTAAAATTCATGAGTAAACCAGGGTTTTTTTTATAACCTGAAAAATTTCGGGGGGGGGGGGGGGAGGTTGAACCCCTAACCCCCCCCCCCCCTCAGTACAGGCCTGCCTCTAATGCCTAGCAAATGATAGATATGGCATAAGTACTTTACCTACTTGCCTAAATGTCTTTACTGATATTCCTAAAGTATAAGTAGGAAATGACAATTATGGGGTGGAAGCAGTTTTCATCTCACAGCTCCTATGGGCTTGTCAAAAGTCACATGTAGTTATTTTGCTCATTGTGCTTGGCCCGATGAAAGACACACCAGAGTGGAGATCTAACTCTATTTTATTTATTTCTGTGCAAAAGAAAGGTGCTTTTTCCAAAGCTATTGTAAGCCAATATAGCATCTAAATCAGAGCTTCCCAAATGGTGAGTCGAGAGTTGGGACACATCAGTGTTTTGGCTGCATTGTGTAGGTGTGTCACACAAACATAGTGAAAACCCTCTGAGTTTATGTAAAATAGGCAGTAAATCATATGTTTTTAAAAACAAAAGTTTCCATGAGACATATTGTCCCCATATGTGTCATTATTAAAGTTTATGTGTCCGTATTTCTTATAAGGGATTGGTGTAACCTCTGGTTTGTTAGTAAAACTGAATTACTGTGTTGCAAAATGATGCATGTTTAAAAAGCATATCACAAACATGAAATGTTTGGAAAGCTCTGATCTAGATATTTATACCTTTACTTATGAGGCTGAACTATGTTGCTATTTGGAGCTGGTTTTCACCTCAATAAAAGTGATTTTGGAGGGCTGTGTGGTAGATAACTGGAACCTTGTCAGGGCAGGCCATATTCTTTTTTGATTGATGTTTCTGACTAAAAAGCACTTGGAAAACAATTGAAAAACTGGGGAGCACTATTGAGATTCAAAGATAAATCAGATAACTCCAAAAGCATTCCTTGTTTTATATCAACAATTTTTGTAACTTTAATACACCCATTACCATCACTACCTACCCACCAATCTCAAGTGTAATCAAGTATAGATACATTACTTTATGAAAGCATTATCTCATGGTGTTGCCACAAACCTGAATACTGGCTACCTACCAACACTGTCACCCTCCTCTTTGCACTTTTGCATTACTGCGAAGTCACACATCTAGTTTGGCAACTTAACTCTGTCTTCCTGCTATGCCACTCCCAACCCCTTTTTATTTTTGAAAAAACTTCACAATTAATATTTTAACCCATTTAGGGTTAAAATATTATTTTTTCAACAAGGGGAGATGATAGTATGCCACCACATATGCATTGCACTGGGTAAATCCTGGGACCGTTGGGTGGTCAGGGGCCATTGACAGGATTTGCCTGCTAGTAACTGAGGACAAGTTCATTGTGGGGAGGTAGTGGACCAGAAATAGGTATTGCAGCAAAGGTGACAGTTCTGCTTCTGTGGTGGTTCCACATCTATGAAATGAAGTCCTAGTCCTCTCTCTCTCTCTTCCGCTTCCCCCTGCCCCTGCTGGCTGCCCATTTTTTCAATGAACATGGATGATTAGAATTGGTTTGGTGCCAAACCAATCTGCAAAGAGCCACTGGACTAGAAAGGACCTTTGGATTCCCTCTGTTACATTTAAATCACAAGTACAAAAATAGTGGCTTGGAAACTTGGCAACTGTGTTAATAATTATGGGACCCCAAACAAATTGTCTGAGAACACAAAGGTGGGTCAGATGAATGGTTTGAATAAAAGTAACTTATAGCATACCATCAGGTGGGAATTAAAATTTAATTTAGAAGGTACTATCACTGCTGTAGTGTGGTGGCGATTTATTTGATTGATGGCTGCTTTCTTTCACCTTTGTGAGCCTTTGGTTTTTACTATCTGAGGAAATTAAGGCTGAATTGCAGCAGGAAATTCCATGTTGCCAGGTGTTTCTGGTTATCCAACAAATAATTCCTCTAGAGGGGATGCATAGATTTTTTTGGCATCTGCATGACTGCTTATTGCACTGTACCCAATCCTGCCCATTTGCACAGCTATTCCCATTGTTCCTCTAACCAGGATGAGAACATTTGACTAGGCCAAGCAGTAGGGTATAGGAAAAGGACAATTGCGTTATTCTGCTGTGAAAGTTGGAGGAAAAGGCGAAAAGCTTGTTTTATTAGTTTGTCTCATTCATGAGACTTAACCAAGAAGCCGCACATTGGATTTTTGGCGTTTCTTTTCTTTTCTCGGCTAAACCCTGCCATTTCTATATCCTGACTCAACATTTGCTTTTTTCAATCCATTGCACCATATGACGGAACAATTCAATACCCTTTTCGCTCAACAGAAAAGCTCTCATACTCTCTTTGCACTTAGTCTCTCCTAACTTTTGTTCCCTCCCAGTGCTACAAAGAGGGCAAGAAAGAAGCTAGTGGAGCAAATCATAGTAGAAAGTTAGCCTTTTTAAAAACAACAACAACAACAACAACAACAACCCTTTGTTTTCATAAAAGATGGCCAAACATTCTAAATAAATAAAGGATATTGTACATGTTAGCATTACAACCTCTGTCAAGTTAACTAGAGCTGGTACTACTATTAAGCAGAGTAAGGCAGCTGCTTCGGGTGGCAGGTGCCTGGGGAACCTCAAAGAGTGGCAAGATGTTAGTGGACACAGCATTGTATTCTGCTCCATAAAATTGATTCAATATTGGATATAAGAAAGAATTGGGACCCATTATTTTCCACAAAATGATATTACAATCCATATGTATAAAAATGTAATGTGCATTTTCCCCATCGAGTAAACAACAAAACCACTAAACCAAATCACACCACATTCGTACATATGTCAGTGTAGTCTCAGGCCCTTCTATACAACTATATAACCCAGAATGCCAAGGCAGATAATCTACAGTAGCTGCTTTGAACTGGATTATCTTGAGTCCACACTGCCATATAATCCAGTTCAGTGTGGATTTTATATAGTTGTGTAGAAGGCACCTCATATAATCCAGTTCAAAGCAAATAATATAAGATTATAAATATAATATATAAAAAATACTGTGGTATAATGAAACAGAACAATATAATCTCTGAAATCAGGACAATAAATAAAGAACAACACTGAAAACATTATTATTATTATTATTATTATTATTATTATTATTATTATTATTATTATTATGCTATGAACCATTCAAATGAACACAACCTGGTTCCAAGTATTAAAAAACTCTAAAATCAGAACAGTAAATAAAGAACAACACTCTGAAAATGGGAATTCCAGACAGAAAACAATCAGGGCCACCTAACACCTCCCAACAAAGGGTTCCCCCAGGGAGGAAACAGCCAGGCTTTGAAGCTGAAAGGCCATTATATGCTAATCTTTCTGACTAATTGCAGCATTCATACTTGCCTCCAACAGACAAAAAAGGAACAACCAGAAATATTGTATATTCACAAGCTTTAGAAAATAACATATACTAACTACCACCAATTCCTCAATACGTTATTTCCCATACCACCACTCTTCACCACAGCAACGTGTGGCCGGGCACACCTAGTACATATTTTGATAGATGTCAAAAATAGGATGCAATATATATACTAGTAATGTTTAGGGTTTCAGAAAGGAAATTTGTTGGTCCCATGATAGAAGACTTCTGGCCAATATGCGTCTTTTATTTGCCTTCCAGCTCTCAGTGATATATATTGTGCTAGTGTAGATTCTGCTCCACTGAGACTCTGAAATTGATTGTAGAATCTCAAATGGATTTTGCTATGTCTTATGAGCATGTAAATTACCCTCAAAACAGCTAGCATCAAATGAGGACAGTTCCTCCATCCATAGTGAAAATGTAATGGGGATGTCTTTCATTGCAGGGCATTGATCTTTGAGCATTTGACACATTTCTGCCTACCTGTGATGTGCACATTAGCCTTAGGACATGTTGATAGTTTTGTTTATGGCCTAACTGCACAGATACCTCCCATGGTTTTTGGGTTTGGATGGGAGTAAAAATAATAGGGCGGAACTGAGACATCTAATAATACATTTGAAAGATACAGAAAAATAATAAGACATAATAAGGGGAAGTTCTGAGTTACAGTTAGACTCACTTGAAGACCTGTTCTGTTTAATTTTCTAGTTACTCTGGTTATGGGAAGACACATTTAGTGACTAAAGTAAACCGGAGAATCAAAACAACTTTGGATGTACCTTGGGACTAGGCATCTGTTGTCTTTTTTCAGTGCAACCAATGAATGGATAAGGATGTGTTATTAGTCAATGAATAAGGAATTGCAAATTACTTGCAATTCTTCCAGATTGTTGGCTCCCTTTTCTTTTTGGAACTACATTGATGTTATAGTACTGTACTCATTAATTTCTATTTAACAGGACTCTTTAAAAACTGGACTTTGAGTTGGATTTTACTCAGATATTTCATTGTGAAATTCCCATTTCCCAGAAGAAATGATTACATCATTTATGTTTTTTTAAATCGCTGATATTTGGTTATTATTTGTAATATGCTGCCTATGGTATTTAGGTATTTTTCCTGCTGCTTTTCCTGTGGGATGCTCTTATTGTTAGATGATAATATCCATACAATAAAACTGAACCAGCTATTGCTATTGTTAATGCTGTTGTTGTGGAAGATCTCACACCATGCACAATGCTTACATAGATCTGAATATCTGAGGTGAGTCTAACAAGCAAATGTATACATTTAAAACATATCTCTAGATGTATAATGATTAAAATGTAATGCTGTGCTCCTCAAAATGACCTATATGTGATTAATTTGAAAAAAACAAAAACAAAAAACTATCCTGCCAAACAGGCTTCCTGAACTGTTTATGTACAATCAACAAAATGAGTTTTCAGACTTTGGGGTATTTGTAATTGAATACAAAAGGAAAGGGGAATGTATTATATGATTCTATGATTCTATGTAGGAAGGGGGAAAAAAGATCTACTAAGTCGTACATTTGTATAATATTTCTAACAATGCTTAGCTGGAATGGAAAATGTTTCTGGAGAAGAGAAACCCAGAGAAAGTTTAATATCACCAACTGAATTGGTGCAAATGAGCTGTCCATATCTATAGAAGACAGAGCTGTCATATATTTTACACATGTCTACTCCAAAGTAAGTCCCAGTGTGTTCACAGGGGGGGGGGGGTGTTTTCTGGATAAGTGCATACAGTACTTTGTGGATTTGGAGATGGGTTAACAGCATAGTCGAACAATTTAACAAGTACATATACCCAACACCTCCTTTTCCCCAGAATAGAGCAGGAATCACATTTACATTGCCTGATCTAAAACATCTTCCAGAACAAAAGTTATACAAGAGCTACCATATATAATAGAGAGCTCAACTCAAGCTTCTAGTTATATTGGTAAGCAGGCAATCGTTTTGTTACACTTCATATGTGTAGTATTCAGAACTAAGTGATATTTAGGCTATAAAAGCTTTAGTGCTTATTTCAACAAATAGGATTAAATGGGGAAAAATGGTCCTAGATGGTCTGGCGTGGAACAAATGTTCATTTAAAAGAAATTGTGTGTCTCTGTGTTATATTATTCTATGATAATCAAAGGTAATATTTGACTTCCACTTGTGCTGTGTTGAACCACCAATATAAAGCTGATGAAATAATAGGCAGTTCTGAAGGCTACCATTTTGTTGAACCTCTCCAATAGATTCATACCAAGTTTCTTTTATTGTTCCGATTGCAGCCCATAGAAACTCTTTTTTGTAGTCTTCTGATATCAATCATGTTAGTTTTGAAAATACACCTTCATAAACATTATTTCCCGTGAAGCCAATTTATGAGAGTGGGGGAAGATGCATGGATCAGCTACCCATTGGCACAATTTTGAAGGCACTTTATTGCACATGAGCAGATTCTACCACCACATGGAAATACTTTAACATTTACAAACAAAAGGTGATGGCTGTTATAGATTATGGGGTATATGCAATTTGGTCTGTAACCTCAAAGACCAGTGATGGACAGAAATATTAGGGATTCTGAAGGGCTTAATGCAGAACTGTACCAGGACAATTGTACACATAATTAAGGGATGTGGTGAAGGGGTGTTGGAAGGGGGGGATTGCAGTAAATTTCCTGTCGGCTTAGTAATGCCCACCAGAATCACTGTAAGAAATAATGCTGTGTATGCTGCAAAGTTAATGTTCATTAAGACAGCTAGAATGAGCCCATACACCACCTCTTTAGTTATGATCTTATCTTGATGGGTTTTTCCTCCCCTACTTTTGGAGAGCAAAAGCACCTGTCTGTATTTTGCAAATATTTAGTTAAATCACACTCCGATCTTGTAAACTAAAACAGCTTCAAAATGCTTCTCAAGTGCACCTGAAATCCTCTCATCTCCATTATACATACATCACAGTCTTTCTCTTTCCCTTGATCTCTCCCTCACCTTCACCTCCACTTTGAACTCTTTAGTTGCTTTATGAATTGCTAGGTCTGTTCTCTTTAGTGTTCAAATATGTATAGAACTAAAACTACTTTAAAATACAGTAATTCAGCCACCCCTCCCTGTGTATGTGTGCGTGTGTATCACAACCTCACTGTATTGCTGTCCAAGAATTTCCTCCTGAACGAGAACATGTTTTTCAAGATTAGGTCTTTCACAAAATGATGTGGCTCTGTTTGATGTTTGATTCAAAACAAATGGTGAAAGGTGAGAACATGAACAAGAGGACATTTCATATTGCTGTAAAATTAGAGGAGTACAGCCAGCCTTTCACTTTCATTGGATCCCCATGAAAGTGAAAAACTGTGAATAAAGAAATTGCTTTTTTTTAACTTGAGAGAACATTTCTCTATGAATTTCTGGGTCTTCCAACATGATTCTATTGTCTACTTCTGCTGGGAGTTAACCATAGAAGCATATTGAAGGACCTAGAAATATCCTAGAAAAGTGTTTTCTGATGGAAGTTGATCATAGAAACAAAATGGAGGACCTAAAGTTTCTTAGAGACAACATTTTAAATCAAATCTATGAATAATCAAATCCAAAAAAGTCAAAACTGCAAATGTAGAAGGATAAATGCATATAGTATTGTACCTTAGGCATCAGAATGACCTAGTGAGCCACATGCTTTCAAAATTCTGTATTATACAGATAACAGCTATTTATTGCTATCTCAATTGCAAAGTGTTGAGAAAGGAAGTGAATTTGTCATAGATATGTTTGCTTCTTAGAAAATAATTTGCTGATAGAAAAAATATCAAATCTGCAGGTGTGCTCAAGGGCCATAGTGACTCAAGGGCCACAATGCTGGGATACTGAGAGCTTAAGAGATCATTTACACAACAAGACAGAATGCTCAAAGTGTACTTGTTTACAATTTGCCCTCTAATTATCTATCCATTTCGTTAGTTTTCCAAACCCCAATCCAGATGAAGAAGATGTAGTGCTTGGGACCAGTAAAATTGTCCCATTTTGTCCTGATCCTGTATTACCTTAAGGAGCATTTGTATTGCTAGAGGAGAGTTGTTGCATGCCCAGTTTGTTGGTTGCAATGAAAGTAGTTTATGACTGATTTAATATGACAAAGCCCTACACCCAATGCTGCAGTAGCCCATTGTCACTTCTTCCCCTCAGTCTTGCAGCCTTGCGTTGGAAGATTTCCAAGTTTTTTGTGGTGTGGGGCAGAGAATTGTTGATTATCCCCTTATGTTCAGCTGGACACTGAACTACTCCATTCTACTAATGGAAATCCAGCACTGGATCATACCTTGCATTTTAGTAATTGCCTGCTTCAAAACAAAAACTAAGTTAAACAGAAGTTCACCCACAGATGTAGGTGCTTTGGATCTGGATCATGAAGGATATGGACGGAGGACACACAATAACCTTTTGCTGTTACTGCAGACCCAGTCCCACAGGCAGACACAGTCCTAATTAATCCTTTACCATCTTTTTTCAGCTGCTTTTAAATATCCCAATGTATCTCTCCTCTCTTCTCCGCATCCTACTCTTTTCCTACTTGAAGTTTGCTTACATTGCTGCAAACTGAATTAAAAGTGAAAAAGGTAATTTGTATTCAACAGGGCAGAGTTTTACTCTTCCTAGTAGCTTCTGGCAAAAGAAACTGCAGCAGTGTCTTCCAGCTCATGTGTTCTTCCTTAGTAACAATTTTTGTCATCTTACCATAGTCTGATAGAAATGGCCTCCTGTGAACCAGTTTTCATGTGTGAAATGTTTGAGGATATACAAATCCTGTTGTGACTGCTGCTGTTAAAACAAAAAAACAAAACTGACATGTCAACATGGCTGGAATAAAGGAACTTTCCAAGCTGAATATTCAATTCACATCTGGTTTGATCCCTAGTTTAGAGAAATAAACAGCTTAGAAAGTTCCAACTCTCATGCCTGCAGATGACCTCAATAATATGAAAGAAGTGCTAATTCAGCCAAAATGCTTCCCTGGCAACATAGTTTTCCAATATTATGAAGTTATTTACTCCAGCCTTCTATTGTTGGAAACTATAATGACCAGAACCGCAGTCATGACAGCTAACTTATTAATGTGAACCAGGTAGCCATTCTTCAAAGAAATTTGTGCCTGGTTCTAATGTTCCAAAAATATTGCTCATATTTAATGGTGGCATTAAGTGAAGGAAGAGAATGCTGCTAAAAAGAAATATAAGTGAAGATGAAATTACTAGAATGTGAAATTGTGCTATGTTTTTATATACTGCAAACTCCTTATATCCATCTCATTATCCGTCTGGAGGTGGAGATAGCAATGTGCATAGGGCACATTTTGGAGAACAGTGGACCGAATGCCCTAATCTCCTAATCACACTAAGGGCTCTTCTACACAGCCATATAATCCAGAATATCAAGGCAGACAATGTCACAATATTTGCTTTGAACTGGGTTATCTGAGTCCACACTGCCATATATTTTAGTTCAAAGCAGATAATGTGGGATTTTATTCAGCTGTGTGGAAGGGGCCTTAGTAGACCATGGAATGCCTTGTGAGCTTGTGTTATCACCTACCTTTCATCTTTTATCTGTTCTATATTTGCATTGGTATCTGTAATAAACCATAGCTGCTTGCTGGCCATGCCGTGGGATTCTCTGAACTGTATTTGAAGAGAGTAACTTTTGAAACTACAAGGATAGCATATTTATTCACTCATGTCTGTGAACAGGAAGCAGAAATATCCAGCGATTAACTGAACCAACAATTGAAATTTCACTTACATGGGGTGATATTCTCCCTTCTCTCATGTAGAGAAGATTATTGTTATCCTCGGGTTTTTTTGAAATATTGAAATGCAAAGCAGACTGGATTTTGAAACAGCAGACACAGCTGTTTTGATCAGTCAAATGTTTTAAATTGGCAGCTGTCTTGGGATTATTTTTTATTAATCCCCTGAGGGAGCTATGAATTCATGCCAGCAAATTGTCAATTCTGTTATCTGAACTCCATGATTACAGCATTGGCACCAGACAGGACAATCTCTGTCTCCTTCCTTCCTTCCTTCCTTCCTTCCTTCCTTCCTTCCTTCCTTCCTTCCTTCCTTCCATCCATCCATCCATCCATCTGTCCCTCTCTCCATATCTGGTTTCATCTCCCTTCTCCAAGGAGCTCTTTTCTACCTTCCATTTAGTTACACAACAACATCCCTGGACATAATTTTTACCAAAAATAGTAACTCACTCAAGATCACCCAATTAGCTTGGTGGCTTAGCTAGGATTTAAAACCAGGTCTATATTCCATAATCATTGTCCAAACAATAAGTCCCAAATCTCTGTGCCAGCATAAAACATTTACCTATTTTTTTCTTTCGATTTTCCAAAACATCAATCAAAAACCTTGTAGAAATGGGACTTGCTAGCATAGTAACACTGAACACAACAGCATCCCTAGCCCCATGTAATTCATTCGAGCAAGATTTACTATCAGCAATTATGAATCTTCTAGGTTTATTACCTACCAAGTTGGGTTATATTTCATTTAAATGTCCTTCCATCCAATATCTTGACTGCATACAATAGTTAAAAATTCTAGTGACTTCTCAGCCCTGTTTCTTTAGCTCTAATGAGTTAGCTTTGGACATGAATCCTCAGTCTGGCTTAGATGAGGGTGATTTACAAGAACCTTTCAAAGACTTCTGCTAGCCTTGATGGGATCTTGTTAACGATTGTGTTTAAGCTGGCCAGTAAAGAGGAGGGGTGTAGTTGTTGGCTATAGCATTGCTTAAAGGCCACTGAAATGTGATACATTAATAGTGTTCCAAGATACCACGTTGTTCCAGGACATAGTTGTGCACATAATTTTATTTCAGTAAATTGCTTTGAGTCTTCTTGTTAGAATGAATATGCTAAATGATGATGATGATGATGATGATAATAATAATAATAATAATAATAATAATAATAATAATAGTGTTTTAATTTTTATATGGTTCTTAAATTTATGTTTTAATACATATGCTTATTTTATATTTGTTGTTGATATGGCATTGAATTGTTGCATTTGTAAGGCTGCTCTGAGTCCCTTTCGGGTGAGAAGGGCTTGGTCACAAAAACTGTAAATAAATAAATAAAGTTGCTGGATGCTAATTCCAGATCCAGAACCTATGGTAATGTAATACATCTTTTGCAGAAGATGCACAATGCAACTTCTATTAAATCATATATACAGAAAGAGGGCATTGAAACTGTGAATCCACTTGCAATTAGTTATCCTTTATTGTAATATACCAAATTATACTTCAAAAGCAATGAATGTTTCCAAGAGGGGAATGGACAAGAGTTTATAATACACAATTTTTTCTAGTTACTTGATAGCTTTCAAAGATATTATCAGAAATTTTAGAGTCATTAGTGAGCGCATATACCATTCTCATATTGATCCTAAGAATTTGAAAGGAGAAAAATGTTATGAAGAGCAATATGGGATCCATTAAAATGCAACAAGTAATTGGTGTAATACATAATGGAAATGTATTGCCCTTTGAGTGTTTTGATGACTATTATGAATGATTTTTAAAGAAGTAGCTCTCCCATTCCTTGTCAACTCAGAAATGCTTGATTCTGCCCTTATATTTAGGATTCATGCTTTTGAGTTCCCAGGTTTGTTTCCTCCTTTTCCAATCAGATGAATAGATTGCATTGCAATAAGCGGCTTACTTAGACTTCCCAGACTGCTGTTTTTATCAAGCCCCTCATGACCAATCTCTTGTGCATGATAATGGTGTGCATGCATACTTTTCTTTTTTAACCTGAATCCCAGTTAAATAAATTTACAGTGCTTCCCATAAATCATGATAATATCAGAAAGCAATCTTAAACTTAATTAATTATGCCTGCTGATGAACATTTTGTAAAGAGGATGGGAAACTTCATTAACTGTTTTGTATATTAAAATGTATTCCCTGTTTTTCTATTTTAAAATTAAACTTGCAGCAGCAACTCAAACCTTATACAATGCAGACAATGCAGACAATATTTTTAATATTTTATTGTATAGCTTTCTGTTATAAAATTAAACTCATACCAGCTATTCAAGGTTTAACAACATAGACCTTATCTTCTTTTTCACTTTGCCTACCAATGTTTTGCAGGATCTTCATATTGTCAGCAGTATGACATTGCACTCCTCTTTTATGACATGATACAAACCACTCTACTAAACGGTGAGATACTAAGGATCAGATACTTAGTGAGCCTCTATGTGCACGTGCCTTCAAGTCATTTGTCGACTTATGGTGACCCTATACATTTTGGAGTGTGTTTTTTAAGCAAGGTATTCTCAGAGATGGCTTTGCCCCTTCATCTTCTGAAATCTAAGCTGCAGCACTTGGTATTCATTGGCACTCTCCCACCAAATTTGATCCCGCTTAGCTTACAAGATTAAACAAGATTTGTTGCTTTTAGGGCATTTAGACTAGTGGAGCTCCAGATCTTTCTTTGCAATCCTGTTTTGCCAACTCACAATTTTAAAAGAAGTGTGAATAATCATCAAGTAATGCCGAGTTTACATTGTATCCCATACACTTGCTGAAGCTGGAGATCAAGTTCTCGTTAATTATAGTAGTTTGTGTTATTATAAGCTAACAAGCTGACATTGTTATAAGCTGACATTGGCCTAAATGCTATTTTTTAGTTACAACTACAGTCAAGCTGTTGAATCCATTGGGTTCACTTGTGTTGACTCACCATTCAACAATTGATTCAATATGTCTTCTCTGGCTGGGAATAACAGTCCTATCTACACTGTAACTGCATTATGTAGTTAGTGTAGGCTCATATAATGCACTTCAATGCAGTTAAAGTGTGCTATACAAGTGTAAGCATTATTTGGCAGTATAGATGGCGCCAACAATATTCAAGCCAGTATATCATACTGTGCATATTTTCAGGTTTCTTCAACATTCTTGCCACGTGCACAAATCACATCCTGGAATGGTGGGGATATCAGATGCATCAGCGCTAGAGAAAAGGCCACAGAGTCATACAATCCATTTCATAGGTTTCTTTCAACATGTCTAATGAACCATGTGATCCTCCTTTTCTGCATGGGTTTCCACATGAAATGTCATTGATCCTGCAGGTTGTGATGACTCATGGGCCATGTAGTCCCGTTCCTAGCGCTGTTGAGACAGATGAAGAGGAAAACTTGGTTTTTCCACCGTTTCAGCCAGAATTGGCACTTTCCCAGCCAGAATTGGAGCCCTTGCACCTGCAGGAGGTTTGCCTTCCAGAAATCTGCCAAACAAGCCCTGAGTCAGAATCTCCCCCATTTTCTCGCCGTAGTTATTATCAACAACAAAAAGGAGTTCAACAGGCTAATCGCAGAAGCCTGAGAATCGCAGCCAGGCATTCAGCTGATTAAGACTGCTTTCATGAGAACCTTTAGGGAGTCATGCATCTGGACACAGAGATTGACTTTCGGTTCTGGTTCCCCAGAGAAGTGTTCTTTGGTGGGAAAACGAGACTCTATTTAGGTTCCTTGCCCCGTAGGAATCTTGCGGAGTCAATTCGTCAGCTACCGGAGTAGGTTGTGTGTGGACAGCGCTACTCCCGTTTCCAAGCCTTCGTTCCTGTTTCCAGCCTTGTTTTGCTTCACGGACCTTGCCTTGCTACCTAGGACTCAGCCTTGCTTTCCAGGACCTTGCCTTGCTTCCCGGACCTTGCCAAGTATTTACCACGGATCTTGTCCCTGTTCCTCGTTCCTTGTTGCCTTGAATCAAGCTTTGTGTACCAAGAATCAAGCTATTTCCTTGCCTTGCCCAAGTTTCATGGACTAAAGGACCTTGTCATCTCCCCTCACTTTGCTTGGCAAGTGAGTGTTTCGGTTACTGGATTACAACTTTGGACCTTACTATTTCATATTGGACATTGTTTTCCTGGACTATATTTGACCTTCCCTGAAAGGTCATCTTTTGAACTATATTCTACACTTATTTTTATTGCCTTTACTTATTTCCTTAATAAAGATATTAGATAGATTCTGGCCTCTGTGTATGGTTATTGGTGCTCTGCAGCCTGGGTCGTGACACAGGTAGTTTTTAGGTACAGATAGAACCTTTCTTTGTTGGTTCCTACAATATATACTATTTGAGATTGATGCTGGGTTTTATTTGGGGGGGGGGGGTCATGTTGCAAAGTACACTCCCAGATGGGCCCAAATTATCTTACATCCTTCTATCCATTAGAAAGGGGAGCTAACCTCAGGGCACATCCCACTGTAAAATGCATGAAAAACTTTATTAGAACGTTTACAATAACAATTTTCCGTCTGTGGATAATTGCTTGGAAGACAGAGAACATGCAGTAAATAGCAGATGTTGATGTCGCTGAAAATCAGGATCTTACTCCAAAATGAAAGAAAATTGGCCCAAAGTCTATCTGCCTGTGGGAGACATCCAATTTCCATTTCCACCTGGATACCCCCGCCCAGCTGACATCTTCCTGAAAGAAAAACAAAGCTTCAAAAAGTTATGTTTTTAGTCTCCAATTCCCGGAATCTTCCAGCCATAGTGTAGTGTAAAACACTAACATTTCCAAGTTCTGAATGAGATTGCAAATGGCAAAAGACAGGCTATAGTGTCCTGTAACTCCTAGTGCTTTACTTGTTGTCATTGACCTTGATGTCGTCATTTCATATTTCATGCTGCCGTAGCAGGAACCTCCATACAAAGCTTTATGCTAAAGGACTTGAGTCAGAATGTCTTTTGAAAGAGCTACAGAAATTAATTAACTTTGCCCCAGGTTTGCAGCCCTGTGATTTCTCTTACCATTAACATGAACTCACATACAGATTAAAGGGGCATAAAACCAACAATTTGAATTCAATTCAAAACTGATTGGAAACATGTATTCCCTTCTCTTGACCTGGCAAGAGGGATATTATTATGGCTCTTTAGTGAATTTTGTAAGTTCCTTATTGCCTCGGCTGATTTAATCTTGCTGGGGGGAAATGTGGTCTGGGGAATACGCTAGCATAGCTTTCTGTTACACAGCCTTGCTTTTCATACTGAACAAGCATCATGGTTATTTTGAAATACTCCAATAAACTGGAATATTTGAGAAGCCTGCTGGCATTTAGTACATCTAATTATAAATACCTTCAATCAAAAATAAACATGTATTTCAAATTATATGAGAGGAAAGAAACCTCAAGACTCTATGGGCCTCATTACTCATTAATAACAAGGTAGCAAGAAGTGCCGGTTGTGGGGAGAGAACTCTTGATGAATGAATGCACGACATATGGTCATAATTACTAGTTATTTGTGTAAAAGTTTCTCACAGTCATCTAGCTATAGCAATCTGTTCATAGGTACAGTTAGAACCAGCCAGTTATGTTTATTTACATTAACACCCCATTGCCTTGGTAACTGGAAATCATGTTGTTGGGGGGCATTCAACCAAATGATGCTCCCTATATGTTCACAAGCTATCGCCATTCAGTAAGTCTAGCAAAATCAAATATAGTTTCACATGTTCCCTAATCTGTGGATCTTTTTTTGCCTTTCTCTTGGTGAAGGTTTGGTATGATGTTATGCAACAAAAATTTTCCTACAATTATTCATATCATATTTCATTTCTATTCCAAATTGGAACAGAACACAGGACTGTTGTTTGTAAAAATTAAAATGTGTTTATTTATGCACCCAATATGCTTTTAGATGACTTTTGGGATAACTACCCAAACAATGGGGTTTTTGTTTATACTAACTGACAAAATGTTGTTCTGTTTGTTTATAATACTTCATACTCCACTGAATAATTCAGTGAGTTTTTGCAGCTGCCTACAAGACAGAAACAGTCATTTTTTGTGTACATGAAGAAATAATGAAAACATCAAGCAAAAATCTACAATACCCTCATAACATTTGAAGACGGAGAGCAAAGTACTGGTTCAAGCTTAATGTGACTCAAGCGACCAGTATTGCTCTTGGGCAATATGCCTTCTTTATGCTTGGTTTTTCCAAGTCTTGGCTTCATGTTGGGGTATGTGATTGAGGGAAGGAAGGTAAAGTCCATGCTTGGAAGCATTTTTTAAATATGAAAGCCCTTTTCTTTTATTATAAAAATGAAGTTGTATTTTATAGCTAATCCACCTTGCAGTTGAAATAATTCTTTTATCTGACTCCTTGCTTGACAGTTTTATTTTTTGTGATTCCATATGATGTATTTAGTACAAAAGCGTATGTACAATGTCAGCAAAGAAACTTGACTTATTACAGTGTAGCACTTTCCAAGATCGCTGTTCAAAGAACTCCTTGAGGAATTAACATCTGGATTTTGCCATTTCTGCACTGTTTGTCTCTTTTTTCCGTTCCTTTCACAAGTTTTTTTTTTTGGGGGGGGGGGGTACAGGAGAGTGCCTTTCTGCTGGTGGCTCCTAGGTTCTGCCCTGTTGCCCTGGAGACTAGGATGCAGAACAGTGGCTTCAAACTACAGGAAAGGATATTCTACCTGAACATTTGGAAGAACTTCCTTACTGTGAGAGCTGTTCAGCAGTGGAACTCTCTGCCTCGGAGTGTGGTGGAGGCTCCTTCCTTGGAGGCTTTTAAGCAGAGGCTGGATGGCCATCTGTTGGGGATGCTTTGAATGCAATTTTCCTGTTTCTTGGCAGGGGGTTGGACTGGATGGCCTGTGAGGTTTCTTCCAGCTCTATGATTCTAGGAATCCGTTCAAAAGATAGCTAGATTGATCCTTTGACCATGGTACTTCTGCTAACAAGCAATACCTTTCTATTGTCATTGAGGGAAACAGATATGTGGCACTGGCTAGCTATATCCCTGTAGCCAGACGCAGACTGAAGACATCATTTGCTGAGACCTTTGGGTTTAATCATTTTGCGTCTAACTGTGTGGACATAGCCAAACATTTGTCAGATCCCACTGCTTGGTCTTCACCAGCCATGGAATATTTGTTGGGGGCTGCAATAGTTGAGGGTGTTGAGTGGGCCCACTGCAGGATAGTTAGTTACACATGTGGAATTATTATACTGCGTCAGTGGTACACAGCCTGTGACCCTCTAGGAGTTTAGGACTCCATCTCTCAGAAACCCTAGCCAGCTTGTTCAATGGTCAGGAGCTGAAATTTAAAAAAACACCTGGAGGGCTACAGGTTGTGCACTACTGTGCTACATGATACCATTCCGGATCATGACATTTGCATTTCTTCTCTCATCTCCAGCCTGACTTGGGAAAAGTGTGTGGGGCACCAACAAGAATCTGGAGACTATATTTTGACCTATGAGATGGCCAGAGTTACCAATGTGAACAAAATTTCTTTCTTGAAATTATTGTCTGATGATTTTCTAGCTATTTATAGTTTATCCTTTTTAATGCAAATATCATCTATCATCTATGTGTGAGTCAATCAATCAATCAGTCAGTCATCTATGCCATTTCTTTATTGCCTCTCAACACACCAGGGCCTTGAGGCAATGCACAGTATATACAGTTTTAAAACATCAAATAAATAAATACAAACCAAATAAAACACTTGAATTTTAAAATACAATTAAAACGATTTTAAAAGACACACATCCCTGATTTTAAGATTCAAGTTCTGTTTATATTGTAGGTTTTCTATGGAGAGTTGGAGGGGGAACCCAATTTTAATGACATAATGTGAGACATGTTTTTAGTGATGGGCTGGACCATAAGCTGGGATGGCAAACATAAACCTTAACAATAGTTCTTCAATATTTCTTTTTTCTATAACTTTAGTTATTGTATTTCTATTCTATTCTATTTTGTTTGTTTTAATTTGTGAGCCATCTTTAGTCCCTGATGTAGGGGAGAAGATGGGATGTAAAAAAATGATGAAGCTTATAATGATGATGGTTGCATTTTCGCTGAAAGTGAAACTGGATTTGTTTTCATGCAGTTTTCAGCAGCTAACAAATTTAGCCTGTTCAAGATATATTGAGCACTTCATAGTTCTAGGCAGTCTGCCAATGTAGTGTTTATGCTGAGATAACGATTGCAGGCATGAAGCCATCATTGAGATGCTGAGTAAACACTGTCCAAGAAGAAATCCAAGAATGCCAGGTGGCTCATTAAAGTAAATAATTAAGGGATCCATTAAAAAGAGACCAGAAAAAAGAACAATAAAGATGAGGTTCAGCAATAAAGAACCATGTCAGTAGAGTGATACCACAAGACAGAAAACAGGTATTTAGGAAGTGGAATTTCTTCTAAGGAAACAGGTATTTCCACATTCACTGGAGTTAGGGGGCAGAGCCCATTAAAAAGTGGACAAAAAAGCAAATAGAAATACTTTTTTAGCCAGAAAGAATACCTCTAGAAATGTCCAGGTCCTTCAGCAAAACTTTTTTCTCATCTTCTGCTGAAAGTTGACCACAGAATAATGTTACAGGATCTAGAAGTGTTTCCTCCAGGAATCTCTAGGTTCTCCATTGCCACTCTATGGTAAAAGTTGACCATAGAGCCATTCTAGAGGAACTAGAGATTCATAGTGAGAACATATTAAATCTATGAATAATCAAATCCACAAAAGTGAAACCCACAAATACAGAGGACTGACTGTACAGCAAAAGTGTACATAACGAAAGCACCAAGGAACAGGTAATCCCAACAAGATCCATAAAAAAGACATTGGAGCTGGGCACAGGGAAAAAAGAAAGGGAAGGAAAACGTTAGACTTCCAATCTTATTCACTGTAGTCTATATTGCCCTTTTTTTGGTTGCTTGTAGTTTTGCTATCTCCTCTTCCTATTTTCTCATGGGAGAACAATTTTTCTTATGTCCTCAAATTGGTTCAATTATCAATTCCATTTTTTTCTTGTATCATATATTCTCTTAACAATGACCAGGTTTGTGACAGTAAATAAGTTAATTTATCCATATCCATTATCTTGATTATTTTTAACATCCATTGTTCATTTGTTGGTATGTCTTTTGTTCTCCATCTTTGAGCATATATTAGTTTAGCTGCAGTCACTAAGTAGTTAAATAATCTGTCTTTATTTTTGTCTAGGTCAAAATCTATAATTCCTAATAAGAAGTATTCTGGTTTAAATTGAATTTTTTATTTTCTGAATTTTCTCTTTGATTTCTTTCCAGTATTTTTTCGCTATTTTATAAGTTCACAACATATGTAAAAAAGTTCCTACATGGTCTTCACATTTCCAGCGATTATCTTTGACTTTTGGATAATATTTTTCTATTTTTGTGGTGTTAAATACGATTGATACATCATTTTATACTAATTTTCTTTCAAATCATACAAATATGTGTATTTTAATTATTTGTTCTCTCTCTCCTTGCAAGCTTGCAAGTTTTTTGTACCTTATCGTTACCTCACCAGCCTCCTCCCTATCATTCCTATCTATTTTAACATTTTACATTGTAAAAAAAATGAACGTTTTGGTTTTCAGTAATTTTAAAAAAAGACATTGGAGCCATTAGATGCTGTCAACTGAAGTACACAATGTCTGCCAATAGTGATGAAAAGATGAACTACCAAATGACCCAGGCCTAGGAAAGAATAGGTACACATTTAAACAAGATTAAGGACCCCCAGTGTATGTGAAATATAGATTGAAGCTGAATTGTGAGAAATGACATTTTGATGTATGAATTTGTATCCCCTGATGTATTTTACTGTATTAATGTACTATCAGGTGTATTCTGTTATTCCAGCTGGAGTGCTTGCCTGAAAAAAAAATCGATCCCTGCCTTAAAAATAAATAAAAACTTACATGCCGGCTAAGAGCTGAGGAACGTAGGAAACACTGTCTGATATACTATGATAAATCTTGCATTATTGCAATGCATCAGAAATGCTGAAATACACTAAAATATATCCTATAATCACGAACATTACTGACACATAATGAAATGTACTTTAGACTATGAAAAGTCTATGCAATGTATTATGTGCTCCCAAAAGGAGCATGTGACTAAACTGTTCAACCTTTATACAGAAAAAAAATATTTACTATAAAGTTGCTTGAAACTCTTCTAAATATACAAGGACAGTTAGAGTGCATGTACACTGTAGAATTAATGCAGTTTGACACCACTTAGACTTCATAACACTAGAGCATGGATCCACTTTAAATCCAGTTTCTGCCTCCTGCAGAAGAGATCCTGTAGTACCTTTAAGACTGAGAGAAAGAAGTTGCAGCTTAAGCTTTCATAGACTCTGGGTACACCAACTGCAGAATTAATGCATTTTGACACTACTTTAGCTGTCATGGTTTAATGCTACAGAATCATGGGAGCTGCAGTTTTACAAGGCCTTTAGCCTTCTCTGTCAAAAAGTGTTGGTGCCTCACTAAACTACAAATCCCAGGATTCTATAGCATTGATTTATGACAGTTAAAATGGTTTGAAAATTGCATTAAATTTATAGCATAGATGTACCCTAGATCTTCTTTTTTGAGTTTGTTGAACAAGGTTTTGGTTATGTGAAGAGCTTTAAATACCATAGAATCACATGGGAGGTCCTACAACGGCTAAAGAATGGTTATCCCTAGGCCTCTAGTGTGATTCAATGGTAAGCTTCTATTGGGCATTCTGCAGAAAGTTCTGCTGGACGTTCTGCTGGAAGTTGACCATAAAACACTTGCTGTAGGAATCACTAGGTCCTTCTGTGTGATTCTATGGTATGCCAGGGTTCCAGAATTATATATGGGGATAATGTTACACAAAATGTCCTGGGATGGATCTCTTGTGCAATGCACAGGACTACTTCACTAAAAACTGCCTGAAATTTCCAATACTTCATCATAAATGTAAGTGGGAGTTCCTTTCTTACCTTGCCTACTTAAGTTATCCTGTGGTCTAAAACTGTAAAAGCTCAGATAATCGGAATGATGGATGAAACAGGAGTTCTGAGTAGATTGTTTACTCGGATATAAGTGCAGTGTTCATTTTGGGCATGGAGAATTTTGTCCTTAGAGTGAAGTCATCATTGGGTGGGATAGTATGGAAGCCAGTGGATTATATTAACTACTGTTTGAATCAGAGCCCCTGATCTTGGAGATGCATCTTTGAATAGGGTTTTGAAAGTTTCTGCTGGAGACGGAGCTGCTAGTAAGAGAATACTACCATTAGTTGTTAGGAATTCATTATATGTATATCTTCAATTATTTTTTTTTTTGGTAACTGCCAACATTCACATATGAATTCTAAACATCTGACAATAGGAATATATGTATAACTATTTCCCCACTTTTCAAACATGTGCAAATGCATGCTTGCCATCAACATGTGTTTGTTGTCAGGATTCATAAGTATAGCTCTTGAGTTTTCAGATATTCACAAAATATGTCTGGGATTCAACATTACATGTGTTTGACAAGATAGGTGTTTACTATAGCATATATAAATTTAAGAGATGTCAAATGTTACAAGAGATCCTCAAATATGATAGACTTTACCAATTGGCAGGGGATTCTGTTCCAGATTCCCCAGAAGCACACTGTAAAGACCTGGCACAGAAAGCAGAGAGCAGTAGAAGCCAAAGCAACTCAGAGGTTTAGAAATATTGCTCACTCTAAAATCTTTGAATATATTTTTAAAAATCCCCCCCTGGGCCAGATTCCAAGATTTTTCCTACATTTTTCACCATTTGGGGACTTGCTTTGTGAAAATTTTGCACAAAAATGTGCAGAAACTATTGCTTATGCACTGAGCCGGCCCAAGATAATTTTCAAGGGTAAGCGAATAGAAATTTTGGTTCCCCCCCCCCCCCCCCCCACACACACACCAAACCACATGAACGGGCCAGCAGAGCATTGGATAAGCAAAAATGTTGGATAATATGAAGGGCAAGTGTGAATAACTGCAGTTGATCACCTTGATTAGCATAGAATAGCCTTGCTAGACATGGTTATGGTTATTGAGCATTATTCCTAGCAGTGCAATAATTGAGGACTTTTTAAGTATTGACCACTGGACTGATTCTGGACTATGATTTTGAACTTATGTGGTTGTAATTGTTGTTTTTAGTAGTTTTTGTTTTAATGTTTGAGTTTAATTGGCATTATATTATTGGAATTTGTATGTCGGCCATCGAATTGTTGCCAGTTGTGAGGCCACCCTGAGTCCTCTTCGGGTGAGAAGGGCGGGACAGAAGTATGGGAAATAAATAAATAAATAAATAGTTAAAAAAGGACAGTAAAAAAAGAACACTCAAAAACAGGGGAATTCCAAACATGAAACAATCAGGGCCAGCTAACACCTCTCAACAAAGATATACAAACCCCACTTGCTTAGTTTCCAACAGACCTCACAACCTCTGAGGATGCCTCTGGACACTTTCCAGCATTATTTGGCAGAGAAGGAGAAAGAATTTGGGCCCTTCCACACAGGTCTATAACCCAGGATATCAAGGCAGGATAACCCACATTACCTGCTTTGAACGGGATTGTCTGAATCCTTACTGCCATATATCCCAGTTCAAAGCAGGTAATGTGGGTTATTTGTTTGAAGCCATTATTCCAAGTTCTAGTCTCCAAGGCAGAAGACAACAAGCTTGTCCCTCCTCCCTATGACTGCCTCTCACATAATTATACATGATGAGGAAATTCCCAGCTTGATTTCGTCCCCGCAGGCTATATGATTATGTGGGATGCAGGACTTCTTTGGGGTCAGAAACACCGTTTCCTGCCAAAGGGAAGGGGATGGGGTCTCAGAAACATAATGAGACAACATAACACATGGGCAAGTAGGAACACATAGACAGAAACACTGAGCTTTTAGGGCAATTTTATATACATGAGAGATGTAGTTTCCCAAAGTAGCAAGCCAGACTCCTTGACACAGACCTAGCAAGCCAGACTCCTTGACACATAAATCCTGGGGGACTCTAAAGAGAGGGATGAAGGAAGGAATGTCCCCAAATTTGGGAAGGCGCGGGGCCAGGATGGCCCCGATAGAGCGAAAAGATGAACTGATTGCAAGAAAGTGAATAAGTATAAGTTCCGAATTGCTATTGTTACAGGGCAGTCGTGGCTCCCAGAGAGAACACACCCCACTCAGAACCAGGAGGCTGCGAGTTTGAATCCCGCTCAGGGACAAAAATGTCAAAATCAGTTGGAAATGTTTTGCCAGAGAAGGCGAGGCTTGACAGCTCGATTTATTTATTTACTACATTTATATGCTGCCCTTTTCACCCCAAAGGGGACTCAGAGCAGCTTACAAATTACATTCACATACAATACATTATATTATTAGCATAGTAAAATAATAGTAGTAAATTACTATATTGTACTAAATCATTACATTGTAATATTATTAGTAATATTACATTTAATATATAATATATAATTAAAATTATTACATTGTATTATTATCAGTATTATATTGTAATAATAAATAAATAAATAAAGTTTTATTATTCTTATTCTTAGAAGATAAAGGGAAAAGATGAATGATTACAAGAGAGTGAATAAGTATAAGTTCCGAATTGCTATTGTTACAGGGCAGTTGGTGGCTCCCAGAGAAAGCACACCACACTCAGAACCAGGAGGCTGCGAGTTCGAATCCCACTCAGGGACAAAAATGTCAAAATCAGCTGGAAAAAGGCACGGAGGGCACGGAGAGCTGCCAAGGCACATGTTTTGCCCGAGAGCGCCCCCCGTCGACGTGCGCCCAACTCCGAGGCGTAATTGGCGCCCCATGTTGGACCGGCCCTGCTTATGCAGAAAAGATATAGCCTTGTGCAAAACGTGGTGCTTCTTTGTGTCTCTTTTTAAGAGAGATAAAGTGGGATGATGATAATAATAATAATACTATTTGCTCAAAACAAACAAGGCATAAAGAAAAGAGTCTTTTCACTCTTGCAGGGAGATGAAAAATCTCACACAAGTTTTTTAACAGTGCCTCAGCATGTTGAGACACCCTTTTATAACAAGAATGAGAAAAGCTGTGAATATTCTTTATACCATTATTTTCCCACATTGATCCGAAGCAGAGGCTGTAATAATCCTATATTCTAGGGGGTGTCTCTAGCTCTGTTCGCTATACAC
Organism: Anolis carolinensis; assembly: GCF_035594765.1. Taxonomy (NCBI): domain Eukaryota; kingdom Metazoa; phylum Chordata; class Lepidosauria; order Squamata; family Anolidae; genus Anolis; species Anolis carolinensis. The sequence continues at coordinate 104,495,619 of NC_085842.1, read as the reverse complement.
ACTTTGAGGAAAGTTGTTGAAGGGGCTACAGCTTTTAATTTCAGCGAGGCTCTGATTATGTTTCTGTAGCCCAGAGAGTATCAAGGAGTCCCCTGGGTAACAGGAGAGTGGCACCTTTAAGATTGTTGCTCCTCACACACCCCTTCAATCTGAGTCAATGATGGACATTTCTACAGCCCTCTGCATATGTATGGTTCTCATACTTTATACCAAAAAAAAAAAAAACAAAAAACAAAAAAAAAACCCCTCCATCTGGGGCCATGACAGAGAAAAAACTGTAGGCCTAGATCTCATTCAGGCCTTGTATTGATGGCAAAGGACCCTTCCACACAGCTGTATAAAATCCATATTGAACTGGATTATATGGCAGTGTGGACTCAGAAAATCCAGTTCAAAGCAGATATTGTGGATGATTTGCCTTGATAATCCTGGGTTTTATGGTTGTGTGGAAAGGCCCTTGGGCAGCTGTTCTTCCCAGGCTTTCATATATGCTCTGGATGCTGGTAAACCCTCTAGAGCAGTGGTTTCCAAACCTTGAGCCTTCAGTTATTTTGAATTTCAACTCCCAGAAACCCCAGCCAGCTTGGCCACAGTCGTGAATTCTGGGACCTGAAGACCAAAACATCTGAAAGACCAATGTTTGGTAAGCACTCTCTAGTTTGGTAAACATTACTCTATAGCAAAATACTGAGAGGACTGGGGCCAGAGGAAGAAAAACTAATCAATTTGCAGGCTTATGGGAGTTGATGTGTGTTTGTGGGAGAAACTGCGTACAAAAATTGCTGTTGTGCTTCTGTCTAGGGTCTACTGGATCTTGGCTAAAGTTCTCTTCATCTTTCTGGACATTATAGTCTGAAGAAATCCAACACTTTGCAGACACCCATGATGCTCAGGGATTTTTCAAAGCCACAAAGATAATCTACAGACCAAGAAACCATGGCACACAGCCTCTACGCTCATCAGATGGAACCAAACTTCTGAAGGACAAAACATCAATTGCACTACATTGGAAAGAGCACTACCAGAACCTGCTGAATTGCAGCTCCAATGTGGCCGAAGAGGTTCTCTCAGAAATCCCGCAACAACAAACCAGGGATGAGCTTGCAGCACTGCCTAGTTTGGAAGAAGTCAGCAATGCCATCAGCCAAAAAAAACAAAACAACAACAACAACAACAAAGCCAGCGGACCTGATGGGATCCCTGCTGAAATCTTCAAAGAGGGTGGACCTGAGCAGATACAAAAACTCCACCAGCTCATTGAAAAGGTGTGGGTGACCGAGAAAATCCCAGCAGACTTCAAGGATGCCACCATCATCACCCTTTTCAAGAAAGGGGACAGAACAGACTGTGGGAACTATCACGGTATCTCCCTTCTAACCTCCGCCGGGAAAATTCTTGTAAGAATCCTTGCAAACTGCCTTCTCCCTGTTTCAGAAGACACCCTCCCAGAATCCCAGAACAGCTTCCGTCCCTCCAGAGGAACAGTGGAGATGATCTTCACTGCACAACAGCTCCAAGAAAAATGCAGGGAACAAAACCAACCTCTGTACATGGCATTCATTGACCTTGCAAAGGCATTCGACACAGTGAATCGCAGTGCTCTTTGGACCATCCTCCAAAAAACGGGTGTCCTAACAAATTTGTGAACATCCTGCGGCTCCTCCATGATGACATGATGGCAACAGTCTTGGACAGCAATGGCTCCCAAAGTGACCAATTTAAGGTGGAATCAGGTGTCAAGCAGGGATGTGTTATTGCCCCCACCTTATTTTCCATCTTCATCGCTATGATACTTCATCTTGTTGATGGGAAGCTTCCCACCGGTGTGGAAATCATCTATCGGACAGATGGCAAGCCAAAACCAAGGTCACCACAACATCTATTATAGAACTCCAATATGCCAATGACAACGTAATCTGTGCGCACTCAGAAGAAGCCTACAAGCCACTCTAAACACCTTTGCAGAAGCATACAAGAAGCTCGGCCTCTTATTGAACATCAAGAAAACCAAAGTCCTCTTCCAACAGGCACCAGCTAATCCCTCTGCAATGCCAGGAATACATCTTAATGGTGTAAAATTAGAAAATTTTGACCATTTCCGCTACCTTGGCAGCCACCTCTCCACAAAAGTTAACATCGACACTGAAATACAACACCGCTTGAGCTCTGCGAGTGCAGCATTTTTCAGAATGAAGCAGAGAGTATTGATGATCGGGACATCCGTAGAGACACCAAAGTGCTTGTTTATAAAGCCATTGTCCTCCCAACCCTCTATGCCTGCAAATCGTGGACGGTCTACAAACGTCACACTCAACTCCTGGAGTGTTTCCATCAGCGTTGCCTCAGAAAAATCCTGCAAATCTCTTGGGAAGACAGGCAGACAAATGTCAGCGTGCTTGAGGAAGAAAAGACCACCAGCATTGAAGCGATGCTCCTACGCCATCAACTCCGCTGGACTGGCCACGTTGTCCGAATGCCCGATCACCATCTCCCAAAACAGCTACTCTACTCCAAACTTAAGAACGGGAAACATAGTGTTGGTGGGCAGGAAAAGAGATTTAAAGATGGGCTCAAAGCCAACCTTAAAAACTGTGGCATAGACACTGAGAACTGGAAGCCCTGGTCCTTGAGTGCTCTAATTGGAGATCAGCTGTGAACAGCAGTGCTGTGGAGTTCGAAGAGGCACGAATGGAGGGCTTAAGGGAGAAACGTGGCAAGAGGAAGGCCCATCAAGCCAACCTTGACTGGGACTGCCTTCCACCTGGAAACCAATGTCCTCACTGCAGGAGAACATGCAGATCAAGAATAGATCTCTTCAGCCACCTAAGAACCCACCCCCAAGACACCAGAAATGGAAGACAATCATCCTCGAACTACGAGGGATCGCCTAAGTGTGAGATACACACAAACACATATACACACTCACTGCTCAAGATTTGTGTCTTTGATCATGTCTGCATTTGTTTGACCCTTGTTGGCGCAACTTAGACACATTGTCCAGAGTGCCAAAAACAGTCACTAGCTTCCAAAGAACCATTTCTGTAATGAAGAACTGGTGGTGAAGAGAAGAGGAATTGCCTCTGTATCAGTCACCAGATGAGGCAAAAAACATTCTACTGCAGTACGTTCATTTCAAAAGGATCTCACTGTTGCTGTTTCTTGTTTTTTTCTTTTTCTTTTCTTTAACAGACTAATTAGGCAGACAGCAGATAAGCAAAGCTGTGTGCTTGAGTCAAGGAGTGGGTTGTATTGTCTTCCACGATTAGTATAAGTTTATTTATATTAATATTATTACTTGGATAGATGGGAGACTGGATATTTTCACATAAGGCTGTTAGCGATAAGCCCTGAGGGGCTTAGAGTTTTGTTTTCACCAGGCACTTCATTCATCCAGACACATTCACGTCTCTACTCAATGCTTTCTTCCTGTTATTGAAGGAACAGACTGGAAATAACCTTCACACGCTTGGCTAGGAAAGCTAATGTTGCTATTAGCCAAGAGTGTCTTTCATTTAACCTTAAGACTAACTGTTGTGCAGCTGCAGATTGTCATCACTGACATTATCTTTGTTAATGGTATTATTAACATCATGAAAGCTGTAAAGTTGAATTTTTTCTGAACCAGGTTCCTCTCATTTGCAGATTTAAGTATTGTAGATTTGATTTTTTGTGGATTTGATTAATATGATCTCTCTAGGAAGACCATATTAATCAAATCTACAAATAATCAAATCTGCATACCTTAAATCTGCAAAACTAGGTCCTCCAATACAACCCTGTGGCCAACTGCCACTAGATGTAGACCATACGGTCACACTGGAGAACATAGAACGGAGGACCTCAAATCTTTTAAGCAGACAGCCGCTTCAGACTGGTGGTGGGGCAGGGAAGAGACTATAGTTTGAAAAGAAACTTGAACAAGAATTCATATGAACACTACACACATCTTATTTATAGTGCCAACAAACAAACATGAAATAACAATGCAATGTTTAAAATGAAGAACAATTTTAACTAACATAAATATACCAGTACATTGGAACCTCAGCTTAAGAGCATCTCATCTTAAGAGCATTCTGAGTTAAGAGTCATAGCTCAGCCCAGGTTTTGCTTTGGCATACTAGCAGCGTTTTGATTTATGAGCTAGTGCCAGAGGGAGCGCTAACATAAGAGTATAAAGCTTTAGGGCTTCAAGAGAACAGACTCCGTGCCTCATGCTTTTGTCCACTTTGAGGATTTCTGTCCACTTAGCTCTTGTCTGCTTTGCAGAACATTGGGTTAGTTGATTTTGTGTGGCTTTTATTCCTGATATGTTTGGCTTCATGAAGAGGGGAAGGAAGAGGAAAGGAGACTGGAATGAGTACAGTATGAAAAAAATGACGCTTCCACCTCTTTACTTTGTGTTTCCTTGCCACAACTTTGTGCTTCTACCATTTTAATGTTGATCTTTCTTTTTTTATTATTCCATGTGAATGTGCATTTATACATTATTTGTTATTTATAAAGTACATTTCCTTACACTCAACACTGTATTTCAGTGGGAAGTGTAGACCTGTTTTTGGCTGATGAGATAGTCAAGTTAATTAAGATTTTTGTTGTTGTGTGCCTTCAAGTCATTTCAGACTTAGGGCGACCCTATGTCTAACGTTTAGGGTGAGGGCCAGATAAATGAGCCTGGAAGGCCACATCTGGCTCACAGGCCTTAGTTTGGGGAACCCTGACCTGGTGATTCCTAGAGAGGTGTTCTATCAGGAAAAAAATATTATTATTTTTATTTGTGCTTTTTCCACTTTAATGGAAATCCTGTGTTCCTAACCTTAGTAAATGCAGGGGGCAGGTAATATTTCTCTTTTGTGTATTACACACACATATAAATGGATAATTCCTTTCTTGCCTTGTACATCATGGGACCAGCCCATCTTTCATTCAGGGTAAGTTTGAAGTATTTTTTTTGCAAGTGTAGACAAACCAATAACAAAAGAATACCAGTTTCAGAAAGAGGAAGGTAATTCTCACCTCTTTCCTTTACCCATGTGTGAGCATTGAGGATCATAGGAATAAAAGAAATCAATTCTTTCCTGCTTTCTGCTGGGAGAGGGAGTAGAGAATTCCACTCATAGGATGCTCCAACAGGTGGAAGCGAAATCTCATAGATTATAAATCTGAATCTTCATGATTTAGTTAACTAAGTACACTCGGTATGATTGATTGCATTTTAAACCCCATTTTATGGTGATATTTGCAGAGATGTGTTTCTTTTTTAGCTTATGAAACATCCATTACCAACTTTCATAGCGCACTGTTGCTGAAATAAATCTCTTACCCTCCTTCATGAAAGTGAGAAATATGTATTTTGGAATGACTACTCTCCTTTCAATGCCAGCAGTATTGAAACTGTTCTGTTCTTCAGTTTCTTTTCTCTAATTGGCTCAGTATATGGATGATTCCCTATAGCTGTCTTTTACCTTCACTGATTTTCAAATCCAGGATAAACAGGAACTGATCTGATCTACAGTTGCACATTTTCCTTCTCCTCTTCTTCCCAGAATACTTGAAAACTCTGAGAAGGATAATCTTGAGCGACTTGGTCAACTGTCTCACAAGTTCCTTTCTCCTCTTCTCACCTATTGTTTTTACAGTCCTTCTATTCCTGTTGACCCTGTTAATCAAAAGTTAATTATTCCCACTGGCAAAATCAACAATAAAAATACTGGCTTCCCATGGTGTGACAGAAGGGCCAGCTGTCTCCCTCCCGCCCTCCCCCTTGTGTAAATAATAATGAAAAAATCAAGGAGTGCTGCTTCTGGCCCTTTCATAATTAAACACAAGATGGGGTGTATACAAAGAAAGGCATAAACATTCTGTCTTTTTTGCACAGAGTGAAATGATAGAGTTACTTTCTGTAATAATTCAGTAAAAGGGGCTTTGAGTCACACAGCAATAAAGGGGGAAGGATAGGCAATATGAAAGCTGTAGATTATGCTCCAGCACTGAGGACCATTAGACCAAACTCCAAAAACAGCAATCATCAAGGCAGTGTCCTTCAGATATTTAGGAAACAGTCATCAAAATTCCTGACTATAAGAGTTTGTTGGGTGGAGCAGATGGGATTCTGAGGGCCGTCATATTGGGGAAGGCTGCCTTAAGCCCCTTCCAGACAGGCCCTATATTCCACGATCTGATCTCAGATTTTCTGCTTTAAACTGGATTATATGAGTCCACACTGCCAGATAATCTGGGATAAACAGAAAACCTGGAATCAGATCCTGCAATATAGGGCCTGTCTGGAAGGGCCCTTAAAAGATATATAAGGGGGGGGGGGGAATCACTGTGAACAACCGGGCGTAGGGCTACAATGGATATTTTCTTGAGTCTCAAAAAAATCTTGCTCTGAAGCACAGAATGGAAAGCCAAAATGGTATTCCACTAAAATGGCACTTGCTGTGGTAGAAACCATAACTGGCAGGATGTAATGACTATTAAGTTGAAAAATGTGCTTAACTCAGTAGATACCTGCCCTTGGTTCTGAACAGGATTGTTTCTCTGGACAATAAATGACAATATGTCTGGGTCTTTCTGGTGGATAGGACAACACATATAAATGTAGCCTATCATTGTTAAACAATATGATTGCACAGGAACCCTCTAGCACTCCAAATGATTGGGACAGCTGTCTTGAAAATCCTCTGTTAGAGTCCATATTGTGGCAGTGTCTTATTATTGGGTAAACCAAATTCTTTCATCGGGCAAAGATGTTCTTAAAATCATGAAAGGATAATACAGAAAAAGCACTAGTGTTAGAATGGTGCATTCCACTGTCAGAACCCTGCTACTAGAGCCTGGGTATGGCTCTGAGTTTCAGGGTCACTGACAATGTGGACTGATAAGACACCTGCATCTCGGGATCCTGAGAAGAAACAGCTGCTGGACTTGGCGGGGAAACTTCGCGGGGTTTTGTTGGGCGGGAAATGCGTTTTCAAATGAGGGGGGAGGGTATATAAAGGAATGCTGGCAGACGCCTCCCATTCTTGGCTTTTTCCATGTCAATGTTTCCTGCAGTAAACTTTCTGGTGACAACACAGCTAGTCTCGTGCATTCAGGAGCGGCTGTAGTGAGCCGACATCAAAGCCAAGAATATTGGCACCATCCCGCTGCAGCGGTGAGGTGCAATATGCAGACAGAGGAAGACGAACTCCTGGGCGCAGGAGCGGATCAGTTGGGTCGGGGCACCACCGACGAGCCGGATGCTGATTTCCACCAGCTGGCAGCCCTAGCGTCATCCACTGCTTATGCCCAGCCGAATGGGGTAACCCAGAGGCGTGGAGGAGTGCAGAGAGACAGCACCGGAGGAGAGGGAGATCTACACTTCCCATCCCCACAAAGGATGGTGTTCCTGGAGGAGAGGATGTTGGCGATGGAGACCACCCTGGCAATAATGTCGAGGGCTATGGAACGCCTAGCACCTTTGGCGGAGCCAGAGAAAGGAAGGGAACTTCGGACTGGCTCAATGGGGGACTTGAGCATGGGAAGCAGCCAGAGCTTCACAGACCTCCCAGCACCGAGGGGAAGGGGAATGCGAAAAGAGCTCGGCGCCCGACCCAAGGCCTTAGCAAGCTTGACGCGGGTGGAGGAGAGCGACGATGAAGGGGAAAGGCCCCCAGGAATCCCAGCTACGTTCCAACCTGAACCCCTGGTGCCCCTGGTGAATGCCGGGCGTGGCACAGGGCAATGGGGAGCAGCAGCGGGGCCTCCGAGGCCTCAAGGGGGCTTGCGACGGGCAGAACATTGGGGATTGCCGCCACAGGGACCCCAACAGAGACGAGAGGAGCTGAGGATAGAGTATGGAGGAGAGTCCTCTGAACTGGATTTTTTCCTAACCACGGTGAGGGGCTATATGGAAGACAATGCCCATACCTTTAGAACCGAGTCTAGCCGGGTCCGGGCCATCGGTGCAGTGCTGAAGAGGGGAGCAGCTAGCTGGTACGTCCAGCTGCACGTGCGGCACGACCCATGTTTGGGGTCAGTTAGGCGCTTCATGGAAGTTTCCGAGACCCATTGGAGCAGATCCGGGCGAGGGAGAAGCTGAAGACCGTCTCCCAAGGACAGAGATCGGTATCTGAATACGCGGAGGAATTCCAGTGCCTCGCCGAAAAGGTGCCAGAATGGTACGCAGTGACCAAGATTGAGATCTTTAAGGAAGGACTCAGGCGGGAGATTCTCTCCTGGGCAGTGCACTACTGTCCTGCTCACTTCAAAGGATCAGTCTGAACGCAGATTAGAGATAACTGCTCTCAAATCCAATCTTTATTGAAGAACACATGACTTTGGAAAAGTCAAGAATGACTCAATGTTTACATACAACTATTTTTATAACTTTTGATGCTACGTAACACCACACGTAAATATCATCATCAAGTCCCACCTCCAATATCACATTACTACCATTTTCACACACTAGACCAATTATAATTGTTTATACTTTCGGTCCCAAGTTCCCAGGCGTATTCTATCTTCTTCTGCCAGGTGCTTCTGGGATTGTTTATGTTATGACTCCCAGTTACAGGGCTGAATTACCAAAGCCCTGTAACTGGGTTCCATGACATGGTGCCCTCCTTTTCTTCGTCCTCCTCTTCGGTTCTTCCTTCATCACAAACCTGAAACAAAACAATAATTCTATGTGTCCATTTTGTCCAAAGTACCCATATATTTTTTCAGTAAGCTACGATGGAATACAGGGTGTATTTTCCCTAAACTTTTTGGCAATGCCAACTGGAAAGTCACTTCGTTGATAACACCCTGTATTCTAAATGGTCCAATATATTTAGGGCCCAATTTTTTCAAAGGTAGCCCCAGTTTGATGTTTTGGGTACTTAACCACACTAAATCTCCTTTCTCCAATTTATCACCTTCCACCCTCTTTCTATCTGCGAACACTTTATACTTTTTATGTGCTTCCTTTAAGGATGCAGTCACTTGACTCCAGCATTCCATCATTTGCGTTTTCCATTTCCCCCCTTCTGTTCCCTCATTCTCTGTCCATCTTGGCAGCTGGGGCAGAGGCTGTATTTCATACCCGTAAACTACTTCAAAGGGGGTTTTGTTTGTTGCTGAATGTATAGTCGAATTAAAAGCTAGTTCTGCAAAAGCCAACCACCGAGACCAGTCATTTTGTCTCATGTTAGAGTACATTCGAAGGAACTGCCCAAGTGTCTGCTGAGTACGTTCTACCGCCCCATTTGTCATGGGGTGAAAAGCAGAACTTAAACTCCTTTCTGCTCCTAGCATTTCCAAGAATTTTTCCCAAAATTTTGCTGTGAATTGTACTCCTCTGTCACTGACCACTCTACTGGGACATCCATGCAGTTTGTAAATGTGGTTTATGTACAATTCAGCTAGTTTCTCGGCTGATGGTAGTTTCGGCAGTGCTATAAAGTGGGCCTGTTTAGAAAACAGGTCTAATACTGTCCAAATATAACGATGTCCTTTGCTAACCGGTAGTTCCCCCACAAAGTCCATAGCTACACATTCCCAAGGTCTGGTAGGTTCTGCTACTGTTTGTAATAATCCCATTGGTTTCCCTCCTCTCGATTTATTTCTGGCACAATCATCACATTGAACCACATGGTTCTTTATGTCCTTCCTCATCCCTGGCCACCAGCAATGTTTTGCTATTGCTTTTGTTGTTTTTGTAATTCCTGTATGACCAGCGCTCTGGTTATTGTGAAAACGATGCAAAATCTTGATCCTTAATGTTGCTGGGATATACAGTTTCTTGTTCACAAACCAAAATCCCCCCTTCTGCTCCCCCTGTTCTGCATTGGATGCGATCCACTGGTCTCCTTCATAAGACTGTTTCAGTTCGTTTCCCCAATTATCTTCCCCGCCGAGTTCAACCATAGCAGTGTTCTCTTTTTGGGTTTGTGCTCTTGTCCTGACAGCTAAGCCCCATTGTTTATCAGAGAATATTGTTCCCTCTTTTGCTGTGGTTATTCCTTCGTGTTGAGGCATGCGTGAAAGGGCATCTGCCAAGACATTCTGCTTCCCTTGAAAAAACTTTAATTGGAAATCGAACCTGCTGAAGTATTGTGCCCATCTAATCTGTTTGGGGGACAATTTTCGAGGAGACTTTAAATACTGGAGGTTCTTATGGTCAGACCAAATTTCAAATGGGATTCCGCTTCCTTCGAGAAAGTGCCGCCAGCATTCTAAGGCTTTTAATATGGCTAGTGCCTCTTTTTCCCATATCGGCCAACATTTTTCAGTTTCGCTGAACTTCCGGGACAAATATCCACAGGGTTTTAAGTTCCCATTTTGATCCTTTTGCAATAGTACTGCCCCATACGCACAGTCTGATGCATCGCAATGGATTATGAACGGGCTCCTGATATCGGGGTGTTTTAGAATGGGTCCTTCTGTGAAGCATTCTTTTAGGGTTTCAAATGCCTTTTGGCATTCTGGCGTCCAACTTAGTTTGGCGCCAGGAGCTTTTACTTTTGCTGTCTCTCCTTTCCCTTTTGTTTTTAAAAGTTCAGTAAGGGGTGCAGTTATTTGCGCGAAGCCTTTTATGAAGGATCTGTAAAAATTTGCAAACCCCAGAAATGATTGCAATTGCCTCCTTGTTTGAGGCACTCCCCATTCTTTTACATCTGATACTTTAGCTGGATCCATAGCTAACCCTTCTGGAGATATCCGATACCCCAGAAAGTCAATTTGAGTTTTATTAAATTCACATTTGGACAGTTTTGCGTACAGCTTTGCTTCTCTTAGTCTCTGCAAAACTTCCCGGACCAATTTCACGTGCTTTTCTTTATCTTCAGTCACAATCAAGATATCATCAAGAAATATGAATACCCCTCTGTACAACAATGGGTGCAGTATTTCATTTATAAGCTGCATAAAGCAGCTGCCTCCATTTTTTAATCCGAAAGGCAAAATTTTATATTCAAAATGGCCGAATGCGCAGGAAAATGCAGTTTTCCAAGTATCCTCCGGTTTGATCCTTAATTTATGATATGCTTCAATTAAATCAAGTTTAGTAAATATGCTCCCTTTCTTTAATACGGTAATTAAATCCTTTACTAATGGCATAGGGTATTTATTGTCCTTAGTAATTGCATTTAAATTTCGATAATCAATGCACAATCTTAGGGAGTTGTCTTTCTTTCTCCTGAATAACACTGGGGCCCCGAGAGGAGAATTGGATGGCTTAATGAAGCCTCGCGCCAGGTTTTTATCAATGTATTTCCTCAATTCCTCCTTTTCCTGCACAGACATGGGATACACTTTTGGTTTTGGTAAGTTTGCTCCTGGGGTTATTTCAATTTCTACTTCTATATTCCTTTTGGGGGGTAATTTACTTGCCTCTTTCTGATTGAACACATCCACAAAGTCTCTGTATTCAGGTGGCAATAGCTGTGGGTCTATTTCACCTTCTTCATCTCCCTCGTCCTCCTCTTCTGCAATCTTGCTTATCTCCCATTGCGTCTGCTGTTCTTTAAATGCTAGGCTCTTTCCTCTCCAATCTACTTCAGGATTTGCCTGTTCGAGCCATGGTATCCCTAATATTACGTGGTATGTGGCAATAGGGGCTATCACAAAGGATATTCTTCCTTCCCATTTGCCTATTTTACATGGGACCTCCCGTATTTCCTTTGTAGATACTTCCCCAGTAGCAACTGATCCGTCTAGCTGCGAAAACGCAATTGGGGAGTCAAGCGCCATCTGCTGGCATTTCAACGCTCCTGCTAATTCCGGAGTTATAATATTTCTGGAACAACCACAATCCACAAATGCCTTGCAGGTGGCCCGATTCTCTAGCCCCGAGAGGCAGATTGGCACTACTATCATGCGTTTGTCCCGACTCACCAATTTTTCTGAAGGTTCTGGGGCTTGCACCTCCTCCTCCGCACGCCTCCCGGTTGCTGGCTTGGGCTTTGAGGGTTTTGGCGGCTCCCCCTTCCGGGCCCAGCATTCTGCTGCTCGATGGCCCGTCTTCCCACATACAAAGCATCCCGGTTTAGGTTTGTTGTCGTCTCCTCTGGAGGGAATCCCCGGCCTCCCTCCGGGTCTTTCCTGCTTCCTCGTTTCTCCTCGACCTCTCGCCACCGGTCTTTGCTGGCCGCCGCTGCTCCTGAAGCGCTTTACTTGGGCCAGGGTGGATTCAACGCGCCCCGCTAGTTGAATCCATCCCTGGAGCGTTTCGGGGTCATCTCTGTGCGCTGCCCAGCTGAAAATCTCGGGGCGTAGTCCCTCTTTAAATAATTCCACTTTGGTCACTTCAGACCACTCTGGTACCCTTTCCGCGAGGTGGAGGAATTCCTCTGCGTACTCGGGCACCGTTTTGTCCCTCTGCTTTATTCCTTTCAGCTGGTCTCGAGCCCTCAATTGCTCTAGCCGGTCTCTGAACCGGTTTTCCAGTGCGGCGAGGAAGCGGGGCACTGACCTCAGGCATGGGTCGCGTCTGGCATGTAGTTGCACATACCAGCTGGCTGCTCCTCGCTTTAGTGTGTTGCCGATGGCTCGAACCCTGCTTGCTTCGGAGGGGAATGTGTGTGCGTTGTCTTCCATGTATCCTCTGATGCTAATTAGAAAAAAGTTCAGTTCATCTGATTCCCCTCCGTATTCTAGCTTGAGATCTTCCCTTCTTGGCATCCATTCAGCGGCCCGTTGATGCTGTCTGGGAGGCATGGGGAAGGGTTGCATCGGGTTTCCTTGGATGGCCCCTTGGAACACGCCGCGCCCCACTCCGGTGGTCATTCTGCGCGGCTCCCGAAATCCTGCCGCCGCTGTCGGTCCTTCACCCCATCCGCATATTGGCCTCGCTGTAGCCCCCGCATCTCGCCTTTCCTCGTCGTACGGCACATCCTCCTCCTCTTCCTGGATCTCCTGCTGCTCTCCGCCTTCGTCTGCTAATCCACTGGACCCGATCCCTGGCCCCAGTGGTCTTTCTACTCCGACTCCCATTCGGGGGGTTGGGAGCTCTGTTGGGGTTGGCGGCCTCAGAATTCCCAGAGCTTGCTGGCGCTCCACTTCGCGCGCCATTCTGTCCCGGAACTCAAGCTCTTGCCAATATTCCTCGTCTCCCTCGTCCCTTGCCACCGCGGGACTCTGCGTTGAAGCTCGCTGTCCCCTCTGGCTCCAATCATCTCCTTTGCTTGGCTCTCTCTCGGCGCCATATCGGATGTGCTCTTTTTGGAGATTCTCTTCCAATATTGGCACTATTCTCCCCACGGTATCCGACAGCCTGGATAAATGAGTTTCCAGGATGGATAGCCGCAGGGCCACGGTCTCCGGCATGCTTCCTCCAGATCCCCAACTGGTTTCTGCCGCCGCCGGAACGCCTCTTCCCCCTCTGGGAATCCTCTGAGTCACGCCGTCCGGCTTGGGGTACCCCGTAGAGGAAGCTATGGCTTGCAATGTCTCTTCTGCCAACGGCCGAGCTCCCAGCGAAGGCCCCTTTGCTCCGTCATGGCTTTGATCTCCTTCCCTGCTCATTATCACTTCACTGCAAATTTGCAGGAGGGTGAGAACTGGATTCTTGACTTAATTGTCCTGCTCACTTCAAAGGATCAGTCTGAACGCAGATTAGAGATAACTGCTCTCAAATCCAATCTTTATTGAAGAACACATGACTTTGGAAAAGTCAAGAATGACTCAATGTTTACATACAACTATTTTTATAACTTTTGATGCTACGTAACACCACACGTAAATATCATCATCAAGTCCCACCTCCAATATCACATTACTACCATTTTCACACACTAGACCAATTATAATTGTTTATACTTTCGGTCCCAAGTTCCCAGGCGTATTCTATCTTCTTCTGCCAGGTGCTTCTGGGATTGTTTATGTTATGACTCCCAGTTACAGGGCTGAATTACCAAAGCCCTGTAACTGGGTTCCATGACACACTACGATGAGCCTGACACATTGCACGGGTGGATCCAGCTAGCAGGGCGCGTCGGGACATCACTGGCCCAAGCGAGGAGGCACAGAGGAGGGCAGCATCAACAGCCACAGATGAAAGAGGGAAGCCGGAAGGGAGAATCGACTCCAACTGGGAGGAGAGCAGAGCCGAAAGGGAATGTGAAAGCAAGCAGGAGCGGTTGTTTTGTGTGTGGCCGACTGGGGCACAGGGCTGCCAAATGCTGGCAGAGGAAAGGAGAAGGCGGAGGTCTACCCAAACCGAAGGCCGCAGCCGGCAAACGTGCAGAGGAAGAACCACCAATGAGGGGCCGTTCAGGGGGGTTGGTAAGTCAGGACAAAAGAATGTTGGTAGTTCCAATTCAGCTTGAGAGTGGCAGTAAGCAAGCAACATGTAAAGCATTTATCGATTGTGGATGTTCTAGGAACATCATTACACCTGAATTAGCAGTGGGGCTAGGATGTGAAAGGACGAGCCTAGAATCCCCAATAGCCTTTTCGCAGTTGGACGGATCTACGGCATCAGGATCGTTAGGCAGACACAGTGTCGAGGGCGTGAAGTGTAAGATAGGGTGTTGGGAAGGAAGGGTGTCATTTGTGATATCACAAATAGCCAGCTACAATGTTATACTGGGCATGCCATGGTTAGGGCAGGCCAACCCGCAAATCAACTGGGAAGATAAGAGCATGCATTTTGGAATAAGGTTGGGAGAGGGGAGCCAGGAAGTCGAGAGGGAGCCAGGGAACGGGGAGAGGAGGATTCCATCAGACTAGCAGAACTGGCGGAGAAATTGCCCCCAGAGTATTGTGATTTTGTGGATGTGTTTGACGAGAAGGAAGCAGACAATTTTCCACCGAAGCGGAATGTGGAAGTGAAAATAGAGCTAGTCCCAGGAGCAGAGCTTCCTAAGGCGAAATTGTATCCAATGTCGGCTAGAGAAAAGGAGAAACTGAGAAAGTATATCGATAAAAACCTAGCGAGGGGTTTCATCGAGCATTCAAATTCTCCTTTAGGAGCACCTGTGTTGTTTAGGCGGAAAAAGGACCAATTGTTGAGGCTCTGCATCGACTACAGAGGCCTGAATGCAATCAGTACTGTAAATAAATACCCCCTACCTTTAGTGAAGGATTTGATTGCCCAATTGTCAGAGGGGAAGATATTCACCAAGTTAGATTTGATTGAAGCATATCATAAATTGCAAATCAAACCAGAGGACAGGTGGAAGACGGCCTTCTCCTGAGCATTCGGTCTGTATAATTATCATGTCCTCCCTTTTGGACTAAGTGGAGGCGGGGCAGCGTTCATGCAATTGATCAACGAAGTGTTGCATCCATTACTGTACAGGGGAGTTTTTATTTTTCTGGATGATATATTAATAATGTCTCAGAACAGGGAGCAACACGTGAAACTAGTTAGGGAAGTCCTCCAAAAGTTGAGGGAAGCGAAACTGTACGTGAAGCTAGCCAAGTGCGAGTTCAACAGAGACCAAATAGACTTTCTAGGGTATAGGATTTCCCCCCAGGGAGTGGCGATGGACCCTGCGAAAGTAGAAGATATAAGGGGGTGGGAAGCCCCCAAAATGCAGAAACAGCTGCAATCCTTTCTGGGGTTTGCAAACTTCTACAGGACATTAATTAAGGACTTTGCGTGTCTCACTTTACCATTAACTGACTTGTTAAAGGTGAAAGGGAGGGGGGAAACAGCCAAAGTGAAGGCCCCTGGGGCCAAACTGACCTGGACATTGGAATACCAGGAGGCTTTCGAAGCTCTTAAGAAGCAATTCACAGAGGAGCCCATCCTACAACACCCTGACATGTCTAAAGCATTTGTGATACATTGTGATGCATCAGACTGTGCATATGGGGCAGTTTTGCTACAGAAGGACGAAGGGGGGAATCTAAAACCATGTGGCTATTTGTCGAAAAAGTTTAGTGAAACAGAGAAAAACTGGCCAATCTGGGAGAGGGAGGCCTTAGCAATTTTGAAGGCATTAAAGTGCTGGAGACAGGAAGTGGGATCATGTTTGAGGTGTGGTCTGACCACAAAATTTTGCAATACCTGAGATCCCCTCGCAAACTGTCAGCGAAGCAAATAAGGTGGGCACAATACTTTAGCCGCTTTGATTTCAAGCTAAAGTTCTTCCAAGGGAAACACAACATACTGGCTGATGCTCTTTCTAGGATGCCCCAGCATGGGGGAGGATTTCAGGAATCTGAGGGAAGTATTTTCCTAGATAAGCAATGGGGCCTGGTGGTGTTAACTCGAGTGCAGGCAGCTAGAGAAAACAAACGTACTGCCATTTCCACGGGGGGAGGGGAAATGTGGGAAGGAGAGTTGAAGCGAGCATACGGGGAGGACGTCTGGTTACAAACGAACAAGGAACGGGGGGAACTATGTGGGGATTTGGTGTTTGTAAATAAGAAATTGTACATTCCTGAAAGTTTGAGGCAAGAGATGCTGAGAAAATGCCATGATAACAAGGGTGCAGGTCATCTGGGACCTACCAGGACAATTAAACTGTTAGCCAAACAGTGCTGGTGGCCCTGAATGAGGAAAGACGCTAGGCTGTACGTCACTCAGTGTGGGTTGTGTGCAGAGAGCAAAACACCACCTGGAAAACCCCAGGGGCTCTTGCAAAAGGTGGTGGACCCCACGAGACCATGGGAATGCGTGGCAATGGATTTTGTCGGCGAGCTACCCCCCAGCAGAGGCCACAGGTACATTTGGACAATATTGGACCTCTTCTCAAAACAAGTGCATTTTGTAGCCTTGCCGAAACTCCCTCCTGCTGAAGAACTTGCTGATTTGTATGTAAAGCGTGTCTATCACCTACATGGATGTCCTGACAAAATAATTAGTGACCGTGGAGTCCAGTTCACTGCTAAATTCTGGGGGAAATTCTTACAGCTGTTGGGAGCAGAAAGGAATCTGAGCTCAGCCTTCTATCCCATGACCAATGGGGGGGGGGTCGAACGCACTCAGCAAACACTGTGTCAATTTTTGAGAATGTACACAAACTATAGACAGGATGATTGGGCAGAACTACTACCTTTTGCTGAAATGGCATTTAACGGGGCTGTACATTCGGCTACAGGTCGTTCCCAGTTCGAAATAGTGTACGGACAGGATGTGGCACCATTCCCCAGACTACCCGGGTGGAGGGAAGGAGAGGGCCAGACAGATGAGGAGTGGCCGGCTAAAATCAAGCAAGGGTGGCAGGACGTGGTGAAGGCACTACGAGAAACGCAAAGGAAGTACAAACTCTTTGCTGATCGTAGGCGCCGAGAAGGGGACGAATTGGGCGAAGGGAATCTAGTTTGGCTGAGTACAAAAAATCTGAAGTTGGGATTTCCATCGAAGAAACTGGCACCACGCTATATAGGGCCATTCAGAATTACAAAAAGGGTAAATGAAGTAACCTATCAGCTGAGGTTGCCAAAGAACTTAGGGAAAGTACACCCGGTTTTTCACTGCAGCCTTTTGAAAAAATATAAAGGAACATTGGACAGCGGAGAACAATAGTTGTATTTAATCTTTCTCTTTCAGGACGAAGGGGAGGAGGACGCCATCTCAGAACCCTGCTACTAGAGCCTGGGTATGGCTCTGAGTTTCAGGGTCACTGACAATGTGGACTGATAAGACACCTGCATCTCGGGATCCTGAGAAGAAACGGCTGCTGGACTTGGCGGGGAAACTTCGCGGGGTTTTGTTGGGCGGGAAATGCGTTTTCAAATGAGGGGGGAGGGTATATAAAGGAATGCTGGCAGACGCCTCCCATTCTTGGCTTTTTCCATGTCAATGTTTCCTGCAGTAAACTTTCTGGTGACAACACAGCTAGTCTCGTGTATTCATTCAGGAGCGGCTGTAGTGAGCCGACACCCACATTTTGAGTTTAGGTGGTATATCAAGAAAAGTATGTGGATTATTAAATTAGGCTCCAAAACCTGCATCTCTAAAATGTCTTCTGCTCTCTACAAAGAAGCAGCAAAAGGCAGTAAAAACAGAGTGAAATAGAAATCAATTTTTATGGATTGATAAAGTGCTTGAGGGCCATCCTTTTTCTTCTCGCATGGCATTCTTTCAGGTAAGCTTGTGAAAGGTAGGCTTGACTGTGTTACAGTGAGGTACCAGATCTGTAACTGGCTGACAGAATCAAGAGAGTGGTTCCCAATGATTTCTCTTGACCGGCAGAAAAGTCACTAGCGGGTGCCTCAGGATTTTGTTTTGGATTTAACTATTTTATAAGCGACTTAGATGATGGAATAGAAGGCATGCTAAACAAGTTTGTAGGTCACATCAAATTGGGTGGTGGGGATAAGTAATGCCACAAAGGATATGATTAGAATATAAAATGACCTTGGCAGTTTGGAAAACTAGGCCAAAACTAACAAAATGAGTTTCAGTTGGGTTAAATCATGGTGCTATATCTAGGCAGAAAAAAAGGAAATTGACAAATATACAGTGTATGGCACATGATATGATAATAGTATATATTGAAAGAATCTAGGAATCTTAGTAGAGCACAGGCTACTCATTAATAACATCATGGCACAGTCAATGAAACTCTGGGTTTCATCAACAGCATAGTGTCCAGACTGAGAGAAATAGGAATGCCATTCTATTTTGCTTTGGTCAGACTTCACCAATGATATTATGCCCAGTTCATGACACCAATGTTAAAGAAAGTATACTGAAAAACTGAAATATGAGTCAGCCAAGATGGTCAAAGGTCTGGAAACCAAGCCCTATGAAGAATTTTAGAGATAATACAAGAGCTATTTTAAAAAATCCAAAGGGCTGTGGAAGATGGAGCAAGTTTGCTTTCTGCTACCTCCGTGACTAAAACACAAACCGCTAGATTCTATTTAAAGAAGAACATTTTGACCGTTGAAGCTGTTTGAGTGTAAAATAGATTGTTTCTTTGGGAGTGTTGAAATAGAGATTGCATCGCCATCTCTGAGGAGCGCTTTAGATGTGCTCCCTGCATGCCATAGGATTCATCCCAAACCTATGATTCTATGGTTCTCTCTCTATCTCTTTCAACCTTAGAGGGATGTTGTGAACATAAAGTGGAAGACAGCCATATATGCTGCCTTGAGCTTCTTTGAGGAAAGGCAAAATATATTTATTTATTTATTTATTTGCAGTATTTATATTCCGCCCTTCTCACCCCGAAGGGGACTCAGGGCGGATCACATTACACATACAAGGCAAACATTCAATGCCTTAACATAGAACAAAGACAAGACAAACACAGGGCTCTGAGCTGGCCTCGAACTCATGACCTCTTGGTCAGAATGATTTGTTGCAGCTGGTTGCTCAACAGCCTGCACCACAGCCAAATAAAAGTTGGACAGTAGGAAAGCCAGGCTAGGGTTGGCACCACAGACTATTCTGGATGGGGTTGCAGTCCGTTTGAAAGATCAACTTCAAAGCTTGGTGGTGCTTTTGTAAAAAAAAAATAGAAAATTAGGTTGTTGCAATGCTCAGGAGCATCTGCTGTGTCCTTTCTTGGCAAAGACAGATCTGGACACAGTGGTTAATTCTTTAGTTATCTCTCAGTTAAAGTACTCTAACATGTTCTACATGGAGTTGTCCCTGAAAAGTGTGTGGAAGCCTCAGCAAAATGCAGCAGTCACGCTTTTCTTTACATGAATGAATGGCAGCACTTGGAGACTGCAGGCATTGCAAGTGACATGTTGGCAGATATTTGGGAAGGTGTACTTGTGAAGCAAGAACCATTTGGGGGAAAGGTATGAGGCATATTTTTTCAGAAGGGTGAGTCTGGAAGCATATTTGGAATGTGTTAATTGTGTGTTCATGTTTGTGGAGGTGGAAAAGGGAGAGGATAGAAAAGAGATCTCTGCCAGAGGTAACAATATAGGATCTAAACTCTGAGCAGAAAACTTATTACATTGAGAAATTTCCCATTCATAGGACACTTCAGCCTCTTTTCAAGCATGGAGAGGCACTGAGCTCATCACATGAGTTAAGCTACTTCCGGCTGTCATGCATAGCCCTCTGTGGTTAAAAAGAGGCCGAAGTGTCCTGAAAGGAGGGAACGCCGGCAATCGACCTCATCACATTGAGAAATTTTCCCCTAGTAAGAAACCTCAGCCTCTTTTCAAGCATGGAGAGGCATGAAGCTCATCACATGTTCTAGGGTTGAAAAGAGGCAGAAATGTTTTGAAAGGAGGGAATTCCGAAGATGGACCAGCAATCATGTTCAGAGCTGCTACCTCTTATTACACTTTACTCCCATGTTTACAACTGAAAAACAGGTGCGATGGGAACCATAGAAATTTTCCTGTCCTGTTTCATTGCCTAATCATCAACAGTTTTTTGTGGGCTTTGAGGCAGAACCATATGATCTCATGGAAATAAATGGTTTTAACCTGGATCACTGTCTCTTGTATCCTATGGGCTTTGATGCAGAACCACGGGATCCCATGGAAAAAATAGTTTTAACCTGGATCACTGGCATTAATGCTTAACCATAGGATCCCATGGAAAGACATGGTTTTAATCTGAATCACTGTCTCTTGAATCCTATGGGCTTTTATGCAGAATCATGGGATCTCATGGAAAGCAATGATTTTAACTTGGATCACTGTCTCTTGTATCCAATGGGGTTTGGGGCAGAACAATAGGATCCCATGGAAAGAAGTGGTTTTAAACTGGTGTCAGTCTCCTTTAATGTAAGGGGTTTTGGGCAGGGCAAGGGACCTCTTGATTTTTGGATATTGTTGTTTCTCCTGATTAAAAACAAAAAAGTAATACTGACCCAACCTTGTGATGAATGTAAGATGAATGTGTTGCCAGCTCTTAAGTTTCCACGTGTGAGTGTGAGTGTGAGTGTGATGGGGAGGCAGAACGCATATGAGAGAGGCGATTCTCTACTCTTAAAGGGATGGTCACCCATGCTTTTCCCTCTCAATGTGATGAGGTGAATAGTAGTAAAGAGTACTGCTAAGTGTTCTTTGTCTTTCCAAACTGGGACTCACCTTTCCAGGAGTCCAGCAGTTGGGTAACCCTTGCAAGCCAGTTTTTAGTTCAGGCTTCTGCACTTTTTGTTTTCTATTTGCTGCTCCATTTCTCTTGCAAATTTGTATGCTAAACTAGTGGCAGGGAAAATGTGCTTTCACTAAAAGACTCCTGCTTTCATCGCAGTTTGAGAACTGGGTTTCCTCCTGTAACTATAATCTACAAAAAATATTATTTTCATTTTATATAATGAGCAGTTATAGGCTTGTTTCCAGTTCAACACAATATCTTATCTACTGAAATTGATCCCATAGTGTGAGGGCAATTGGAAAAATATAATATTAATTTTCTAATTAAGATGAAAATTAAAGATTCTAAATTACCTTGGTTCAGAAGATGCTGAAAAGCTGTGTTCTGTATATTTCCACAAGAAACATAGCTATTGATTTCTCCCCTTGGCGCAGTAGAATGTTTACTTTGTTTGTTGATTCTGTTTCTGTTTACAGAAGAACCTAGGTCAAACTGGTAGGGTATGATGAACTAGATGAGTCAATATATCGATCGGGATGTGTAAATACATCTCAGGACATTTAATTGATGCAGTATTAGAGCGCCATCTTACGGAAACTACGTGTAAATAGCAGGCATTTTAGAAGACCTTATTTTGAATTATATTTTTCAGTTTTACTTAGAAAAATATATTACATTTAACATTAGGAAAACAATCAAGAACAGACACTAAGGAAGATCAGCTTAGTATTCATTGATTGATTATAGCTTTAGTAAGAATACATATATATATTCAAAGAATATATAAAAGATAGGAAAAAGAAAACAATAAATAAATGAGATTAATAGTTCTTATAAGATGAAACCTATATTTTAAAAGAGTTTGCTTTAAGATCTGCTTTTAAAATTCAGTAATATAATAATCATTTAAAAGAGTTTAAAAATCAAATGGTAAGAAATAGAACATTTGATCTTTGGAATCACCTGATGTCTGAATTACATAAAAGTATAATCAGGAGATGTAGATACGTCAGCAAATGTTGCATCCCCCTGACCTGGAACATGACCTAAAATTAGAAGGTCGAGGGCAACTGTACACGTGAACACCTGTTTTTCACCTGTTTAATAATTATATCAGGGAAATTTCCAAATGTTGTATCTTCTGCGCATGTGTAGAAAACTGATTTTGTCAGCACAAATTGTACTATATATACTGGTGTAATTGAACATAGCTTTTGTGACAGTCCTTTGATCACTGATCACCCTCTTTTGCAAAAAAGTAAAGACCTGGAAATCGATCTGCTGTCTCCGCCTCTTCCTTTCCCAACTGCACTTGAATGGACGGGTAACGTATGCTGCAACAATAGTATAGGATTAGATAGAATAATGGACCATTAGATGGCATTTTTTTTTACTGTATAACAGGCTAAAATTGTTAACTACAGTTGACACAAACAGAATCCATACTCTGCTCCTGGCCACTCTTAAGTACACACAATTGACCTTATCGGATTGTGAGACTGTAAGATGGCACTCCGTGAAAGGGAGATGGAATCCCCACAGACCACAGAAACTCAATTTCACCTGTCGGCTAGTGGGACTAAAATCAAAGAATGAAATATCCTGAGCTGTAAGAGAATTAGGGAGTTAGTGGATATAGAAGACAAGAAATCTGAGGATGTCAAAAGACCAGGAGATAAATTGGGGGCTAGGGTGCAGAACAGGTGCATTGACTTAATCAAAGAAGCCACAGCCCTGGGTTTGCAAGATCTGAGCAGGGCTGATTAAAAACAGGGTATCTTCTCATTCATAGGGCCATCACAATCAGAACCTGACATGATAGCACATATGAGCAACAAATTTTATTGAGAGATGAGAGGGTGAAATTCACACAAGGATTCAGAATAATCAACAATAGGTTGGATGATAGGTTTGTAGTGCTTATTCCATTCAGGCAACAGAAATACTTATTCATGGGATTGAGAACTTGCGAAGGTTACTTTTGGATTGCAGCTCCTGAAATCTCCCCACCAGATTCTGGTTATCCTAGGAGTTGCAGCCAAAAAATAATTTTTTGAGCTCTGAACAGGTTACCCATGTAGTTGCATCTAAGTACAGACAAATAAAGTCAGTGTGAAACATTCCACTGGAATGTTATTTTTATATTTCATTAAGAGACTCTCTGTTCTTTGAAGTGATGCTTGATCTCAGCATATTTTCTGTACCATGGTGTCACTGCGCATCTGTGTTTGCCTAGCAGTAAACAGAATGGCTTTGTTTGTTTCTGAGTTGGAATATGGGTGTGAAATGACATTTCAGGCAGCTTAGTTCCCCTCCAACCTCCACCCCCTGTTTTGCCTGAAGCTGTTTTCCCCTCAGCTATTGATATCCTAGCTGACTTTCAAGTACAGAGTGAATTTCCTAACCAGCTGTCACGCTCACAAACATCTATTAATCTGAGTGACTCTGCTGCCTTACCTGACAGTTGGCAGTTACAATTACCTTGGATTTCTAACTATATGCCCTTCTGTATCAAATTGAAGTATAAGACATCTATTTATTAATGATAAAAATTGATTTATGAAAGATGTCTACAGTCCAACTATCCAATGACCTTGTCCCTATTATGGTCCCTTTGAGATTTCCTTTTCAAAACATTGCCCGTGCTTCAGGTTTTAGCATCTTGCCTCTGACCCCTAAAACCTAAACCACTGAAAGTGGATGAAAGTGCATTGTGCAGATAAACACATATACATGGTCATAAAGTGGCATGGTTTGGATCCTGTTTCAAGGACATACAAGCACACACATTTGAGTTGCAGCAGATATGCCATAGCTGCAGCCAGAGTAATAATAAATATAAATATTTTTGTTTTTACTTTTTTTTTTTTAAAAAAAGAATGTTTTGCCCTCAGTTTAGCAGCACAATTTACTACCATACCACTTATATGCTGTGTTTAGAGGGTGGGTCCAATGTGGCCCTTGGGATACCCCAAATGCCCAGCATCATCCTAAAAATCTATTTTAGACACTGCCACCTTATCATCCAATCTCCCCCACGCAACAAAATATGTTCTAAATATTATCTATTAATGTATTTGATTTATATCCCTCCTTTCTCTCAGTAAATACACTAGATGATTCAAGTTGATGTACAAAAATTAAAGTACAGATAATACAAACTTGGTAGCAAAGTTTTTAAAAATCATTATATTGAAAATATATTCTATTGAAAATACCTTATTAAAATATATCAAAACATACGGAAAAGGATAAAAGCATAACACTTCGCACCAAGAGACCTCTTGCTGTATGTTAAGAGCTAAATGCAATCAAAAGCTGTTTGTGGTGTCCCTAAAACAGCAAAACCTCTCCACTACAAGAAATCTGCCAAAATGTTGACATTAATTCTGGTGGCCCAAAATGGAAGCTGTGATGGGATGTTAAGGATGAGCCTTCTGGGGCATAGTCACTTTGTCTTTACTACCTGCTCTCCCATGTCTGATATTAGCCAATAATATGGTTTCCATTATAACTTTTGGTGTGAAAATAAGGAACTTTCCCATTGTTAAGAACATCTCTTTCTTGACAAACACTGTAACAAGAAACATCTCTTTCTTGTGAAACACTGGGAGATATGTCAGGTCTGATCAAGTGAAACAGGAGAGCTCTGCTAAAACGAATGTTTTTCATTCTCATACATGGAAGGTGGCAGTGATTCATTTTGATCAGGATTTTGGAGGCAAAGGACAAAGGCACTATTCTTCAAAATAATCTGGTAATTAAATGAATGAAAAGTGCATTATCAATGTAAATTAAGGGAAACCTAGAATTTTGTGTCTCAGCTAGAGTAGCAAATGAGTTCCACCACACACACACACACAAAGCACATAGTAAACAAAGCCAGACAAATTATCTTGCCACAAATAGTCTCTGGAATGCTATACTACAATGTTTAATGAAGCCTCCAAACAGTTCCTCATAGCACTTTATTGAAGAAGGCAGGCAAATTGATATTCAAGCACTTCACTGTCACTCTGCCTTCTCCCTCCTGTGATTTTTTCATCCCTTGAGATAATCACAGAACAAAACTTCATAAATAGGTCACAGTCCCATAACATTTCCAGCTTTACACATAGGCAACTATTTGATGCTTTAAAAACAATGTAAATTAAAATGAACATTTAACTAGAATAATAAAATACATTAAAACAATTAGAAACATTTAAAACAATACAATCACAATTAATCATATAATCCACAAGCATAGTCCAGGCTGTTCCTATAGTCATTACATGCTATTCCATATCTATCTATTGCACAAGTCTTCCAAAGGCTTGGTCACAAAGCCATGTTTTTACTCTCTTATGGAAAGTCAAGAGGGAAGGGGCTGATCTAATATCCCTGGGGAGGGAATTCCATAGCTGAGGGGCCACCACTGAAAAGGCTCTGTCTCTCGTCCCGGCTAATTGTGCCTGCTAAGGAAGTGGACTGAGAGCAGGGCCTCCCCAGATGATCTTAAACCCATAGAGGGAGATACGTTTGGACAGGTAAGCTGGGCCAGAACCCTTTAGGGATTTATAGGTTAAAGCCAGCACTTTGAATTGTGCTCGGTAGCAGACTGGCAGCCAGTGGAGATGAAGTAACAGGGGGGTTATGTGCTCCCTGTATGGCACTCCGGTGAGCAATCTGGCTGCCATCCGTTGGGCCATTTGAAGCTTGTGAACAGTCTTCAAAGGCAACCCCACATAGAGCGCATTGCAATAGTCTATTCGGGATATAACCAGAGCGTTGACTACAGTGGCCAAGTCTGACTTCCCAAGGTATGAGCACAACTGGCTATTAATCTATTGCTATTAATCTCTTAGGTATTATATGTCACTGAAGTTGGTTAGGTCTCCAAAGCAGTTTAAAAAACAGGATCAGGCAAAAAGTAACTGTTGCAGCCTCTCCTAACTTGTGTATCCTTCCTCATTAACAATTTTTGCCATGCAGATCATACTCTGATATTGCTTGTCTATAGGTGAAATGTTGCTTCCCTTTCAGGCCCAAGAGAGGGCACAGTTGAGATGGTTAAGGCCAGAATTTCAGAGGTAGTGATGTCAATATAGCATTAGATGTCTGGAAAATGAAGCCAAAGTAAATAGCAAACACTACCAAGCTTCTTTAGCCCTCTTTCACTTAGGATAATTTCTTTGTTGACTTAATCATAGTACAAGATGTCTCTGTGTCTGAGTGTGTGAGTATACATGTTTATGTGTATGTACTAATACCACAGTATGGGTTTCTAGCCACTGAGGAACTAAAGCATTTTATCCAGTTACACTGGTACTAACCCATCCTTGGTTATCACTATCTGAATTGAAATTTAAATGCAGAGACAGGGTATCAGGTGTCCATTAGAAGCAAAAGTGTGTGCTGCCCAATATAACCATTCGGCCTCCAAAGGTAATCTTTTCAGGTTCCTGGAGGTAGTGTATCGGAAAAAACAAAAAAGGCAGTCAGAGATCTTAAGGACCAGCAATTAGTCCCAGCTTTTGACCTTTTTAGCTCTCTTATCAAAAGGGCCATCCCTGCAAGCAGTTGCTATTAAAGGGGTGGAGAAGGGACAGGAAAGAGCATGACCTTGTCCATTAAAGCTGGACACATGTCATAAGATCAGTGGAGGAGTGAATAGCTTCAGTTGTCAGCCTGCCTGCTTGTTGATGTTACTATTGGGATGAAATGCTGACATAAAGATGAGGAGTGGGATAGGGAGGAAAACACATTTACACATACGAGCACACACACACCTCATACTGTTTCATGACTTGGTTTTCAGATACACTGGTCTGCTTTTAATTGGTTATTTTAATATTGTGAATTTAATATTGTGAAATTTCATGGTGTCACATCATTGCCTTGAAAAGGTAACCAATATGAAGTGAAATTCCCTATTTATCTGTTCCCTTAATAAAGGTTTGGTGCTTTTCTAATTATCTGGGGCAACCTGTCAGTTTTATCTCCATATCATTAATACTGTTGGGAAGAATCCAAGTGCCTTCCACTGACACAGTGAAGAGAATGGGATCCTCTCTTTTTCTGGACCCATAAAAATGCTTGTCTAAACTTCTTATAAAGATTGGAGATGATGAGAATGGCTATCTCCTTTTTCCACTTGCAGATGCCTTCTCCTATTAGAGGGACAGTAGCTGGATTTCATCAATGTTCCCTACAATCTATACCACAGTTTCTCAACCAGAATTCCATGGAAGTCTAGAATTTTATGAAAGTTCACTATAGGTGTTAATTATGATTGGGAAAAAGTCAATTTTTTTCAAAGCTGCAAGCATAATTTTTATGCAGAGGTTCCCTGAGACCTGAAAATTATTTCAGCAGTTCTTTTTTCTAGATTAAAAAGGTTGAGAGAGACTGATCTATACTAAAGGGATAAGGCTTTAAAAATGTACACCGTGATACGAGATTATATCTTTTTCATTTAAATGCATCATTAAATCTTGGCCATAGACTACAATTGAAACAGACAAGAATAGATAGAGGGACGAGCGCAGAATGCAGTTACAAATGTTTCTGCTATGTGAAATAGGCACGAACTCCTTACATTTCTCCAAATGCACCCTCCCTTTAAGATAATTTTGTAGAAATTAGAGCTGTCACATTTTGAAAAGCAAAAAGAAAAGACACGGCGGGCTCTAATTCTAAGTCTGGATCCAGCACACTATTTGCTTGTGTCTCTGTGTCTCTGTGTATGTTTTGACAAAATGTGCCTAATGCTTTGAGCCTGATGATAAGTCTTATAGGCTTCAGCCTTGTAAGCAAAAAGGTTGAAGTCACCTCAGGCAGCAGGTTTGGACCTTCCACAGATATATCAACCTCCCTTGCTTAGTTTCCAATATACCTCATGACCTTTGAGGATGCCTGCCATAGATGTGGGTGAAACATCAGGAGAGAATGATTCTGGAACATGGCCATACAGCCTGGAAAACTCACAGCAACCCTGTTATTATCAGTTTTCCTAGCAGAGCGAGGGAGAGGTGTTTGTGGAATTGTTCTGTCTCCCATGCCAAAAGTAACTTGGCTGACTTTAGGTACTATCTGGCTTAACTCCAATGATGCAGGGGCCCATTTACGATTCTGCCTCAGGCAGCAATATGTCTTAGGTCAGTCTATCTCCAGGGCACTCATTTGTTGTAATACTGTGTATAGTTCTGAATATTGGAGGGAGAATGGAATGAGCAGGAAATCCCTCTGTGCACCAGAAACTCATGTTCATGTTAGGACTCCTTAATATTCAAGTTACTGGTTGAAAAGATTTTTTTGCCAATAACCCTGTAAAATGACAGAGGTGCAATTAATTTCTATACTGTATTTCAGTTTAACATTTCCTTGGAGTGTTCTTCCAGCACATGAGTAAATCTTTTCTAAAAGGGAAAATATTATATAATTTTAAGTTTTCCTCTTCACAGGGCGCATGCAAAACAAAACAAAGGCCAGGTTACACTGGGAGAGTTCTTTTTCAGCCACACAGCCGTTATTGCCCCCTTCCATTTTGCTCCTATTAGAAACTACTCGGCACATCTTACTTTTCTTTAACATATAAATAAATAAAATAATGCCCTGTGCAAACCATTAAGGACCAGCATGAAATGGAATTGCATGCAACTACCACATCTGGAATAATAGTCAACATATTTTAGAGGCAGACTTCATTTTTCTCTCACACGACACTAAATCACTATGGGTGTGCGTGCCAAAAATAACACAGGAGGTTATGACTATGGGAGGACATGAACCTATAATGAGGTTCAATAAAGCATAATCTTATTGGCTTGTGCAATCTGGTTTGCTTTTGCTTTTGGAAATATCAAGACAAAATTTTTAGGGGTTTATTTTTTGTGGGGAGGGGAAGAGTTGTGCATCATTATTTTGTCTTTCTTTCTTTCTCTTGCAGATCAATACATTAATTTTATCTAGAAGTTGGAAATTTTGCTTTTGATGGACTATAACTCCCCATATGGCTACTATCCATGCTGGCTGGAGGTTCCACCAGCTGCAGTTCAAATAGTAACTTTTCCAACCTGTGTACCAGATCAGCCTCATCTGAAGTGGGATGTGATACCAAACTTGTCCATATCATAGCAATTAAATTGGAACAGATTACATAAAAATATACATTACTGGGAACCTCTGGAGGTTATAATATCTGGAAAGAAGTCAGGCATGGTCTCTTACATTTTGCTTTGGATTGTAATTTTGTAAAGGAGTGGCTAGTTTTGTCAGTATATATAAAAAAATCCCTCAGCCCCTTGCTGATCAAGACTTTAGAGATCAAGTGAACTGGTGTGATTGCTGGATTCTATATCTATAGATTCAACTATTCATGTCTTGAAAATATATATATTTTTTAAATCCAAAAATCTGAGCATGATTTTGCTGTTTCATGTAAAGGACACCATTTTATCATTATATAATGGGGCTTGAACATCCAGGGATTTTGATATCCACAGCAGATACCACGGGGACACTGTAAATGGCATGTATAGAGTGCCACCAAAGAGGAGAGATGTGCATAAAATGTTCACAAACTAATTTATATATGTAGATAGAAATGTAGAAATAATGCCCATAACTGAAGTCAGAGGTAGAAATCATCCTGCCCTCTATACGTTGTTATATGTGAAATTACGGTGACTGTAGCCTGCCAATGAGGAGTGCTGTGAGCTGCAGTCTATCAAAACTACACAGCTGAATGGTTTCCATTCAAAATTGCAGCAAAATATAGCACCTTTCACCTTAATTTAGAAGGTTGACCAGGTGGCCTATGTGTCTGCTGGTTCTTCTGCCCAGTACTGATTGTTCACAGGCAACTTCAAAATTCTCCCTCTTCTCTGTCTTTAAACTAGTTATGAACGCTTTTCAACAGAGCGCCATGCTTTGCAAAGTGGAACATCCATAGACATAGATTGAAGTAGAGGTTGACATAGAACTATGGGCACCGCAAATGTCTTACTACGAGTATTATAATGAATGTGTCAGTATGTGAGAGTCCATCAGCAGCATGGGGGAGGGGTCATTTCCAGCAGTTCCTCCACGACTCTGAAGTTAACAACCTTTTTGAATAGGGTGAATTCTGTGGAAACCAATAGCTTTTAAGAATGTCCAAGCTTATTGAAGGATTTCTCCTGCCTTATTTATTTATTTTGTGTCAATAGCATTGCATAAGTTTAAAATCAGTTTAAAACTGATAGAATAAAGAGATCACAAGCAGCTAAATAGTTTTAGACCAAAAACGGGCAACAGTGACTACATTGTCTGTAGCTTTAAACAACTCTTCCTCTGTACATGAGGCAGTGCATTGGGGGAAAGCATACAGATGGGGAGTTGTTTGTTCTGCTCCACAGCCGCACGAGGTGGAGGATTCTTCTAGGTAGTGCCATTTTGACAACTTGTCTTTTGATCTACACATTCTGCTTCTGAGTCTAAAGCTAAAAGCTTTCCTTTAAACATTTTTTCTCCTACCTTGAACAGCTCTTGTAAATTTCTTGTAAACCAGGGTCCCCAAACTAAGGTTGGATGCAGCCCTCCTGGGTCATTTACCTGGCTTTGGCCCTAAACTTTAGACTTAGGGTCATCCTAAGTCTGAAATGACTTGAAGGCATAAAACATCAACATCAACAACAACAACAACAACAATCCCAATTAACTTGACTATCTCATCAGCCAAAAACAGGCTCACACCTCCCACTGAAACACTGGTAAATTTATGTTGGTTACAATTGTTCTTTATTTTAAATATTGTATTGTTCTTTCATATATTTTTGGCACTACAAATAAGATATGTGCAATGTGCACAGGAATTCATTCATGTTTTTTTCAAACTATAGTCCGGGCCCCCAACAGTCTGGGGGACCGTGAACTGGCCTTCTGTTTCAAAAGTTTGAGGACCCCTGGGAAGACTCAAATATTGGAAAATTTACTATTTCAAACTGAGTGTAGAATTCTGGAAATTGTCATTCAAAAGTTCTGTACTATGATACTTTAATGTGCATAGGTTCATACTTATGTTGCTTTATGTAGTCTCCCAGAACTGTGGGTGTGGGTTCCTAGCATGCCTGAGCCCCAAAGTTCTGAATAAGACATGACGGGAGAAAGGCAAGATCGGAGGTTTTATTCACTTTGGCCAAAAATGGATGTTGGGGGAGACATAAAGTCAGACATAAAGCAATGGACAGATACAGGGACATTTATGGAGGTTTGACAGCTGCTTGAAACTGCCGCAGCTAATTCCGATCAATGCGGTTTATAATCTGCGTGCTGATTGGTGGAGGTGCACCACCTGCAGTTGCTGCTGATTCCCCCCTCTCCCCCAATCTGGGAGAAAACATAATTAACTGTCATTGCTCAGTTTGAAACTTGCAGCTGAACATAAATATATTGTTGAGCAAAAGGGTTTATTGTTGGCCAGGAGAGATGGGTATTGGATGATTATGTAATCAGCCTGGAAGAATGACAGGATTAGCCCTGTGCCTCTCCCCCCCCCCCCCCACACCCCGAATATGCTTATGCCACTGTGTATACAGGGAAAAGGTCATAGCTGATGGGACTCTCAGTGTGTATCCAATTGGGCCACTCCTGATTGGAGTGTTTGTGGTCCAGATTTTCGAAAATACTTCCTCTGTGCCTTAATGATCTTAATGATCAAGGATGGTAAAAACATCAAAACATCTGGGTGTCCTCTGGGCAACATCCTTGCAGATGGCCAATTCTCTCACACCAGAAGCGACTTGCAGTATCTCAATCTTTTGTGATTATTCCACCAAGTCCTTCCATCAGGCATACTGTGTTTGAACATAGCCATTACTGCTGAAGCTCATAAAGTATACAAGTTAGAATGAAATCTTGTGACTCCAGAGACCCCTGATATTTATTATTTCATCTCTTGCTGATAAATATATCTTCCATAATGAAGAAGTCAAATGACTCTTTGCTGTCTAGAAATATTGCTCTGCCATTACTGGTACTGCACTTGTAATTAAAAGCTAATTCAAGAAACAATAATTTTAATAAGAAAATGAAGAACTCCAGGATGTGTCTGCCTCACTGTGTTTCTTCTCAGACCAAGAAGAGTTAACCTTACACATCTTTATTGCAGAAAATTTCTGCTTCTGATTCCCCTCTGTCATCCCCCCTCCCCTCTGCAGCATCCACTATGTAGATACTATAGGCATGAAGAATATTTACCAAAAAAAAATCCTTGTCAGTCAGGTAGCAGGTTGAAGCACTTATACATAAACAGAGCCACTAGTGGGAACACACACAAGTTTTCTTTAACTGATACATTACTATTCTTCCTTAGCAATTGCCCTGCTTCTGTGGGCTTGAATACTGGTTTTGAGTACAGACAGTCTAGTTAAATTATATTCACTATTATAAGCTTACTTGGTGATCTGTATCAAGTAACTGAACTGGAAGCCAGCTTCCTTCACAGGACTGTGAAGAAGAAGAAGAAGAATCAGTGAATCAGTGAATCATAGTATTAGTTAGAAATGTATAGGCCTTCGGGTTCCCCGTCTCAATTGAGAGCCTCTATTTCTCTGGGAGAACATTTTGAAACCTCCTCTTCTTTCCTCTCCAACTTCTGCACCACAAGAAGACCTTCACTGGAGGATTTCCCTGTCCTTCAGAAGCAGTTGTAGGGGATTTTTTTTGGGGGGGGGGGGTGAAGCATGAAGGAAAAAGTGTCTTCTTCCTAGTTCCACCATAATTAATGATTTATCAACACAATCACAAAACTAAATTCTGCACCTTGGGTCCTCAGAGGCTGTTTGGCTACAACCTCCTGCATTCCTGATAATGGGTCATACTGGCTGGGGATTCTGATAGCAGAAATCCAACAATATTTAGAGACCCAGTGTTAGGAAGCTGCAGGATATACATAGTGTAACCTCTGTTTTAAGATCCCCAGGGAGATGAAGGTCTCCTTTACAAGCAACAGCGGTAGCTCTGTGATACCACTTTAAATGTCATGATAATCCTGGAATGTGTAGTTTTGTGGGGTATTTAGAATTTTCTGCCAGTGAACACCAGCATCTTACTAATGTAACTTCCAGGGTTCCATATGTTGTAGCCATGAGTCCCCAGGAGAGATAGGGTAGAATACAATTATTATTATTATTATTATTATTATTATTATTATTATTATTATTATTATTATTATTATGACACAGCAAACAAGATAGATATGCTGGATTTCATATTATTATTATTATTATTATTATTATTATTATTATTATTATTATCATCAACACAACGACGTTGTATGGCACAGCAAACAAGATAGATATGCTGGATTTCGTTTCGCAAAACCACAAGTCGAACACTTCCCAAGTGTCTAGGACTGTGTGATGTATTTTCTGATGATGTGTGCAGATCCCAGTAGGGTGGCCTTTTGCAGTTGGCAGATGGTGATTTTGTCAATGTCTATTGTTTCCAAATGCCGGCTGAAATCTTTATATTATTATTATTATTATTATTATTATTATTATTATTATTATTATTATTATATGACCAATGAAGTGGCATCTAACTTTTGTAATAATCTAATATGAAATGGACCAAAGACATATTGTGCTGTCAGTTCAACATCCTCTCACTGTACTATATATATCTGCATGCAGATTTATGACCTTATCACACATGAAAAAAAAGCACCTAGGACGCTTCTGCACCAGTTCACTTCCGGTAGGTCTCCATGGGTGATCTGGGATGGCAGGGTGGTAGGATGCTGCGCCACCAACACCCTATGTTTCATTAGGAGAACAGAGCTACCACGGGGTTAAGCCATGTGAAGATGCTTCCCTACATGTGATGGGGAAGTGTCAGCTGCAGGCTGGGCACTGGGATTGCCCCGCTGCTGTCCCAGTTTGCCAAAGAGGCTGGTGAATGCAGGACCTTATCCATGTGATGAGGTCCTTAGACTAGAATATGCTGAAACGTGATCCACTTTTGATACTTACTCAAAAACTCAAGTAGCTATTGCATGTGCATAAAATTATGATGATTTTAGCAGTGACTTATATATTGTTTGTCCTTTCTAGCTCCATCTGGTGGATCAGATAAAAATATAGTTTACAAAATTCCCTAGTATGCATATTTCTTTTCTTATAGATAACAAATCACTCGTTCTTAAGCAAATATTCATTTGAGTTGATCTTTTTCTTGGTTACTACACAATGAACATAAAGTTTCCCAAACTGTGACCCAGTGGGGTCTCTGGTGACAATTCAACACAAACATAATTCTCTACTATTTCTGACATACTTGACTGAGTCTATTCAGAAATAAGTAATTAAATGAATGAATAAATAAGCAACAGAATTTCTATCAAGAAATCTTTGTCCTTCTTCCATGTAAGAGCTATTAATTATCTTTATCATTTTACTTTTGAGAGGAATATCTAGATAGAAATGATAGTGGAATGGCGGCTGGAATAATGGAGTGAAATTCTATTTTTTTTTTAATTCAAGGTGATGAGAACCTTTAAAAAGCTCTAGATGGATGTAGCCATGCCACTGTCATGAAAACATTTTTGTAATTGAAAGCGATGCTTACTTCCAGCTAACTTTTGGGTTGTTTGTGGGAGCTGTTCTCACTTTGTCACTCCATTTTTTAAACAGACATAAGTGTGTTTTCAGACATGAGTGTTTGTTTTCCTGCAGATCCAAGAGAATGATTAATTTTTCCACTGTTGTCAGTGATGTCAATTTCTCTTAATCTGAAAGTAATAGAAATGGTGGTTTGTTACCTTGTTTTGTTCACCTAGAGAACGTTGTGGAAGTGTAGTTTAAATCACTATATATCTAATTCCAAAGTAGCTAGAAGAGTGTAACATGCTATGTACAGGATGTGTTACATTTCATGTTTTCCTTTCTTCCAAGGAAATCAAAACAATGTGTATGGGTTGTGTATGAGACAGTGACTTTTTTTTTTGCTATGCAACAATGATAAAACATATGTGGTTTTGTGCATGTGTTTTTCAACCAACAATAAATAGTCAACCTTTTAAACCAAATAACACTATGAAAAACATGATGAAGTCTCTTGGGTTTTTTAAAAAATTAGCCACCAACAAATGGAGAATCTTTTTTAAAAAACACCATGTTGTACTTTAGGTTACTACCACCAAGTGGTGCTCAATGCTTGCTTTATTTTCAATGTGTTTCAACATATAAGAAAATGATGCTGTTTCCATTGCAATTGCCTTCTTAGGTAGGTTTTGCTTTCTCTTCTGAGAAAGAGATTTGGGGGGTGGGGGGGGGATGGAAATGCCAAAGGAAAACCAAATGGACACTGTAATATTTTGGATCAGATCGTGATGAACTAATATCAAGTAGAGTAATATTTGTAAGCTTTAGAAGAAAAGAAGCTTTTCTCCTGGCAGTTTGGTCATGACCCAAACCATTAAGAATGTGGTCTTGTCCCTTGATGTTTTCCAGCTTGCAGAAGTTGTGTGTGTGTGTGTGTGTGTGGTTTTTTTTACATGTGTGCATAGTCACCATCCCTGTTCTTTAACCACACATTTTTCCACCTTTGCATATTCAAGATCACAACTGACTGAATATAATGCCTTTTCTTTGTGGGTCCATCTGAAGAAAACTTCTAACTTGAACTTGATTCCAGCATTTTTAAAACCAGGCTGTTCTTTTTCTTTCTTCAAGAAGACAGAGCAGAGGGAAGTGTTTTATTTTTACCAGTGATGGAGTTATTTCAGGCAATGTCTCTTTTATAAATTCAGGGAGAGAAAGTGCTCTTTCCAGGAATTCATTTTCCAGGAATAGCTCTCAAGGTTACTGTTTGTTCATCTGCATCCTGCTGTGACTAACACTCTGGAATCTATTGGGCTGATGTTTTCTCTTACGTCCCATGCCAAGGCACCTATGTTGTGCCATCATTAGAGAAAATGAGACAACTTCTTCAAGAATCAGATGCTGGTGTGTGTGCAGAAGCATGGGTGTGTGCAGAAGCAAAATGCTAGCTTTTCTTTCTGAGCCACTGGCAAACATCCTCCTCTACCAGGGGATGGAACTGTGTATATCCCATGGCCCATTAACAATCTGCCTCATCCTGCTGCCTTCATATTTGACAGGTGATAGTATATCAAAAATAAAATAGGATTCCGCTGGAAGTTCAGGCAGCGTTTTTAGTCAGTATGGAGAGAGAGCACCATCTCAGGCTGCAAAACATCTTGGCCAAGTGATGGAGAAAACCAGTGTAGTCCACAGCTCTAAAGATCAGGGTTAAAATCCCCATTCAACTATGGAAACCCATTGGATGACCCTAGGCAAGCCTTGTTCTCTTAGCCTCAAAGGAAGGCAAAGGCAAACTCCTTTGA
This sequence comes from Anolis carolinensis, assembly GCF_035594765.1. Lineage (NCBI taxonomy): Eukaryota > Metazoa > Chordata > Lepidosauria > Squamata > Anolidae > Anolis > Anolis carolinensis. Next base: position 104,459,308 of record NC_085842.1, on the reverse strand, counting down.
ACAAATCTTGCAAAGAAAACCCTAAAAAGTTCACCTTAGGTAAAAAATTATTTAAAGGAACACAATTACAACAAAACTAGATATTATCAATAAAACCAACAGTCCAAGAATTACGAAAGGGCCAGTACAAAATAGGTGAGTCTTTAGAGTCTCCCAAAAAAGTGACAAACACCTAACAGAAGCTGGCCCTAGACAATAGGGTCAGCACTGAACACCAGTAAAATCAGTGGAATTATCCCCATACCTGTAAGTAGTCAATGCATTCACATCTACACCTTTGCCGTTTAGGCTGCTTCATAGGTTATAGAATTCTAGAACAGAAAACACGGCACTTTAATGCCTAAATATATATCCCAACTGTGTCACTCTAATGCTTCTTTTCTAAGTAAACATGATAGCCATGTGTAGTGGATCTTAGTACTTACTTAGGCGATCCCTCGTAGCTCGAGGACGATTGTCTTCCGTCCTTGGTGTCTTGGGGGTGGGTTCTTAGGTGGCTGAAGAGACCTATTCTTGACCCGCATATTCTCCCGCAGTGAGGACATCGGTTTCCAGGTGGAAGGCGGTCCCGGTCGGGGTTAGCTTGACGCTCCCTCCTCTTGACACGTTTCTCCCTTAAGCCCTCCGTTTGTGCCTCTTCGAACTCCGCAGCACTGCTGGTCACAGCTGACCTCCAATTAGAGTGCTCAAGGGCCAGGGCTTCCCAGTTCTCAATGTCTATGCCACAGTTTTTAAGGTTGGCTTTAAGCCCATCTTTAAATCTCTTTTCCTGCCCACCAACATTACGTTTCCCGTTCTTGAGTTCAGAGTAGAGTAGCTGCTTTGGGAGACGGTGATCGGGCATTCAGACAACGTGGCCAGTCCAACGGAGTTGATGGCACAGGAGCATCACTTCAATGCTGGTGGTCTTTGCTTCTTCCAGCACGCTGACATTTGTCCGCCTGTCTTCCCAAGAGATTTGCAGGATTTTCCTGAGGCAACGCTGATGGGAACGCTTCAGGAGTTTGGTGTGACGTCTGTAGACAGTCCATGTTTCGCAGGCGTAGAGCAGGGTTAGGAGGACAATGGCTTTATAAACAAGCACCTTGGTATCTCTACGGATGTCCCAGTCATCAAACACTCTCTGTTTCATACGGAAAAATGCTGCACTCGCAGAGCTCAGGCGGTGTTGTATTTCAGTGTCGATGTTGACTTTTGTGGAGAGGTGGCTGCCAAGGTAGCGGAAATGGTCAACATTTTCTAATGTTACACCGTTAAGCTGTATTCCTGGCTTTGCAGAGGGATTAACTGGTGCCTGTTGGAAGAGCACTTTGGTTTTCTGGATGTTCAGTGAGAGGCCGAGCTTCTCGTATGCTTCTGCGAAGGTGTTTAGAGTGGCTTGTAGGTCTTCTTCTGAGTGCGCACAGACTACGTTGTCATCAGCATATTGGAGTTCTATAACAGATGTTGTGGTGACCTTGGTTTTGGCTTTCAGTCTGCTGAGGTTAAATGGCTTGCCATCTGTCTGATAGATGATTTCCACTCCGGTGGGAAGCTTCCCATCAACAAGGTGAAGTATCATAGCGATGAAGATGGAAAATAAGGTAGGAGCAATAACACATCTCTGCTTGACACCTGATTCCACCTTAAATGGGTGACTTTGGGAGCCGTTGCTGTCCAAGACTGTTGCCATCATGTCATCATGGAGGAGCCGCAGGATGTTCACAAATTTGTCAGGGCACCTGATTTTTTGGAGGATGGTCCAGAGTGCGCTGTGATTCACTGTGTCGAATGCCTTTGCAAGGTCAATGAATGCCATGCACAGAGGTTGGTTTTGTTCCCTGCATTTTTCTTGGAGCTGTCGTGCAGTGAAGATCATGTCCACTGTTCCTCTGGAGGGGCGGAAGCCATTCTGGGATTCTGGGAGGGTGTCTTCTGAGACAGGGAGAAGGCGGTTTGCAAGGATTCTTGCGAGGATTTTCCCGGCGGAGGTTAGAAGGGAGATACCACGATAGTTCCCGCAGTGTGTTCTGTCCCCTTTCTTGAAAAGGATGATGATGGTGGCATCCTCGAAGTCTGCTGGGATTTTCTCGGTCATCCACACCTTTTCAATGAGCTGGTGGAGTTGTTGTATCAGCCCAGGTCCACCTTCTTTGAAGATTTCAGCAGGAATCCCATCAAGTCCGCTGGCTTTGTTGTTTTTGTAGTGGATCACCATCAATCATGTATACATAGCTATAAATGAGGGATGAGAATCCCGTGTCTTTTCAGATGTTGCTGGACTTCAATTCCCACCAATAAATTCAGCTTCAGTGAAGTTGGTAAGAAGAAACACAAGACAAATTATTGGTCTCTGCTGCCCCAGATGGCACAAGTATAGTAAAAGGCCAATATTTTGGGTGGGAGATTTTTGACTGAACATGGAAAAATGTCTTGACTGAAAGATCATTTAAAAAATGGAACTACCTACCTAAAGGATGGGTGGACTTCAAGCAGAAGTTGGACAGCTATTCACTGGAAATGTTCTTCTCTATTTATAGAAATCTTAGCAATTTATTCTTGTGTGATGAGTTCACATAAGTATGCCATCACTGGTTTGATATTGAAACAATTATGGGCATTACCAATGAATATGTAGGGTTATGGCATCCAAAGGATTGGTTGTTTTAAAAATTAGTACTTTTTACAACGAACAGGGACCGCCTGGCTATAGTTCTGTAATGCCCTTTAAAATGGGGCTGCCCAAATAGTGGGATTCCAAGTCATTTCTGATCTTAGGTGCATATAGGATATCCAGTTATTCTGTTGCCAAGGTAAGCTACTTCCTACTGGTAGCACATTGTTAGACAATAAAGCATCTTTAAGACCAGTGTTCTCCACTGGGTTCTGTGCAATGTTCCTGTAACTAGGTGCTGCATTTTTCACTAGATTCAACTTCTGAGTCATTTTTAAGGGCAGCCCTATTATTATTATTATTATTATTATTATTATTATTATTATTATGTTTATTATGTTTATTTATATCCTACTTTTTTCTTCATACAGAGAATCAAGGAGGTTCACAAATAAAAACATTACAATACAACTAAAATATACAAATATAAAAATATTAAAACAGTATTAAACATTATCAATATTAAAAACAATTCAGGTTAAAACCATAAAAGGACACAGAACCACAACACCCTCCCCCGACCAGATGTCAAACACTTCATCTTTAAACACCTGTCTAAATAAAAAGGTTTTAGCCTATCGCCGGAGGGGGTCATTCTGGCTTCCCTGGGCAGAGAGTTCCAAAGTTGAGGGGCAGCCACTGAGAAGGCTTGAGATGGAGGTGGGACCAAGAGAAGGGCCTTTCTTGAACATCTCAAGGCCTGGGCAGGTTTGTACAAGGGGATGCGGTTGGCCAAATAGCCTAGACCTGAACCTTCTAGGGCAGGGGTCCTCAAACTTTTAAAGCAGAGGGCCGGTCCACAATCCTTCAGACTATTGAGGGGCCGAATTATCATTTGGGGGAAAGAAAACGAACAAATTCCTATGCACACTGCACATATCTTATTTGTAGTGCAAAACAACAATAACAATGAAAGACCAATACAATATTTAAAAATGAAAATAAACCTATCAAGATTTCAATAGGAAGCGTGGGCCTGCTTCTGGCCAATGAGATAGTCAGTTTAATTAGAATTGTTGTTGTTGTGTGTCTTCAAATCAATTCAGACTTTGGGCGAGCCTAAGACCAAAATTATTTATTTATTCATTTACTACATTTATTTACTACATTTATATCCCACCCTTCTCACCCCAAAGGGAACTCAGAGCAGCTGTATGTACATACAATATATTATATTATTAGCATAGCACAATATTAGCATTATACTATATTGAACTATATCACTATAATGTAATATTATATGTAATATATAACATATAATTAATATTATTATATGGTATTATTATTAGTATTATATTGTATAAAATGATAATATTATTATCAATATCATATGTATATACAATATATTATATTATTAAAACTGATATAAAAATATTATATTATAAATGAGGGCGGGGGCCAGGTAAATGACCTTGGAGGGCCGCATCCGGCCCCCGGGCCTTAGTTTGGGGACCCCTGTACTAGGGCTTTAAAGATCATAACCAGCATTTTGAATTGTGCCTGGAAAGAGACTGGCAGCCAGTGTAGCTGCTGCAAAAGATGGGTTGTCTGTTCCCTGTAGCCATCTCCAGTGAGCATCCTGGCACCTGAATTTTCTGAGCACTCTTCAGAGGCGGCCCCACCTAGAGTGCATTACAATAATCCTATCTCAGCAGGCTTTTGATTCTGTTACTGCTATTTTTAAATTGTTTTAGATTTTAGCTTGTTCTTGTAAGCCGCCCCGAGCCCTAGGGAAGTGGCAGCATATAAGTCTGAATAATAAATAAATAAAAATAATCCAGATGGGATGTAACTAAGGCATGTACCAGCATGGCCAGATCTGGCTTCCCAAGAAATGGGCGCAGTTGGTGCACAACCTTTAATTGTGCAAAGGCCCTCCTGGCTACTTCCAACACCTGGGCCTCCAGGTTCAGTGCCGAGTCCAGGCGGACCCCCAAACTGTGAACCTGTGTCTTCAGAGGGAGTGTGACCTCATCCAGCACAGGCTGGATCCCTATTCCCTGATCTGCCTTACAACTGACCAGGAATACCTCTGTCTTGTCTGGATTAAGTTTCAATTTGTTTGCCCTCATCCAGTCCAATACTGATGACAAACACTGGTTTAGGGTCAGGGAAGCTTCCTTTGTTTTTGTTGCATCCCAAAGGTATGAGAGCCCTCTGAAAACCACACTGAGGCCAGATGTTCAAGCAAAGCAGTTTATTGAGGGATATATATTGTGATGACCCATGGGCCTTGTAGTCCTGCTCATGACATTGTGATGCCTGATGAAGAAGAAAACTTGGGTTTTTTACCTTCCCAGTCAGAACTGGATTCTTCCCAGACAGATTCTTCCCAGCCAGATCTGGGAACCTTGCACCTGCAAGAGGGTTATGTTCCAGAAGTATGTCAAACAAACACTGAGGCTACATCTCCTGTGTTTTCTCGCCATGAGTTTTGTAAACAACAGAGAGGTTTGGAAGCGGCCTCGCGCAGGAGTGCTAGAATAATTGCTAAGAATTTAGCCAATTAAGCCTGCTTTCCATGAGAATCTTTAAGGAGTCAAACATCTGGTCTCAGAGATTAGCTTTCGTTTCTGGTTCCCAGAGAACTGCTCTCGGCGGGAAAGTTAGACTCTATATAGGTGTTTTACCCGCGGAGTAATTTTGCGGAGTCAATTCGTCAGCCTCCGGAGCGAGTTGTGTCTGGACAGCGCGCTCCGATCCAAGCCTCGTTCCTGTTCAAGCCTTGTTCTTGTTTTCAAGCCTTCGCTCCTGTTTCCCAGCCCTGTTTACCTACGGACCTTGCCTCGCCTTTCAGGACTAAACCTTGCCTTGTTTCACGGATTTTACCAAGTAATTCCACGGATCTTGTTCTTGTTCCTTGTTACCTTGTGCCACGATTCAAGCCTTGTTTTCAAGTATCAAGTTAATTCCCAGCCTTGCTCAAGTTCATGGACTAAAGGACCTTGTCATCTCCCCTCACTTTGCCTGGCAAAGTGAGTGTTTCGGTTATTGGATTACAACTTTGGACCTTAATATTTCATATTGGACATTGTTTCTTTGGACTAATTTTGACCTTTCCTGAAAGGTCTGCTTCTGGACTAACTTTTACATTTGCTTTTATTAACTTTATATATTTCCTTAATAAAGATATTAGATAGAATCTGGCCTCTGCGTATGGTTATTGGTGCTCTGTAGCCTGGGTCGTGACAGTTTGACTCCGCCACCCTAAGCACCAATTAACCTCGGCCAGAATGTCTACCGGAGCCGGACCTGTACCGGGCGGCCAGCCGATTACCTACACCATCGACAAGGATGAGGTGGACCGAATCCGTGATAAGCTCAATGCACAGGATGGGGAAATAAAGGGTTTGAAGGAACGCGGAATCCGTCTTCCGGCCATGGCGTTGCCAACCAAGTTTACTGGAGAAGCTTCTAAGGTTCATGTTTTCCGTCGCCAATGCCAAGCTTATCTAGAGGCCCGTGCTGCCGAGTTTCCCCAAGAAGACATCAAGGTGGCGTGGGTTTACAGTCTTCTAGACGGGCCAGCGGCCAACTGGGCGACGGCACTGTTCGACCAAGCCTCTCCACACCTAAGATCAGCGCAACGCTTCTTGGACCACCTTAAGGAGACTTGGGGAATCGAGGACAATTTGGAGGCAGCCGGTCACAAACTCCGCCGCCTCTTCCAAGGAGACAGACCCATGTCTCAGTACATAGCCGAGTTCCGAGTGCTGGCCCACAACACCGGCTGGAACGATGTTGCCCTCAGAGGACAATTTCGGGAGGGTCTCAACATTGAAATGCTGGAGGAAATCTCCAAGGTGGATCCTCCCCAAACGCTTGAAGCACTCATCGATCAATGTTTACGGGCTGAAGTCATGATTGCCAACAGGAAACAGTGGGTACGAGGCCAGAGCGGTAGAGCTGGGGCAAAACCCCCCGCTCCCGCCAGCGTTCAGCCGCGTCCAGTGTGGAGACCCCCACCACCATCCCCATACCCCAGAGGGAGCGAGGAGGTGCCGATGCAGTTGGGCAATGTGCGTCCCAGATTAGATGCCGCCGAGAAGGCCCGCCGCCAACGCCTAAATCTCTGTTGGTATTGCGGAAATGGGGGCCACTTCGCCAGAGAGTGCCCAGCCAAGGGGAAGCCCGCCGCCCGTCTGGCGGCGGCGTCCTCCACGGAGACGAAGGCGTCTGAGGCGGCTGGCACACAGCCGGCGGGGGAAGCCAACGACCGGGCGTAGAGAGGCTCGCCAACCCGGTCAAGAAACCCATTCAAGAGCCGCCAACCGGGGTCCTGTTCCTTCTAGTGGTCACCTTATGGTCAGCAAAAAAGGGACCCGTCATGATCCATGCCATGATAGACTCAGGAGCTACCAACAATTTCATTGATAGAGAGTATGCCGACTCTCTGGGATTACAATATCATGACTTCAAGAATGCCCGTGTGGTGCAAGCCATCGATGGCCGCCCTCTCAAGACGGGCCCCGTAAGCCAGTGGTCGGAACCCACCAGGATGTGGATAAGGGAACATATGGAAGAAATTTCCTTCTTTGTTACTGAGGTTCCCCATTTCCCTGTGATTTTGGGGATTCCATGGCTGACACTTCACGACCCAAGCATCTCCTGGTCCAACAGAGAACTGCAGTTTGCTTCAAAGTACTGCCAAAACCATTGCCTCGTAGCCAAGGTCTGCCATGCCACAGACACCGAGCCCATTATCACCTTGCCAAAGAAGTACTCCGAGTATTGGGATGTATTCAATGAAAAAGAAGCCGAAAAATTACCCCCACATAGACCTTATGACTGTGCCATTGACTTGGTGGAGGGGGCCCCGATCCCGTGAGGGCATCTCTACTCCCTGACTGAACCAGAGCAAGAAGCTCTCAGGGAATTCATAGAGACAAACCTTCGCAAGGGATTCATCAGACCCTCTCAATCCCCAGCCGCCTCCCCAGTGATGTTTGTGAAGAAGAAGTCAGGGGACTTACGCTTGGTGGTGGATTACAGAGCATTGAACAATATCACTAAGCGGAACAGCTATCCCCTGCCCTTAATCTCGGATCTACTAGACCGACTTCGAGGAGCCAAGGTCTACACCAAGCTGGACCTACGGGGGGCTTATAATCTAGTTCGCATCAGAGAAGGGGACGAGTGGAAGACCGCCTTCCAGACTAAATTCGGATTATTCGAGTCCCGAGTTATGAATTATGGTTTATGCGGAGCTCCCGCAATGTTCCAGCATTTTGTCAATGACATTTTTGTCACGACCCAGGCTACAGAGCACCAATAACCATACGCAGAGGCCAGATTCTAACTAATATCTTTATTAAGGAAATATATAATGTTAATAAAAACAAATGTAAAAGTTAGTTCAGAAGCGGACCTTTCAGGAAAGGTCAAAATTAGTCCAAAAAAGCAATGTCCAATAAGAAATATTATGGTCCAAAGTTGTAATCCAATAACCGAAACACTCACTTTGCCAGGCAAAGTGAGGGGAGATGACAAGGTCCTTTAGTCCATAAACTTGAGTAAGGCTAGGAAATAACTTGATACTTGAAACAAGGCTTAAAACGTGGAACAAGGTAACTAGGAACAAGAACAAGGTCCGTGGAATAACTTGGTAAAATCCGTGGAACAAGGCAAGGATTGGTCCTGGGAAACAAGGCAAAGTCCGTAGATAAACAAAGGCTGGGAAGCAAGGCGAAGGCTGGAAAGCAGGGCTAGGCTTGAGCAGGAGCGAGGCTTGAATCGGAGCGCGCTGTCCAGACACAACTCGCTCCGTAGGCTGACGAATTGACTCCGCGAAGTTACTACGCGGGTAAAACACCTATATAGAGTCTAACTTTCCCACCGAAGCAGTTCTCTGGGAATCAGAAACGAAAGCTAAACTCTGAGACCAGATGTTAAACTCCTTAAAGATTCTCACGAGAAACAGTCTTAATTGGCTACATTCTTAGCCGCAATTCTTGCACTCCTGCGCGAAGCTGATTCCAAACTTCTCTGTTGTTTACAAAACTCCCGGCGCAAGAACACGGGAGAAGTAGGCTCTGGGCTTGTTTGACATACTTCTGGGAGACAACTTTCTTGCAGGTGCAGGGTTCCCAGATCTGCCTGGGAAAGATCTGGCTGAGAGGAATCCAGTTCAGACTGGGAAGGTAAAAAACCCAAGTTTTCATCTTCATCAGGAATTACAATGTCCTGAGCAGGACTACAAGGCCCATGGGTCATCACACTATCCCCCTCCTCAAGGCCCCTCCCAAACTGGGGCCCTCTCCCCGAGGCGCGAGGACGCGGCTTGGCGGGATAGGTCTGATGAAAGCGACGGGTTAGCTCAGGAGCATGGACAGTGGAGGCGTCTTCCCAAGAGCGCTCCTCAGGGCCAAAACCCACCCAGTCAATGAGATATTGTAGGCGGCGGCGGTGAAAGCGAGAATCCAGAATGTCCTCAACCTCGAACTCCTCCTCCCCATTCATCAAAACAGGAGGGGGGGCCGGTTGGTCTGTATCAGGACGCACACCATCCGCCGGAAAGAGCAGGGAACGGTGAAACACTGGGTGGATGCGCATTGAACGCGGAAGTTGGAGTTTGAAAGTCACGGGGTTTAATTGCGCCACCACTGGATAGGGGCCAATGAAACGGGCATCTAACTTCCGGCAAGGGCGGTGGGAGGGCAGGAAGCGAGTGGACAGAAAAACCCGATCTCCTACCTTGATTTCGGGGCCCGGCTGGCGGTGTTTGTCAGCGTGGCGTTTATAGTCCTCCTTGGCTTGGTCCAGTTGCTGGAGCAAAAGTTGTTGCACCGCTGTGAGTTCCTGCAGCCAATCCTCTGCTGCGGGAACTTCTGAAGTTTCAATGACAGGGGGAAAGAAACGTGGATGGAAGCCGTAGTTTGCAAAGAACGGCGTTTCTTTTGTAGAAGCTTGAACTCCATTGTTGTAGGCAAACTCAGACAGTGGTAACAGAGAAGCCCAATTGTCCTGTTGGTAGTTTACATAACAGCGAAGATACTGCTCCAAAGTGGCATTGGTGCGCTCCGTTTGCCCATCTGTTTGGGGATGATGAGCTGAAGATAAGCGAGAGTCTATGCCCAATAGTTTTTGTAGCGCCTTCCAAAAACGAGAGGTGAATTGAGATCCACGGTCTGTGACTAAACTCTTGGGCAATCCATGTAGTCTGAAAACATGTTGAAGGAATAGATCCGCAGTCTCTTTGGCCGTGGGGAGGCCTTCGCAGGGAATGAAATGGGCTAACTTGGTGAAAAGGTCCACCACCACTAAGATCGTGGTGAATCCACAGGAAGGTGGTAGGTCAGTGATGAAATCCGCAGAAATTAGGCTGTTCTTTTTCTTTCTTCAAGAAGACAGAGCAGAGGGAAGTGTTTTATTTTTACCAGTGATGGAGTTATTTCAGGCAATGTCTCTTTTATAAATTCAGGGAGAGAAAGTGCTCTTTCCAGGAATTCATTTTCCAGGAATAGCTCTCAAGGTTACTGTTTGTTCATCTGCATCCTGCTGTGACTAACACTCTGGAATCTATTGGGCTGATGTTTTCTCTTACGTCCCATGCCAAGGCACCTATGTTGTGCCATCATTAGAGAAAATGAGACAACTTCTTCAAGAATCAGATGCTGGTGTGTGTGCAGAAGCATGGGTGTGTGCAGAAGCAAAATGCTAGCTTTTCTTTCTGAGCCACTGGCAAACATCCTCCTCTACCAGGGGATGGAACTGTGTATATCCCATGGCCCATTAACAATCTGCCTCATCCTGCTGCCTTCATATTTGACAGGTGATAGTATATCAAAAATAAAATAGGATTCCGCTGGAAGTTCAGGCAGCGTTTTTAGTCAGTATGGAGAGAGAGCACCATCTCAGGCTGCAAAACATCTTGGCCAAGTGATGGAGAAAACCAGTGTAGTCCACAGCTCTAAAGATCAGGGTTAAAATCCCCATTCAACTATGGAAACCCATTGGATGACCCTAGGCAAGCCTTGTTCTCTTAGCCTCAAAGGAAGGCAAAGGCAAACTCCTTTGAACAAATCTTGCAAAGAAAACCCTAAAAAGTTCACCTTAGGTAAAAAATTATTTAAAGGAACACAATTACAACAAAACTAGATATTATCAATAAAACCAACAGTCCAAGAATTACGAAAGGGCCAGTACAAAATAGGTGAGTCTTTAGAGTCTCCCAAAAAAGTGACAAACACCTAACAGAAGCTGGCCCTAGACAATAGGGTCAGCACTGAACACCAGTAAAATCAGTGGAATTATCCCCATACCTGTAAGTAGTCAATGCATTCACATCTACACCTTTGCCGTTTAGGCTGCTTCATAGGTTATAGAATTCTAGAACAGAAAACACGGCACTTTAATGCCTAAATATATATCCCAACTGTGTCACTCTAATGCTTCTTTTCTAAGTAAACATGATAGCCATGTGTAGTGGATCTTAGTACTTACTTAGGCGATCCCTCGTAGCTCGAGGACGATTGTCTTCCGTCCTTGGTGTCTTGGGGGTGGGTTCTTAGGTGGCTGAAGAGACCTATTCTTGACCCGCATATTCTCCCGCAGTGAGGACATCGGTTTCCAGGTGGAAGGCGGTCCCGGTCGGGGTTAGCTTGACGCTCCCTCCTCTTGACACGTTTCTCCCTTAAGCCCTCCGTTTGTGCCTCTTCGAACTCCGCAGCACTGCTGGTCACAGCTGACCTCCAATTAGAGTGCTCAAGGGCCAGGGCTTCCCAGTTCTCAATGTCTATGCCACAGTTTTTAAGGTTGGCTTTAAGCCCATCTTTAAATCTCTTTTCCTGCCCACCAACATTACGTTTCCCGTTCTTGAGTTCAGAGTAGAGTAGCTGCTTTGGGAGACGGTGATCGGGCATTCAGACAACGTGGCCAGTCCAACGGAGTTGATGGCACAGGAGCATCACTTCAATGCTGGTGGTCTTTGCTTCTTCCAGCACGCTGACATTTGTCCGCCTGTCTTCCCAAGAGATTTGCAGGATTTTCCTGAGGCAACGCTGATGGGAACGCTTCAGGAGTTTGGTGTGACGTCTGTAGACAGTCCATGTTTCGCAGGCGTAGAGCAGGGTTAGGAGGACAATGGCTTTATAAACAAGCACCTTGGTATCTCTACGGATGTCCCAGTCATCAAACACTCTCTGTTTCATACGGAAAAATGCTGCACTCGCAGAGCTCAGGCGGTGTTGTATTTCAGTGTCGATGTTGACTTTTGTGGAGAGGTGGCTGCCAAGGTAGCGGAAATGGTCAACATTTTCTAATGTTACACCGTTAAGCTGTATTCCTGGCTTTGCAGAGGGATTAACTGGTGCCTGTTGGAAGAGCACTTTGGTTTTCTGGATGTTCAGTGAGAGGCCGAGCTTCTCGTATGCTTCTGCGAAGGTGTTTAGAGTGGCTTGTAGGTCTTCTTCTGAGTGCGCACAGACTACGTTGTCATCAGCATATTGGAGTTCTATAACAGATGTTGTGGTGACCTTGGTTTTGGCTTTCAGTCTGCTGAGGTTAAATGGCTTGCCATCTGTCTGATAGATGATTTCCACTCCGGTGGGAAGCTTCCCATCAACAAGGTGAAGTATCATAGCGATGAAGATGGAAAATAAGGTAGGAGCAATAACACATCTCTGCTTGACACCTGATTCCACCTTAAATGGGTGACTTTGGGAGCCGTTGCTGTCCAAGACTGTTGCCATCATGTCATCATGGAGGAGCCGCAGGATGTTCACAAATTTGTCAGGGCACCTGATTTTTTGGAGGATGGTCCAGAGTGCGCTGTGATTCACTGTGTCGAATGCCTTTGCAAGGTCAATGAATGCCATGCACAGAGGTTGGTTTTGTTCCCTGCATTTTTCTTGGAGCTGTCGTGCAGTGAAGATCATGTCCACTGTTCCTCTGGAGGGGCGGAAGCCATTCTGGGATTCTGGGAGGGTGTCTTCTGAGACAGGGAGAAGGCGGTTTGCAAGGATTCTTGCGAGGATTTTCCCGGCGGAGGTTAGAAGGGAGATACCACGATAGTTCCCGCAGTGTGTTCTGTCCCCTTTCTTGAAAAGGATGATGATGGTGGCATCCTCGAAGTCTGCTGGGATTTTCTCGGTCATCCATACCTTTTCAATGAGCTGGTGGAGTTGTTGTATCAGCCCAGGTCCACCTTCTTTGAAGATTTCAGCAGGAATCCCATCAAGTCCGCTGGCTTTGTTGTTTTTGTAGTGGATCACCATCAATCATGTATACATAGCTATAAATGAGGGATGAGAATCCCGTGTCTTTTCAGATGTTGCTGGACTTCAATTCCCACCAATAAATTCAGCTTCAGTGAAGTTGGTAAGAAGAAACACAAGACAAATTATTGGTCTCTGCTGCCCCAGATGGCACAAGTATAGTAAAAGGCCAATATTTTGGGTGGGAGATTTTTGACTGAACATGGAAAAATGTCTTGACTGAAAGATCATTTAAAAAATGGAACTACCTACCTAAAGGATGGGTGGACTTCAAGCAGAAGTTGGACAGCTATTCACTGGAAATGTTCTTCTCTATTTATAGAAATCTTAGCAATTTATTCTTGTGTGATGAGTTCACATAAGTATGCCATCACTGGTTTGATATTGAAACAATTATGGGCATTACCAATGAATATGTAGGGTTATGGCATCCAAAGGATTGGTTGTTTTAAAAATTAGTACTTTTTACAACGAACAGGGACCGCCTGGCTATAGTTCTGTAATGCCCTTTAAAATGGGGCTGCCCAAATAGTGGGATTCCAAGTCATTTCTGATCTTAGGTGCATATAGGATATCCAGTTATTCTGTTGCCAAGGTAAGCTACTTCCTACTGGTAGCACATTGTTAGACAATAAAGCATCTTTAAGACCAGTGTTCTCCACTGGGTTCTGTGCAATGTTCCTGTAACTAGGTGCTGCATTTTTCACTAGATTCAACTTCTGAGTCATTTTTAAGGGCAGCCCTATTATTATTATTATTATTATTATTATTATTATTATTATTATTATGTTTATTATGTTTATTTATATCCTACTTTTTTCTTCATACAGAGAATCAAGGAGGTTCACAAATAAAAACATTACAATACAACTAAAATATACAAATATAAAAATATTAAAACAGTATTAAACATTATCAATATTAAAAACAATTCAGGTTAAAACCATAAAAGGACACAGAACCACAACACCCTCCCCCGACCAGATGTCAAACACTTCATCTTTAAACACCTGTCTAAATAAAAAGGTTTTAGCCTACCGCCGGAGGGGGTCATTCTGGCTTCCCTGGGCAGAGAGTTCCAAAGTTGAGGGGCAGCCACTGAGAAGGCTTGAGATGGAGGTGGGACCAAGAGAAGGGCCTTTCTTGAACATCTCAAGGCCTGGGCAGGTTTGTACAAGGGGATGCGGTTGGCCAAATAGCCTAGACCTGAACCTTCTAGGGCAGGGGTCCTCAAACTTTTAAAGCAGAGGGCCGGTCCACAATCCTTCAGACTATTGAGGGGCCGAATTATCATTTGGGGGAAAGAAAACGAACAAATTCCTATGCACACTGCACATATCTTATTTGTAGTGCAAAACAACAATAACAATGAAAGACCAATACAATATTTAAAAATGAAAATAAACCTATCAAGATTTCAATAGGAAGCGTGGGCCTGCTTCTGGCCAATGAGATAGTCAGTTTAATTAGAATTGTTGTTGTTGTGTGTCTTCAAATCAATTCAGACTTTGGGCGAGCCTAAGACCAAAATTATTTATTTATTCATTTACTACATTTATTTACTACATTTATATCCCACCCTTCTCACCCCAAAGGGAACTCAGAGCAGCTGTATGTACATACAATATATTATATTATTAGCATAGCACAATATTAGCATTATACTATATTGAACTATATCACTATAATGTAATATTATATGTAATATATAACATATAATTAATATTATTATATGGTATTATTATTAGTATTATATTGTATAAAATGATAATATTATTATCAATATCATATGTATATACAATATATTATATTATTAAAACTGATATAAAAATATTATATTATAAATGAGGGCGGGGGCCAGGTAAATGACCTTGGAGGGCCGCATCCGGCCCCCGGGCCTTAGTTTGGGGACCCCTGTACTAGGGCTTTAAAGATCATAACCAGCATTTTGAATTGTGCCTGGAAAGAGACTGGCAGCCAGTGTAGCTGCTGCAAAAGATGGGTTGTCTGTTCCCTGTAGCCATCTCCAGTGAGCATCCTGGCACCTGAATTTTCTGAGCACTCTTCAGAGGCGGCCCCACCTAGAGTGCATTACAATAATCCTATCTCAGCAGGCTTTTGATTCTGTTACTGCTATTTTTAAATTGTTTTAGATTTTAGCTTGTTCTTGTAAGCCGCCCCGAGCCCTAGGGAAGTGGCAGCATATAAGTCTGAATAATAAATAAATAAAAATAATCCAGATGGGATGTAACTAAGGCATGTACCAGCATGGCCAGATCTGGCTTCCCAAGAAATGGGCGCAGTTGGTGCACAACCTTTAATTGTGCAAAGGCCCTCCTGGCTACTTCCAACACCTGGGCCTCCAGGTTCAGTGCCGAGTCCAGGCGGACCCCCAAACTGTGAACCTGTGTCTTCAGAGGGAGTGTGACCTCATCCAGCACAGGCTGGATCCCTATTCCCTGATCTGCCTTACAACTGACCAGGAATACCTCTGTCTTGTCTGGATTAAGTTTCAATTTGTTTGCCCTCATCCAGTCCAATACTGATGACAAACACTGGTTTAGGGTCAGGGAAGCTTCCTTTGTTTTTGTTGCATCCCAAAGGTATGAGAGCCCTCTGAAAACCACACTGAGGCCAGATGTTCAAGCAAAGCAGTTTATTGAGGGATATATATTGTGATGACCCATGGGCCTTGTAGTCCTGCTCATGACATTGTGATGCCTGATGAAGAAGAAAACTTGGGTTTTTTACCTTCCCAGTCAGAACTGGATTCTTCCCAGACAGATTCTTCCCAGCCAGATCTGGGAACCTTGCACCTGCAAGAGGGTTATGTTCCAGAAGTATGTCAAACAAACACTGAGGCTACATCTCCTGTGTTTTCTCGCCATGAGTTTTGTAAACAACAGAGAGGTTTGGAAGCGGCCTCGCGCAGGAGTGCTAGAATAATTGCTAAGAATTTAGCCAATTAAGCCTGCTTTCCATGAGAATCTTTAAGGAGTCAAACATCTGGTCTCAGAGATTAGCTTTCGTTTCTGGTTCCCAGAGAACTGCTCTCGGCGGGAAAGTTAGACTCTATATAGGTGTTTTACCCGCGGAGTAATTTTGCGGAGTCAATTCGTCAGCCTCCGGAGCGAGTTGTGTCTGGACAGCGCGCTCCGATCCAAGCCTCGTTCCTGTTCAAGCCTTGTTCTTGTTTTCAAGCCTTCGCTCCTGTTTCCCAGCCCTGTTTACCTACGGACCTTGCCTCGCCTTTCAGGACTAAACCTTGCCTTGTTTCACGGATTTTACCAAGTAATTCCACGGATCTTGTTCTTGTTCCTTGTTACCTTGTGCCACGATTCAAGCCTTGTTTTCAAGTATCAAGTTAATTCCCAGCCTTGCTCAAGTTCATGGACTAAAGGACCTTGTCATCTCCCCTCACTTTGCCTGGCAAAGTGAGTGTTTCGGTTATTGGATTACAACTTTGGACCTTAATATTTCATATTGGACATTGTTTCTTTGGACTAATTTTGACCTTTCCTGAAAGGTCTGCTTCTGGACTAACTTTTACATTTGCTTTTATTAACTTTATATATTTCCTTAATAAAGATATTAGATAGAATCTGGCCTCTGCGTATGGTTATTGGTGCTCTGTAGCCTGGGTCGTGACATATATATATATATATATATATATATATATATATATATGCAAGCAAACAGTGGAAAGAGTTAACAGAGCAAGTAGTCCATAATATAATGTCCACAATAGTTCAAAAGACAGTTCTTCAAAGTCTTTCAAAGTTGTAATCCACAAACAGAACTCAAATAGTTCCACCAAAGAGTCAAAGTCAGTAAGCATCCAGGAATTGCAGGAAGCAGGGATAAGACACAGCAAAATGACAACTGTAATCCACCTGGAGGGTATTCCTTGAAAAGCAGGGAAACAAGAGTAATAAGGTGAAGTATACTCCAGAGTCACAAGGCACAAACTCCAACAGGGTATCCTGGAAATGGCACGGGCACAAGGCAAGGGTCAAGAGACAGGATGCTTCTCCCAAGAATGGCAATGTTGACACCGCAATGAAAACAAGGAGCGAGGTCCCTTTAAGGAAACCTCAAGGCTACTGCTCAATGAGATCCAGGACAATCACAGCTTCACATGGGAAAGTTTATTAATTACAGCGCTTGAGAGCCAAACGTTTACTTCTTCTCAGCACTTCTCTTTGACTCCTATCCTGTGAGATAGATTGTCTCAGATCAAAAGACACATCCTCCCCTACAACAACTCCATCTGGTGAATCCAGCCTTGAGTTAACATCGGAATGTTCCCCAATTAGCTGTTCCTCTGAAAGCACAACTACAGGCACCTGTAAAGACATTGGGCTCTGATCCAAACCCCAGAGAGGCTCAAAATCCAAATCAGCCTCTGAGTCCCACTTCGTCTCCTGTGGAGGGCCAGATCTTGACGGCTGAGCTGTAACAGTTTTAGGTGGAAAGGAGTAGTAGAGTTGGGTGTTATCTGCATATAGGTGGCACCAAACTCCAAAACTCTGGATGACCTCTCCCAGCGGTTTCATGTATATGTTAAACAGCATGGGGGACAAAATGGAACCCTGAGGAACCCCATAGGTCAATGGCCAGGAGTTCGAACAGGAGCCCCCCAGCACCACCACCTGGGTATGGCCCTCTAGGAAGGACCAGAGCCACTGTAAGACAGTGCCTCCCAGTCCTATCCCAGCAAAACAACCCAGAAGGATACCATGGTCAAAGGTATTGAAAGCCACTGAGAGATCCAGGAGAACCAACAGGGACACACTTCCCCTGTCTAGCTCTCTGCAGGAAATTCCCCAATAGCCATCATTAATCCATCCGGATGCATAAACCTCCTGGGGTGGACCATCTTAATCGGTCTCCCATCCCTGCAGAGGTTTGAAGTCCCAGCTAGTCTAAACTTGATTAAGAAGTGACCTTTCATGACAATAGAACTGTGACCAGTTCCTCCACACCACCACCATCACCACCCCTTCCTGCACAGAAAACAAGGTCCAAAGTGTGTCCTGCAGCATGGTTAGGGCAAGACACCACCTGGGACAGACCCATGGTTGTCATGGACGCCATGAAGTCCTGAGCCACTTCTAACAAGGCAGTCTCAGCATGGATGTTGAAGTCTCCCAACACTATTAGCTATTAAGACTCCAACGGCAACCCCAAGACAACCCTCGCTAGCTTAGAAAGGGAGACTGTTGATGCTCGGTGGTACACCAACAGAATTCCTATTCTGTCCCGGTCATCCACCTTTAACACTGTTGACTGTGGGATGGGAAATATGGTCAGGGGGATGGAATTATGATAGACCACTACATCTCCACCTCCCCGCCCCCAGGCCTTACTTGCTGCTGCACAGAGAATCCTGTTGGGCAGAGCTGAGAGAGAGTACTCCCCCCCAGTCTCATCCAGCCAGATCTCTGTGATATAGACCAGGTCAGCATGCTCATCCAGAATTAAGTCCTCAAAGGCAGTTGTTTTTCCATTTACTTTCCTGGCATTCAACAGCAACATTTTCAACCTAGGGGGCCTGTCACCCTCGTTATCCAGGCTATAAGTTATAGGAGATAGTTTGGGGGCAATAAGCACGCTATTTCTCTCCCCATTTTGTTAGTACTGAAATTGTCTCTCCCTGCCACATCTCCTCCTGCCCTGTATGACTCCAATGGCTGCACCACAAATTCAGGGACTCCCTCCCTCCTTAGAAAAACACATTCTTCCTATATGTGGAGGCTAACAGATGGTAACTTTATATTAAACAGGCAGGTAAATGTTAAAAGCAAGGTGAAAAACAAGATGTTAAAAGCCAAGCAAAGAAATAGGCCCTCGCCTTCGTGCCATCCTTGAAGTGGCTCCTCCAAAGGAAAAAAAACCCTTTGGTATCACCCCTTCGGTGGCAACCCTGCCTCCACAGGCATGGTCCTTTTATGCCCCAGCCTCTGGAGGCAAGCAGGTGGTCTTACTGGGCCTTGCTTCACAGAGTCAGCCCCATTCTAAAGGGCATTACAAGACTATGGCCAGATTATCCCTGTTTGTGAAAGGCTATTGCTGGTTGACAAAGCTGGCTTTAAATACTCAGAACCACAGGAGCTACTTGGTACTCTAAGGGCAGAGCTGGATCTAGGAGTTATCCTTAGTTAGCTATCTGCTTCTTTATAAAGAGGACAACCATCATAAAATGTCGAGCTAACAGTAAAAAAATAGAGCTTATTCTCTTTAGCTCACCTAATGGAATATTAGAAGGAAGAAATTAATTTGATGTTATAAGTATATAATAATAATAATAATAATAATAATAATAATAATAATAATAATAATTTCTCATCTGTTTTCTTTTGATCATTTGAACTATAAATTAAAAGACTGGTAATGAAAATTAAAGCAAATCCACTGAAACCTGATTATGTGGCCTAACTGTGAATACCACGAACAGCTGTAATTTCATCAATGTAGGTTACAATTATCCCATACTGTCTGTCATGTTTGTTGTGCTTTTTGTCCAAGTAGATCTATATAGCATTCTGGAGACCCCTCATCTCATTCTTTATGTCTCACAAATACCAATGGACTATTTGCATTGTCTACCAGTTGGCTCTCAGTCTCACTATGTGAGTACCCCATCTGCTCTTCTAGTTGTACAAAATAGCAATGATACCTTGGACTAGCTTACTTCCTGTACAAAAATGATTTGTCAATGTAGACTTTAAAATAATTACACTTGTAAATATGAGACCTTGGATCAAATTATTATTTCTTTTCTCTCCCCTCCCAAGGGAAAAAAAGCTGGTTTTCTTTCCTCATTAAGAATTGCTCTTAAGGACAGATTCCTTTCAACTATTTTTCCTACTTGGAATATTTACACAATCCTGTGGTGAGGGTTTTTCTTAGGTGTATCAAAATAGTATGACAGCAGCAACAGTAAAGAAAGGTAATAAGTTAATTGAAATAAGCAGTGGGTTAAGAGGGCAGATGGTTCTTTTATATTCTCTGCCCCTATCCATTTGAAATCCCACAGAAGGCAATTTTTGATCAAAATGCACAGATTTCACCATTCCCTCCACTTCGCCTAGGACTTTCATCCTCAATGGGAGGTTTAAGAGATCTCCCCTTGACCAGTGACAATGACGGAGCATGAACATGTTCTTAGGTTAACAGAAATCCAATAAGATATCAAATCAGTTTTGGCTTTTCTGCTATTTTTCTAAGCCATTGGGAGTATTGTGATGTGCCCTGGCTCATAGAGCCTTTCTTCCTATCTCTTAGCTCCATTGTGCTTTGGTGAACAAAAGCCAAGAGGTGTAATTTAAAGGTTCCGTGACCTCCCATGAGCAGCTTCATCCATTGTCGTTAGGGGATTTCCCCCCCACTGATCATAAATATGCATGAAGAAAAGAGTTCCCCAGTGGGGGCTCATAACTAGCTAAGATAAAGTCCTTTCTGAGTTTTCTACTTCTAGCTTCCTGGCCTTGAAATGTGGAGACCACACCCCCAGATTAACTTGGCCACTGCTCTATACAGAATCATAGCAATCATTATAATTATCACTTACAGAAAGGAGCTGATCATCTAATTGCTTCTTCCATGCACGCTCTGTTTCCTGAGAGGAGGAGAAGGGTGTGTGTGAGAGAGCTCCTTCCCAACACTTGCATCTTCATTTACGATTTTCCAAACAAGTCAGTGACCAATTTTTCAGATTGCACATTTTGTATAACAGAGCATTGTTTTGGCTATTTCAGGTCTAGAACATAAGGTAGGCATGAAGGGTCTTTCTTTCTTTTTTTATGCAGAAGGTGTAAGGGAGCTACCTCATATTTTAAAAAAGTATGCAAACTCCAGCCTTCTTCCTGCCCTGCTCCTACTGAATTAATCTTTCTTTTCCGTCCTTTCTTTTCCTTCTTTGGCTCAATGAATTGTGGTCAAGGCCATTGTAATGTGAGCACTCCCCAGGATGGGACTGGCTAAAGGAGTCGCTGAGAGGCCCCCTTTCACAGGGGACTAATTGCTTTAGACCACCAGTATTTGGGAGCTACAGATGTCTTCCTTAATTTGCCTAGAGAGCACAATCGGCCCCATCTGTTGCATTTTCCCTCCTCCCCTCTGGGCACCTCCTCCCTTCCCTCTCGCCTTCTTCCTCCTATCAGCAAAGGCCCTAAATTGAAAACTCATCAAAAACTAATACAAGAGCAGTTTGGCTGCAAAGCCACTGCCGAGGGGGATTTGGGCTTTAAATAAGCGCTCCCCTGCTACTTTTGCACATGGGTCCGGAGAAAAAAATAGGAAGGCCAAAATGACCCAGAGGAAGAATGGGAGTGGGTGGGGTGGGGTGCGAAACCAACAACCAGATGGGATGGTTGCGGGAAGAATAATTTGATGTCATGGCTTAGGGGGAGCACTGCACAGGAAATGCCTTGTGTTTTATGTATGCATTGCTAAAATTAAAATAAAAAAGACTCCCCTCTCCCCAAGAGCTAAATAGAATAGCTCGGCTATGATGTTGGCTTTCAAATCTCTTCGTGTCACTCAGAAAGAGTATATTCATTGGCTTGCTATTAATCACACAGCCAGTGCACCTGTTTCCCTATAGATTTCCCACATCCAGATAGGGCACAGCTAAACCACAGATGAGAGTACTGGTGTATGTCTGGATCTTGTGTGGCTAGATGCTTTTCCATATTCCTGAGTTGCTTTCTTTTTAAAAAAACAACTTTACACATAGAAAATGTGCATGTCAAAAAGAAGGACTGGCTGCCACTCTCCTCCTAGGAAAACAGGCTTTCCC
Organism: Anolis carolinensis; assembly: GCF_035594765.1. NCBI lineage: Eukaryota > Metazoa > Chordata > Lepidosauria > Squamata > Anolidae > Anolis > Anolis carolinensis. The sequence continues at coordinate 104,437,638 of NC_085842.1, read as the reverse complement.
TATAAATTCCTAATTTTGATACATAAGATTTTTTGAGTTCCCACTTGTAATCTAAAATGATACAACCTAGAAACAGATATGTTTGTGAGAATGAATAAATTCAGGTACAATGAGCAAATCCTCTAATCTGAGCAGAAACAGCCAATCTTGAGCCCACTAAATGATGATTTAAAAGCCTTCTTTGGAGGCTTTTAAACAGAGGCTGGATGGCCATCTGTCGGGGGTGCTTTGAATGCGATTTCCTGCTTCTTAGCAGGGGGTTGGACTGGATGGCCCATGAGGTCTCTTCCAACTCTACTATTTTATGATTCTATGATTCTATGATTCTATGATGAACCTTTATTCCTATCATCATTCATCATTGGTCAAGCTGACTGTCGCTGATGTGAGCTGGGATCTCACGACACTGGAAGGTCCTAGGTTCCCCAGTCTAGTAATCTATCTATCTTATACTTGATTTTGCCATTTCCAGTTCAAAAGTCACCTAGAGATGATATCGTTGTCATCATCATCATATCCTGGGTGGAGGTGACTGCCTTCTTGGGACACAATAAAAGTAGACCACAGTTGGGAAAATGAGTGGCTCTAAGTAGTTGGTGCCTAAGTCACCATTCTTAAAACTTAAATCATAAGTTTTTCATTACCTACTGGTTCATGCAACCATAAAGGATTTCACAGCTAATACAAGGTTGTGGGGATATTGGCAAGTGCTGCAGCTGCTGGCCACCAAAACTGCTACCCCCCTCCCTGCACCATTCTGGGTTTTACTCAAGTTCTAGGGCCTTTATTCAGGCCAGTTTCTACAGCCAGATGACCCAGAAGTTGTTCTGGGCTACCTTTAAATCCCTGACTGCCCCATCTTTTGGTCCATCAACACTGCCATATAATGTAGTTAGAAATTGCATTATATGGTCAGTATAGACTTATATAATGCAGTTCAATGAGTCTACACTGACTTATGATACACAAGAACCCAGCCCTCCAGGTTTTAGCATCAAAGTGTCAGGTAATGGGAAGCTGCTGGTCTAGCAAACCAAAGAATTAGTGAAATATTTCTCTATGTAAAGCTGTTTCTCATATCTAAATCAGCAACTCCTTTCTTTTTTAAGGATCTCATCACATGGAGGTTCAAAAGCAGGGAAACTATGGGGCAGTGCCTAGCTTCATCCCCTTACTGTTGTGAGCCATGGACCGCCATCCCACAGTGTTCCTGTGCTGTTCCCAGTTTCCTTATGTGCTGTCCCCGGCTTCATCAATGAGGAGTCACCCAACTCCTCAGGGCTCCCATTTAATGTGCTGCTGGCTTGGAGCCCAACAGATCCTGCTGAAAGTATCCCTGAGTCATTTGATGGGGCTCTGGCAGACTCAGTCCCAGAAGCGTGCTGGCAGCAAGCAAAGATAGGGATAACCACTCATCTGATGAGGTAGTCAATGTTGTCTGTGGGGAGAGTATATGTCAACTGCATCTGCATGCATTTCTTTCATTCAGATACAGTGTCCCCTCTCTTATTGAGGATTCGCTTACTGCGGATTCGCTGTTTCGTGGGTTTTTTTTTTATATGGCCTGCTCTCCCTCACAGGCAGAAAAGGGCCCAGGCTGAGGCGTGTGGCCTGGCCCGTGCTGTCCTCCTCAGCCGCCCACAGGCAGCACCAGTAGGCCCCGCCTGCACCTCATCGCCTCAGCGAACATGAAGGAATACAGTACAGTACATTCGGGCCCGGTTTTTTATGGAGGCCCATGAAACCGCCGCTTTGGGCGCAGCCCCTTCTGGCCACACTCAAAGCGGCGGCGGCAACCATTGGGTCGCTCGCCGCAGAACTAGGAAGTACTTGGTATTCTCGCGAGATTTCGCGAGGTCTTGCGAAATCTCATGAGAATACCAAGTACTTCCTTGTTCCGTAGTGAGCGACCCAATGGTCGCCGCCGCTGCCGCCGCTGCCAATAAGTTGTGGGGGGGCGGGGCGGCCATAGGTTTGCTTACATACTAAAAAAACCTAGGGTACATTAAAAGAGGGAGGGAGGGAGGGAGGGAGGGATGCTATATTTATTAAAATAAATATAGTGTCCCTACTTTGCGGATTTTCACTTATTGCGGAAGGTCCTGGAACAATACTCCCGCAATAAGTGAGGGAACACTGTACATGCAACATTAAGGTCAGGTGTCTGCTACTGTAACTGTGCCAGTTCATTATAGGGCTTTCAGTAATAAGCGACCGAAATGACAAAGGTTGCCTTCCATAAACTGTTAAATGAAGACACTAATACTGGAAAGATATATTGGACTATATGTTAATGGGCAGTGACCTCAGAATTACAGGATTAATGGCCAATTTCTGTGCATCAATTTGTCAAAATAAAAAGTGACATCCAGCAGTTGGATAGTATTGGACAAGATTTTTTTAACATGATATAGTTGAAAGGTCTAGGTTATCTTTTAGAAACCTATAGTCAGAGTAGGGTCTTATAAGTATCTTTTATAATGGTGTTTTATAATTTTATATTATAATGATAAGAAATACCATAATGTTATGGACTGGAACACAGTGAAATATAATCTGACATGATGCCACAAGAATGTGAATGTACATTATTGTTGTTTTAAACTGTTTATTTATGATGTTTTATACTTATTATTGATGTATTTGGATTGTTGTTTACATGATTTTAATATGTTGTAAGCCGCTTTGGCTTACAACATATTAAAATTCACATTTTCCTTTCCTCTCCCACATGGCTACTTCTCACTTGAACAGTTTTAAATGCAGTAAGGTGATACTGCCTAGAAGTGACATATGTGGACAAGTAATTAATCTGACAACCTGAGTCTCATTTTCATTCTTGACTAAATCCCCAAATGGCACCTATTACAAACCTGCAAATCTTCTATGGCTCTATAACTTATATAACTGTGCAGATTGTCCAAGGCAAAGATAGAATCAAAGTATATTATTTTTTGTCTCAAGCGATAGCATTTGTTTTTGCTTTGAAAAATAACTTTTTGGACTATATAGCTCCTTATCACCAGTGCAGATGACCATTGGTCATGCTAACTGGGGGATTTTAAGCATTGAAGGTAACAAGTAATCTTTCATTTCTAATTTAAATAGAAGAATCACTGATATTGCTTTTTATTTCCATTAACTAAAATGTTAGGTTTGGGCTCATTTTAGTTGTATCATAATTGATGCTAGAGCTGGCACAGCATTCTTCCTTTCTCAATGCTCAAAGGTATTTGAGTTTTAGTATCACACTGGGGAATTTGTTATGACAAGATGGTTTTATGAACAGGACTGGACCTGTAACGGAGAAAGCTGAGTTCACCTCTTTTCTTATCCATGGGCAATCACTATCTCAAAGTTTAATTCCAATTGAATTCACTTAAAGTGATGTGGTTGTAACAGTATCATGCCTTTTTTGGATGACATGCATACTTCACTATTTCCCATAATGTTACATTATGTCTGTAACAGAAAATTTGATAACAGAGGAAGAATTAACATGGAAAGCATAGGGATAGATTTCTTCATCACAAAAAGGAAGAACAAATCAAGATGTTTCAGCAATTTTTGAAATCAAAACAACAATATGCACACATGAAAGGAAACAACAAGGTCAAGTAACCCTTGCCTAAATAAACAAAAACATTTTGAACTTTCTAGAGATTACTTCCAGGCTTCTTTTGAAATGCATCCAAAGATCCCCCTCCCCTTTCTTTGAACAACCTTCAACATTCTTGTAATTTCCATTTTGGACCAAACTTATAGACCTATGTTTTTATAACATAGTGAGGGTAGCTGCTGAGGCAGGCTAATTTGCTTTTCCCTTTGTTTTGCTGTTCACGTGTCATCAGTAAGGGATTCTTGAAGTAGCTACAGATCACCTTGCCCGTTGTCAGCAGACACACAAAACTATTGTAAGATTGGATAAAGTAAAATCTCAGTCATTCCCAAATCACACTTTAATGCATTGTGTACTGTAGACCACAAGTTTCAAATGCAAGGCCTGAGGGCTGAATCTGGCCTGCCACGTCATTTTATCTGGCTTGCAAGGCTTTCAATGCCAGGGCAACATATAGTTACATTTATACAGTCTTACAATTACAACCATCTCTCTGAAGGCAACCATAAGGCTTATATGGTCCTTGTTGAAAATGAGTTTGACACCCCTGCTGTAGACATACTGCTGCAACTTGACACCAAAAGTCTGTTTTTCCATTCCCCCAATTACTGTACTCTCACTGCTGATGTTGCTAAATGACTTCCAGATAGACAAAGGATGAGGAGGAAAAGGGACTGATCAGGCCTAAAATTATGCTATTTTATTATTGGACATAATTACATCCAGGACTTTGGTTGAACAAGGAAATCCAGTTTCTGTATTTTCTAGACCATTTGTTTATCAAGGTACACCAAATGATGATTAAGTAGTAGTATGTTAAGAAAGCTGTACTTGCATCTTGTTGTCTTGCTACTGGTCTGTCAGTGTTATACTCAGTAATAAAGGTTATCACTTTCAAGAGACAATCATGAGAATAAATTATAAATCTACAGTTGGGTGCTGTCAGCAAGAATCACTAAAAAACTCAAGATCTCAGAAATAGTTTTAGTCCTTTCTTTCAAAATACTATACTTAATTTGGCCCAGAACCATTCAGATGTGTTGGACTGTAATGTCCGCAACCACCAGGTAGCACACCCAATGGCCATAGCGGCTGTGGGTGATTACGGCTGTAGTTCAGCATATGTGAGGAAGGTTTCTTAATTCATAAATGGAAAGTTTCCTGAATCATTTCCCATGAGAATGACACAAGATCCTGAACAACCAAGTAATATTTTAAAATAACTTCAAGGTTTAAGCCCCCCCCCCCTTGAATACTTTCTCTGGGGAAGAAAAGAACCATGGTATGTATCTTATAGTAGGGGAAAGAAGAAGAATAAAGAAAACCTCAGCGGAAAGAAGAAACAGGTTATCAGTTTGGAAAGATCTCAGACCTTTTGCTGATAACAAAAGCCTGTGGGTTTGACATTTCCAGGCAAGTTCGGTGTCATGAGATCTCTTTAGTGACCTTGCTATACAGAAATTGCTACAAATGCTTCTCTATTTCAGTGGCCCCAAGAAAGGGTAAGAGGTTGGTCACTTACCAGAGCAACCCTCTCCTTGGGGACAAGGTGTGAATGACCTTCCTTGAGTGAGTCAAAGAATAGTCTTGGATAGGTCATATGGCTTCCTGCTGGGGTGACCTTGTGCTTGCTTTGGCCATTGAAAACATTACTAGTTCTGTTGTTAGTTTTTAAAAAATTGTTTAAGGGACACATTCTTATAAATATACAAAACCCACCCATTTTATCCTGTCATGGATCTACATAAAAGGTGGGTTTTAAGAAATGTATACCAACTAGACTTGGTATCCAAACTAAGGAGCTTGAAATTAGTGAAATACATAACAATTGGTTAAATCGTTGTTTGTTCTGCTGTACATGTAAACCTCAGTACCAACAAATGGAAAAACAAAAGACCATGCCTTGTGGTGAAGTAACTAACATGGCAGATTAGGTAGATCCTGTTTTCCTTCCTTCCAAAAACTGGGAGAGCTACTAACTTTATCCTAATACCCCCTGTAATAATAATTAGCTCAGAAAAGGCAGACTTTAAAGAGGCTTTGGCTTTTTGTTCACTACCATAAAAAGGCAAGCAGGGGCTTTTCTCATTTGAAGATCAATGTGATTTCCAGAAAATCCCATTATATCCCCTTTTAGATCAGCAGCTTGAGTTGCTCAGCATTTCCTCTCCCCAAGGAAACAACTATCTCTTTTGTGAACTTTGTGCTTCTGTAAGATCTGAATGCAGGGGGTTCTCTACACATACAAACATACATTCAACTCCCAAGTTCTCCAAACCAGTGCTACTCAAGAAGGTGGCCCATGGACTGGTGGTGGTCCACAATCCATGAGTTGACAATCTCAGGCAAGTGTCCAAGAAAAGCAGGAACCCTACTAGCCCAATGGGCGCAGATATGGTTCTAGTCCCTGGCAATTTGGTTGTTGGGGTTGCTTGTCTCCCACATTAGCAAGCTTGAATGGGCTGGTATACACCACACTCCTTGATACATTAGTTACAGAAGAGACTCTATAGAACTTTACCTCAAGTGTTGTCACCATAATCTGAGAAGACAAGGAGCAAATGCAATCTCATTGACTTTTCAATGACAGAGTGGTAAAAAAGCCTGCAGTCTTTACTTCTTGATTTATATGTCAGAAAAATCTGATGTTTCAAAATGCAATTACAAAGGAACAGTTTTTATTTTTACTCCCTGTGGATTTGAATATCTGTCAAATTTTCAGTTCACTGTTGGTGGCGAAGAATATGTTCCACATAGACGGATTGGAGGCGGGGGATTGAGAGTTTAAACAGTTTGCAGTGTTGAATGACCAGGCTAAGAATCTTGGGGTTTTGTTAGAGCCCCAAAAAATTCTGTTTTATAGGCAGCAGCTATGACCAGGCTCTATATATAATTTCATGGGTATAATCAAAAGAGAAAGCAAAGTAAAATGACCCATATAATAACGTCTTTATACAAGTTTGTAACACAACAACACTTAGAATACTATGAACTATATATATATATATATATATATATATATATATATATATATAGTTCTGTATCACACTTCAGACAATGTAGACTTTAGTACATGCATGTGAAGAGTGACAACTAGACAGATCAAAGGGGTAGAGCAACTGTATTGAAAGTATACACATTTTGAGGCATTTTGGTTTTTAAAAAAGGATTGAAGAAGGAGAGATAATAGAATTTTTTTTCTTCCTCGCATAATTCTATTACATGACACAAAAGTCTTCTTACTAGCTAGTTCCAGGCTATGGCACTGCTCACAGTGAAGAGATTTTTATTTAGACAGTATTCAGCAGGCAATCACTGGCTGTATGTTTCCTCTTCACATTGTAAGCTACATTAGGTCCTGAGCTGGGAGAAATGCAGAAAGAAAAAATTTAAAAAAATGTTGGTGGATACAAAAGATGGTGATTTTATACATGTTTGCACACACTCTCTGTCCTCCCTATGATAAGTTAAAGGCTTGAAGAATTAATTGGCTATCAGCAGCTGTAATAATTATGATAATATTATGAAATGAATTCCAAATTGATGGACTGGTGGTATTGGAAACGAGGAATTTCAGCCCACAGAATTATGAAGTTGGAAGGGACCCTAAGGGTCATCTAATTCAACCCTTTGCCAGGCAGGAATGCAGAATTAAAGCATTCATGTGAGGTGGTCATCCAGCATCCACAAACTTCCAAAGGAGAAGAATCCACCAGCACCAAGACAGAACATTACAGTGTAATGTTCCAATGAAATATCTCTGTGTCTTTTTCTAATTTGAATTCATTGGTTTATGTTTTAAAACAAGCCTGCTCCTTCTTCTACATGACATCCCTTCAGATATTTAAAGATGGACATCATATTATCTCAGTCTTCTCTTCTCTAAATATAATTTACAGACTTTCAATTATAGTTGCCTTTCTTTGTCAACGTTCCAGGATGCCACATTCCCCTTGAACTGTGGTGCCCATAACTAGAAATAGTATTTTAGGTGAAGTCTGATCAAAGCAGAATACTGTGGTACTACTATTCCTTTTGATCTGGACACAGTGCTCCTATTGATGTAGTCTAGGGCCCCTTCTACACTGCCACATAAAATCCAGATTATCTGCTTTGATAATCTGAATTATATGGCAGTGTAGAAGGGGCCTAAGTGGTCAGTGTAGATGAGACCTCAGTGAGTTTGCTAGAGTTTGTTAACCCCATCCCCAATAAGTGACTGTTTTTCTCTCAGCTAAAGTCCTGCCCTCTTACACCATATGCTATGTTGAGGCATGGCCCTGAAAAAGCCCCCAAACAGCTCATCCAAACCGTCAACCTTGATTCAAATCTTATGTTAAACATTTTGTTTAATATTTTGAATAATTTCTGTCCAAGTCTTCAAAACAAACAAACAAACAAACTTTGGGATGGTTACTTAATAGAAGTGATCAAACAGCAGAACAATGCAATCAACAAATAAAGCTTAAAGATGGAGCATTAAAAAAGCTGCAAAGAAAGCAATAATCAGAAATTAAAATTTCATATTAAAAGCTCTTTGGCTAACACTAAAATATCACTAAGGTAAACACAAGTCACACTTCCACAAAAGTCAGTGTTCTACAAAATGGATGCTATCAAAATGCTTTCTACCCAATCACAATCCACTGTACCTCGGAGTAGAAGGCAACAGCACCCAGGCAGCATCCTCCAATGATGATCTCAGTATATGGGCAATCCTTAAAGTTTAGAATATACACTTTGTAATCATTCAGAAGTGCACTGGGAAAACGTGTAGCTATTCAAAGACTTTTGGAGATGTTCCCATTTCCCTGTTCCAATTAGCAGCTAACTGCTGTTTCAACTAATGAGGTTTTTGAATTCTTTTCAAGGCGTGGACATTACCTGAGTGGGGATAACTGAAGTCAGGCTATCACTGGTGAGATGCAAAAGCTGGATTTAGGAACATTTGCACAGCTGCAGTTGTCTTCCTTTCAGAATAAGTGCAGCCTCATCTGGAACAGGTTGAAACTCCATCTTTTCCCTAGATAGACAAAATGCCGACCAGCATCTCTCCCATATTGTCTGGATTGAATTTCTGTTCATTGACACTCTTTCAGCCCATTACTGAACCTAGGCATAAATGATACAAAACAAAAAGAAGGTAGTTTATTATCATTGCTGTTAGTGTTGATGGTAATAGTTGTAGTATTTTTATCTTTCTCCCACTTAACTATTTTCTGCCTTGAAAGACAGAAAACATTCAAACCCATTTCATTTCTATATCCCAATAGCTTAAATGAGTTTGAGTTGTTGATAAAAACGGGGAAACAATTTTATACATTCACTCCCTTGAAGTATATTTCATTTTCATAATGAAAGTTAGCAAATGAGTGGATGTTTCCAAATCCTCCCTTATGCCTTCAGGGTTTATGTTGAAGCTGGATCTCATGACAGGCGAGCCAACATCATAAGCTCTTAGAAAGGCCCGAGTGTCTTGTAGATCGTCTCAAGTGGATGTGCTTTGAGAATACTGTTATCACAGCTTACATTAGCAGCTGAAGGGACTTTGTCTCCCACTGATGCCCTGGGCTGACCTTTAACCCCTGCATCTTCCCTCTGTAAAGATGAGAAGGCTGTGTAACCACGGTCCTAAGAAATGGAGAGATCTATTGTATATGGAAGAAAGAAGAACACAAACATGGTGTGTTCTCAAAAGACACAGAATGAAAAGGAAAAAGTCCTCAAAACCATGGAGGTATGCCTGCCCACACACTGTATAATATACACAGGAATGCATGCATACAATAAGCAGTTTGTGTTTAATTCAGTAATTACACGAAATAGTGAACTGAACTACTATGCTAAGATGTATCCCTAATATGAAAAGCATTACATTCATCTTTTTTTTTAACTGATAAAAGATCATTTGCAACGTGTCTGCATTTATTATTTTATTTATTATTATTTACTCCATTCATTTCTCTCACTTCTTACCCCAAGAGGGGTCTCAGAGTGGCCTTACAAAAAGACAGCAATTTGATGCCACGAACATGCATACATACAGTAAAAATAAACATATACATTAAAACCAAAAATCATCAGCAAGATTTTAAAAAATTATTGAAATCACATCATCCAGAGTCAAATCTAAGGCTGTTCCATTAGCCATTTCACAGTTTCATATACTCATATTGCGCTAACTTGCTAGTCAAAAGCTTTGTCCTATAACCAAGTTTTTACTTTCTTCCTGAGGGTCAGGAGGGAGGGGGCTGCTCTGCTTTCACTGGGGAGGGAGTTCCATAGCCAAAAGGGCCGTCACTGAGAAAGCCCAGTCTCTCGTCCCTACCAATCTCGCTTGCGAAGGAGGCGGGACCGAGAGCAGGGCTTCCCCAAAAGATCTTAACCTCCCATCCAAATTAAAATATACATCTTGAATTAATTTACAGCTGCAAAATTACCATGCAAACTCCTCTCTTTAACTTGACCATTTGCAAATCTGAGAATTGACAAGTTATACACTAATCTCTAGAATTCACCAGGGGCTATTCACACTACTGTTATTGTTCCACATTATTATTCCATTCTGTCCTTTGATTCCTGGGATTGGCCGTTGAAGGAGGGGCATTTAGAATTCCAGAATATTCCATGGCTTCTAACCAAACTACACATCCCAGGAACAGAATAAAATAACTTTATTGTCACTGTACATTGTACAACAAAATTAGATCTTTTCCCCAGCACACACCAGAAAAACAACATACCTGTTCCTTCAAACTTCAACCACTACTTCACAGCCCCCAATGTGATATCAATGCAAAATCATGGAGTTCAATATAGGTTTTTTTTCCATGTCAGGAGCGACTTGAGAAACTGCAAGTCGCTTCTGGTGTGAGAGAATTGGCCGTCTGCAAGGACATTGCCCAGGGGATGGTCGGATGTTGATGTTTTCCCATCCTGTGGCAGGCTTCTCTCATGTCCCTGCATGGGGAGCTAGAGCTGACAGGTGGGAGCTCACTCCACTTCGCGGATTCTAACTGCTGACCTTTCGGTCAGCAGTCCTGCCAGCACAATCCATTGTGCCACCAGGCGTCCCTTCAATATAGTTACAGCTCTAGGAATCCACAGGATAGAATAGGCATGGGCAAATTTTGACCCTCCAGATATTTGGATTTCAACTTCCACAATTCCTAACAGCCTACTGGCAGAAGCCTGACAGTTAAAGTTGAATCATGGCACTACAATTTTCTGGTGTGGATGGGCTCAAGGACAGGCCAACCAATGTTGCCCTGCTGATCACTTCTTTTCCCAAGAAATATTTTAATATAGCAAAAGATTAATGTTTTGGATGAGAGATAATCAAATTGCTTGGAAACAACTCCTCTCTCCTCACACAGTGTTGTAGGGAACACCCTTTAAACACATCCAGTAGCTCTCCATTGATCATTTGCATGTTGTTCAGGACACAGTAATAATGATCAAAGAAAAGAAAATATTTAAAATATGGTATGTTACCTTTGAATTGAATTGTATTTCAAATTAATTTTATGAGCATGCAAAATAATATACTATTTTTCTTCAAACATTTGGGTCTCCTGAACTGAACATCATCAGAACCTTTGTACTGTCCTCATCTTCTCCCTCTTAGAAACTTTCAATTCCATCTAACATCAGGAGCTAGCAATACCAGATGGCTGGTGACAACTTGAGGCTTCAGCACCTCTTCTTTGCAAAGTTACTTTTGGGTTACAACTCCAAGAATTCTGGAGGTTGTAATTTTTAAAAAGAAGTCAGTGCCTTTGGAACTTTGGGTTAGTTGATTTTGTGTGGTTTTAATTCCTGGTATGTTTGGCTTCATGAAGAGAGAGAGAAAGTGAGAGTACGAGAGGGAGGGAGACTGAAATGAGTACAGTATGAAGAAAATTATGCTTCTGCCTCTTCAGTTTGTGCTTTGTGCTTTGTGCTTCCTTGTCACAACTTTATGCTTCTACCATTTTAAAGTTTATCTTCCTTTTTATTGTTCTATGTGAATATGCATTTATACATATTTGTTATTTATAAAGTACATTTTCTTATTTAAAAACATGTAACAAAAATAATGGGGTGGGATAGGGTTGGGGAGCTGGAAACAATTAATAGCATTTCAGTGAGAAATTTGCTTTGAAATAAGAGCATTTTGAGTTAAGAGCAGTTATGGAAGGAATTAAACTCTTAAGTCAAGGTATTACTATAATAAATTTATCATCATCATCATCATCATCATCATGGTCTCTGATCAATCTGATCTGGATTGTGGTTATCTTTACCAATAGTTTCCACTATCTTACCAGGAAGAATCATAGAACGTTAGAGTTGGAAGAGGGCCATCCAGTCCAACCTGCCAAGAAGCAGGAAAATTGCATTCAAAGCACCCCTGACCAGAGGCCATCCAGCCTCTGTTTAAAAGCCTCCAAAGAAGGAGCCTCCACCACACTCCGGGGCAGAGAGTTCCACTGCTGAACATCTCTCACAGTGAAGAAGTTCTTCCTGATGTTCAGGTGGAATCTCCTTTCCTTTAGTTTAAAGAGATTGTTCCATGTCCTAGTCTCCAGGGCAGCAGAAAACAAGCTTGCTCCCTCCTTCCTATGACTTCCCCTCATATATTTGTACATGGCTATCATGTTTCCTCTCAGTCTTCTCTTCTGCAGGCTAAACATGCCCAGCTCTTTCAGCCACTCCTCATAGGGCTTGTTCTCCAGACCCTTGATCATTTTAGTCACCCTTCTTTGGACACTTTCCAGCTTTTCAACATCTCCCTTCAATTGCAGTGCCCAGAATTGGACACAGTATTCCAGGTGACCAAGGCAGAACAGAGGAGTAGCATGACTTCCCTGGATCTAGACATTGGCTTTTTTTTTTTTTGCCGCTGCATCACATTGTAGTCTCATGTTTAACTTGTTGTCCATGAAGACTCCAAGATTTTTTTTCACACATACTGCTGTCAAGCCAGGCATCCCCCATTCTATATCTTTGCATTTCATTTTTTCTGCCTAAGTGGAGTATCTTGCATTTGTCCCTGTTGAACTTCATTTTGTAAGTTCTGGCCCATCTCTCTAATCTGTTAAGATCGTTTTGAATTCTGCTCCTGTCTTCTGGAGTGTTGGCTATTCCTCCCAATTTGGTGTCGTCTGCAAACTTGATGATCATGCCTTCCAATCCTTCATCTAAATTATTCATAAAGATGTTGAACTGAACCAGGCCCAGGACAGAGCCCTGCGTCCCCCCACTCGTCACTTCTTTCCAGGATGAAGAGGAAACATTCCGTATAGATTTGTAAAATGCTGTGCTCCTGTTGCTTATAGGGATCTCCTATAATCCCTCAGTTTCCCCCCTTTATAATTTTGCCTGTCTTGATTAACCAATGTTTCAGTTACTATCCTTTCCGTTGGTGTCTAACTGGATTTGTTTGTAAAGTACACAAAGTTGTGAATGATTATTTTGAGTCAGAGCTTGGAAAAGTTGTTTTTTTTATCACAGTTCCCAAACAAAACCCACATATACGCCATGTTTCTTAACTGGAAGCTGTAGCCTCGAAACCTAACTTTTAAAAAATGTGGTTTCAGTAGCACGTCATCTGCTATATAACTTGTACCCATACTTACATCTAAAAAAGAATAGAACGTAAAATTGGATGGTGGTATTTTTTTTCCTTTTGCATAGCAAACTTGATTTACCTGATACTTGTCCAGGGTACCCTGAAATGGGTAAGTGTAACTTGTGCATATGTGCAAACACATCCATAAAACATCTTCTGTGTGCTCTTTTCTGGTCCCCAGCTGATCACCTCAATGAATCGCAAGTCAAATGGTCAAGGCCATATGCGTAGGAAAGAATGGGTGTTTTCAGCCATTCACTCTACCTCTGCATGGATTTCACACTTTCTATCCTGTTAGGGAGCCTACCGTTTACTTTAATGCTGAGCGCTCTCCCCGCCTCTCTTTTAATTTGGGCTTTCTGTGTCATCTGCACTTAATCTAGTTAGAAGATTTTATGCCCAAAGTTGCAATGTTAACAGCAATTGTTTAAAAAGTGGATGAGGGAAGAACGCTTGGACATCTTTGAAGCTTCACCCCCCCCCCTTCCAGCTTGAGCTTCACATACCTAAACTTCTCTGCATAATTTTAGCTTAGCACAAGACGACTTGCCCCCACTTTCTACCCCTTTCCTCAAAAGCGTGGGGGGAGGACTGAGGGTGGGAGGGGAAGGTGGGGAGAGGCTTGGACCAGCGGCTTTTGCTGCCTTGAAAGCATCCCTGGCTGTCCTCAGAAGCGCAAACAGATGCAAATGCTTTCTCTGCAAAGTGCAAACACAACACAATGCAGGCCTGAGAAGAGTGGGCCTTTCAGGAGGCCTGAATAGCTCTTCAAAGCCGGCCTAATTGGAGGACGTAGAGAAGTAATGGGCCTGCTCAAAGCACTCCCCCTTGCATTCCTCCTCTTCCCTGAAATGGCTGCCAACTTGGGCTAAGAGGCAAAGGGATCTCGTGGCACCTCTGAGGCTAACTGAAAGTAAGAGATGGGCAGCATCAGCTTTTGTAGGTTTAAGTCTTCTTCCTCATATACATGGAGGGACATTCCTACCACTACATACTACCTGCTCATTTACAACTGTAAAGATCTATAGGTAAAAAAGGCCTATAGCTATAAAGGTTCATAGCTATAAAATTCCTAGTCACTTCCCTCCATGTATCTGAGGAGACTGAAGTCTATGAAACCCGTTTCTGTAAACTTCTTCCTCACAGTTTGTCTCAAAGGTGCTATAAGATTCCTTTGCATAATGATATTCAGGGGTCCCATCCTCCAGGTGTTTGAAACTTCAACTCCCAAAACCTCAGTCAGCTTGGCCAACTGTCAGGAATTCTGGCAACTGAAATCTCAAACACCAGGAGAACCAAAGGTTGGGAACTATTGTTCTAGACCTGTGGTTCTCAACCTTTAGGTCCCCAGGTATCTTGGCCTACAACTCCCAGAAATCTCAGCCAGTTTACCAGCTCTTAGGATTTCTGGAAGTTGAAGGCCAAAACATTTGGAGACCCACAGGTTGAGAACCACTGGTCTAGACTAACACGGTTGCATGGATTAGTGGTAACTGTAGGCATGTACGGTCAATTAAAACTGTTTCAAAAGTCATTACAATATTAGGGGGCACTGGTGTTTCATTTCTAAAGTATTTCTAAAGTATAGTAAGTGAAAATTTTGTTACTATAATGAGAGTAATGAAATTTTGTTACTTTTTCGTTATAGTAATTGGACATAATTATTGTAATAGGGGAACTTCAAGGATTCCTTTCTCCCTCATTTGTACAGCTATTGGGGTGAAACTTGATGAGATACATTTGAAAATGCACAAGACTACTAACGAGTGTAATGTCGTGATTTGACCATTGGACTAGGACTATGGAAAACAGGATTTGAATCCCCGCTTGGCCTTTTTAGCCTCAGAGGATGGCAATATCCTTCTAAACACATCTTGCCGAGGAGACCTCATGAGCAATTTGCTTTGGGTCACCAACAACTTGAAGGCATGCAGCAATAAAGTGATAGCCCTGCATTGCTGGGGAGGATGAGGAAGCAAAGTCTAGTCTACCTAAGATCTGGTCAAGCAATTTGTTTTTGGAAGAGCAGGATCCTTGTAGAGAGGTATAGAAATGTCTGTATACATGTACCCCCTATACATATACACAGATATACAGGGGGGAAATGTGGGAGGGCCACTCTAGGAGGCACCTTAATTTTTGTTAAGGAGAAAGGGGAAAGCAAAGGGGAAAGTTGTGCTCGTGTCATTGGGACTGTTGGCAAGTAAAAGAAAGGAAAGCAGAAGGTACGGGCTGAATACTTGGGGTAAATCAGTAATAGAGCTAAAGGGCATATGCCTGTAGGGAATATGTTGGTATAAAGGAGCTTTGAGAGGGGCCATTCATGCTGACAAAGGGAGATCTGAATTGCTGCCTTCACAATGGCATGAAAGGATGAGCTCAGGGTGTTCTGAAACAAAGTGGAAATCATACTGCCCCTGAACCGCTCTAATAAGCTTTTAACTATTTTACATTATGGCATTACCGCACTCTCTAACCACCACCCCATGTCTTTTTTTGTGAACCAAGTCCCAGGCTCCCTGAAAAGTTGTGATTTATACTTTTTCCCCTTCATGGTAACTTTGGAGAAAAATAGATACAAACTCAAAGGCAGTAATTCAGCTTTCTCAAAAGTAAGGGAGGGGGAGACATTGTCATTAATGCCACACTGGGAAAAAACAGACTTATGTGCAGGGGTGCATTCCCCTTGATTTACAATGCAAGAAGTGGGGTGTCCACCACCATGTTGTGTGCTGTCCAGGGTTTGCTGTGCAAGCAACGTGATGTCTGCTTGCCTTTTTTGACTGGACATGGGTCAAAAGGGCATCTAAAGATTTCCTCCGCTTTTTGTTTTTATGTCAAAATAGCTGCATATACGAAGTCCAGTGTAATTATGAATATCTCTTCTGCATGCCATCATGATTTGTTGGGGAGGGGGGTACTGCCATTTGTCCAAAACTGCAGCATTCTTCATTGGGATTGTTATGTGCCTTCAAGTGGATTCAGAGCTATGGCAGCCCTTTCCTAGGTTGATCTTGGCAATAAAAGTTTAGTATCCTTTGTCCAGAATGCTTGGGGCTAGAAAGGTTTTGCATTTTGGACTTTTTTGTGGGGATTTTGGAACTTAATAATAATAATAATAATAATAATAATAATAATAATAATAATAATAATAATACTTTAATTCTATCCTGTTCTCTTTCTCCAGGGGGGGCTTAGGGCAGTTTACAAGAGTAGCAAACATTTAATGCCATAAAATGCAATAAAGCAATAAACAATTGTAAACTGAGACCATATTAAACAGCAATGTCAAATAATAATAGAACTGGACAGTAAATTAAACAAGCATAACTAAAATACACAGAAAATATAAGATAAAAATGGGATTAAATAATTAAAACTATTAATAGTTAAAAATTAATTATTTTTATACCTCTGTTTGCATACATAATAAGATCTTGGATACGTACCCAAGTTTAAATACAAAATTCATGTATGTTTCATTTACACCTGCTTATAGCATAAAGCTAATTCGATAACAAAACATTTTAATACTTTTATGCATGAAACAAGGTTTGTATACATCAAATAATTAGAAAGCAAAGGTATTGCTATCTCAGCCACCCATGTAAATGATTTTGGAGTATTTTGGATTTCAGAATTCCTGATAAGAGATGCTCAACCTGTATTTCTTCAAGTAGACTTTGAACTCTGTTTTCTCTAGACCAAAACTCAAACTGCATCACAACAGCACTGACTCTCTTATCCCTGATAGGATCCCTTAGGGTTACCATAAGAAAAAAATGACTTGAAGGCACATAACAACAAATGTGAACCTATCACAATGTTTTTTTGGCAAGATTTGTTCAGATAAATGTGTCGTTGTCTTCCTCTAAGGCTTAGAGAATGTGACCTGCCCAAGGCTATCCAATGGGTTTTCATAGTTAAGCAGGCATTTGAACCCTGATCTCCCAAATTCTAGTCCAACACTCAAAACCACTACACCATAGATGCAAAGAAGACCAAATCATTAGGGGAGTGAAAAGTGGATGGGGGGGGGTCACTGTGCTTGTGCACAGAAGAGCAGGAAGCAGCATTTCTTTGTGCTTCCTTTGCTGAGTTATTTATATTGATCGTGATGGGTTTCAGATTCAGGGAAGTAAGCTCTAAAAGTTGTGGCTATCCTTGTAACGGAAAACTGAAAATTGTGCATGTTTTGCATAAATAACAAGCGTCATTTTAAAAAAGTCAATAGTTAATTTATTCAATAATGAAGAGTGCTCCAGCGAAAGGAAATTGGTCACTTAGGACCTCATCAGATGCAGTGAGAGAAGCATTTTCTCTGCTGGCATAGAGTCCCTCGGAGCCCATCATGTAATACAGGGCTACTTTTGATGGAGCTCCATGCTGGCAGTGTGGTGGCAGTGCAGCCCAGAGGAGTTGTGTGTACTCCTCATTGAACAAAGCAACAGGAGCTGAAGAGGAAGCGGGGACAGATAAGGAAACATCATGGGAAGCCAGAGGATGGACGCCGATGGTAGGGAACAGAATGTGACGGTTCTCTCTGCTGCCCACGATTTCCCTCACTATCCCCCACTTCACCCCTGGCAGTCTGTTAAGGTCCCTAGACTGTGTGTGAATATGCATGTGAACACATGTTTGGTTCTTCTCTTTGATCACATTTTACTTCTTTTTACTGTTATATAGGATCTGTAGTCCTAAAATATTACATAGCTTTAATTACAGTGGTGCAGTGGTGTTGGTTCACAAGACCGTATAAGTATGCAGTGTTCTTTCTTGTGTTTTTTTATGTAAGCATGTGATTAAAAAGAAAATGCATAGTATAAGGAAGTCTTCGGGAATAAGTTAAACTCCTAATAGAAAATTAAAATATGCGAAAATCTATTTGCATTCTAACAGTAAAGTCTTAAAAGAATAAGACATGTGGAGGGGGAAAGAAGGCTCTGAAGATGTCAACATGTTCCCTTGTTTTTGACTTTATGTGAAGCACAGTTCTATCCCATATTTACAATCCATATTTTGTCTTTCCAATAACTTAAAAGCATTAATATAAATAGGAAATAGAGTCTGTTTAAAAAAAACATAATTTTACATTTTAAAAAACAAATGCAATGCATTGTACTACACTGGACATGTAAATTGCTTATCACAAAACTTCCATTTTATAACTGTTATCAGTCTCTCCCTTCCACAATATGTGTACTTCATCTCATTTCTTCTCTGATAAATAAATAAGCAATATTGCTTCATGCTGGTGCAATGGTTTCTGAGAGGTTATCACTTAAGGTTGATTTTAAAAAAGCAAGTGCATTTATTTCTAGATTCTGGCTGTCTAGAATTTCCATGATATATATCTCATTCTTCCTCAACGTCCTCCTTGCCAAAAGGGCACACACAAACAGAGCCTCTGTTGGCTCAGGCTGAATGAGAGCAGCTGCTACCGTCTGGGCTTGATTGACAATTCCCTTTGCCAGGCCGATGCACCCGATACGCTGCTGTGAGTCTCCAAGGGCCTGAACAAGTGCTCCCCATTTAGTATGTGACAGAGAGAGTGCCGCAGGTGACGATGCGCAGCCATTCAGGTAACATGGATCCTCCTCCTCTACAGCCACTCCGGGCTAATTAGCTGCCACTTGACTTATCAAGGGGGCCATTGTCACTCTCTTGGTAACATGATGTTGCTCAGGGAATGGCCGTCGGAGGCTAGAATGCAAACAAGAAGAGAGGAAATGCTACAGTGCTCCAAAAATTGATTAAAGGCTCATTAGTCTTTCCCTTCAACCTGTTAAAAGCTTCAGCGGTCTAGATAAACAAATAGGTGAACGAATTAGTTTGCCTCTTGGAAAGTGATGAATCAATTGGAAAAGGAAAAATCACTACCTGGAGATGAAGTGGCTAGGAGTGTTTCATCCCAGCCCTAAACAGAAGTGTGAAATAAAATCCATTGGCTTTGAAAGAGTTCAGTTCCAAGTGAGTAAACTGTTAAATTAAGAAAAAATAGTAGGAAGAAAAAAGGGTGGGGAAGTGTAAGTATCTTTCCGTTTGCTCGGTTGTGATATACTGTATTAATGGAGCAAAGTAGCAAGTACCACTGAAAATATCTTTAAGTGTAATCCAGGAGTACTAAAATGGAAATATATACGTAGATGGATGTATGAGAGCATAAGGGCATCATCTCATGTCTATGCAACTTTGTTTTTCTAGTGACCCATGCATGAGCCAGTTTAAAAAATTGGGCTTCAATCCAGGGATTGCTTTTTAAAGAAAAAGAAATAGGCAGAAGTTAAATCACATCTTGTACACTGGAAGTTTCTATCTAAAGCTCAACATCAGGGGTCCCAAAACTAAGGCTTGTGGGCCAGATGCGACCCTCCAAGGTCATTTCCCAGCCCACACCTTAAATTTTAGACTTAGGGTTGCCCCTAGGTCTGAAATGACTTGAAGGCACAAAACAACAACAATCTTATTTAACTTGACTATCTCATCAGCCAAAAGCAGGCCCACACTTCCTACTGAAATACTGGTAAGTTTATGTTGTTCTTCTTTTTAAATATTGTATTGTTCTTTCATGTTTATTTGCACTACAAATAAGATATGTGCAGTGTGCATAGGAATTCATTCATGCTTTTTTCAAACAATAGTCTCCCTTGCCCCAACAGTCTGAGGAAACAAGAACTGGCCTTCTGCTTAAAAGTTTGAAGACTCCTGCTCTACATGGTGATGAAGGAGGAATTGAGGCGGGAGGTTAAAGAACCCCAGGAAATACCATATATGGGCAGAGATGGCGACAGCTAGCGACCCGGGTGCATAAACTCACAGAAACATGTGACTTCTGGGAAATCATGTGTTTCTGAAGAAATGAAAGCTAAAGATAAACAAACAGCGCATGCGTACGCAGGCGCTCTGAATGATTGTGAGCACGGCACAAAAAGAGTGCGGCCGGCCCGCTGGTCAGCACTGATTGGGTCCAAGTCAGGCAGCGTCACAACTCTAAGCCAATGAATTTGCTTGTGGGCGGGCATAACCCGAACCCTGTAGTGTGTATAAATATTTACTCAGCCCGCCACTGGGGGTTCTCCCTGGAAAAGCACTTACTTTGTGCGAGGGGGAACCCTAGTGGCCATTAGCGGAATAAAACTGCTTTCTTGGAATTCCTTCAGTTGTTCGTCTCCAATTCCTCCACTGCGCTCAACAAGGACCGTAGCACAAAGGTTCTGCTACATTTTCTGGTGACCCCGACGTGATCTCCTATAAGACGGGCCAGGAGATTGGAGATGGATCCCGTTGGCGGGACGGCCCCAACTCAGCGGTGGGGGCCTGAGGCAACTACCGTGAGACGAGAAGGGGCCCCTGAATATTACAAGACCGGCTGCGGTGCTTGCCTCTGATGCCAACGCCGACTGACGGTGGGAGCTGCAACACCAGCGAGGTTCCATAGAAACCAGCCAGGAGGAAGAGGATCCAGGGAAAAAAGCCCAGGGGCGAAGGTTGGTCCGACGTCTACAGAAATCTGGCAAGTATAGTGGTTGTATGAGACATTAAGGGAACACCAGCGCTGGGAGGGACACAAAAAAGTTCCCAGGGAGGTAGAAAGGGGCTCTGTCTTGTGTTTCCTGATGCATGCCGTTGAGTGGCCGGGTGCCCAGGCCAGGACAGTCCCCTCTATTAGGCAGGATGGGAGGGAAAAATTCAAAGAGCTCCACTCCCTTACAATGCATCTTAGATAATTTTGGCTCTTTTGCTATCAGAGCCGTAGCAGGGAATCCAAGGGACCTGAGAGATTATAGACTGAGGAATTTGTGTCAGGGAGAATGGCCAGAGTTTGGGTTAGGTTGGCAAGTAGAAGGAACGTGGGATCTGAAACTGATCCGAACAGTGGAAGAATATTGTGCTGTGAATCATCCGAACCAGTGGGTCTATATTGCTACTTGGGAACGGGTAGTTAGAGAAGATCCAGGTTGGGTTCGACAGTGCAGGAATGGCAAATGTATGGTGGTGAAGAAGGAAGGGAAAAAGAAGGAAGTTTTCCAATCCAATGAGGAGGACTACCCAGATTTACAGTTGAGTGTACAGGCTAGACAACAGGAATTATTGCCGCCACCCTTGCCACCGCCCCCCCCCCCACCCCAGGGAACAGCCCCCGGTGCACCTACACTAGGAACGAGACCCCCACCCTACTCTCCAGAGTTAACCGAAGCGGCCAAGAAACACTATCCTAGCCTAGAAAAATATCAGGAGGAAACAAAGGAAAAGAAGAGGTCACAACGGATGCCCAGTGATGCTTCTCCGGCACAAACTCGGAGACATGGAGCTCCGGTGTGGCCTGGTGATTCACCGACTGGCCCGGCCCTCCAGATGCCCTTAAGAACGGTGCCTGTGATAAACAACAGGAATGAGATAGTTCAAGCATACCAGGTAGTGCCTTTCAGTAGTAGTGACATTTTGAACTGGAAAAATAATACTCCACCTTATAGTGAAGAACCCCAAGCTATGGCTAGGCTATTGGAAGGGATTATGGCAACCCATAATCCCACCTGGCAAGATTGCAGACAATTGTTGAATATGTTGTTCACATCAGAAGAGAGAAGAGCAGTGTTGAATAATGGGGTAGCCATAGCCCAGGTTGGGGCCCCACAAGATGGTGATGCAGCCGAGTGGGGAGCACAGAGGTTTCCTGTGGAAATAGATCCCCAATGGGACACCGCAGAAGAAGGACATTTGCAGAGACTGAGAGGATTCCAGCGTATATTGGTAGAAGCGGTAAAGAGGGGCCCGCCGCGACCCGTCAACATTATAAAAATTCAGGGAGTGGTACAGGAAAAATCTGAGTCACCAACAGCCTTTTTGGAAAGGCTGGAGGCAGCATATAGAAAGTATAGCCTGTATAATTTGGAGGATGAAAACGGTAGGAGGGCGATTCAACAGTCTTTTATCAGTCAAGCGGCTCCTGACATCCGGAGAAAGATTCAAAAGCAACCAGGATTTCTAGGAAAGACTATGAATGAATTGTTGGCACTCGCAGATCAAGTTTATATGGCAAGAGACCAGGTAGAAGAAGAGAAGAAGGACAGGAAGAAGAAGCAGGAATACCAAGCATTAGTTACCATGATGGAACAAAGTGCAAGTGGACAGAGATGAAGAGGAGGATATGCCAGAGGGGGACAAGGAGGAAGAAGAGGGCCCCCTCGGAGGTTAGGTCGAGACCAATGTGCCAAATGTAAGAAGTTTGGACACTGGAAAGGTGAATGCCCAGAAGGAAGAGAAGGAAGTCAGGAAGGACTGAGAGAAAGAGGAAGGCCTGAGAGAGGAAGAAACCCAGGAAGGGGAAGAGGACGTGGAAACTACGTACCTTTTCCTGCAAGAGAGGTGATAGCTGCAGCAGCTGTGATGGAAGAAGAATGGGAAGATATGGATGGAGGAGAGGAATGAGGAAGCCAGGCTCTTGTTTTGTTGGACCCCGGGGAGCCGATGGTCACACTTGAAATCGGGGACCAACAATTGGACTTTTTAGTGGACACAGGTGCCGAAAAATCAGTAGTAAATACAAAAATTAGTCCACCAACTCGGGAAACTACGAAAGTAATAGGGGTGTCTGGGAAGACCCAGAAGTGCCCCTTCCTCAAGGAACGCACCTGCAATCTGGCCAGACATCAGGTCAAGCATAAGATGTTATATCTTCCAGACTGCCCAGTCCCTTTATTGGGAAGGGACATTTTATCAAAATTACAAGCACAACTCCAGTTCATGAAGAATGGACAAATGGAACTATCATTTCCCATGGAAGAGGAATGGAGACTGTTTCAAGTTAGGATTTTTACTGAAGAAATACAATGGCCATGGCATGAGACTCCTTTAGTGTGGGCAGAAGATAATCCTCCAGGATTAGCTAAATATGTTCCACCGGTGGTGGTGGAAGTGAAAAGAGGAATGGGACCCATATGTAAGCCACAGTATCCCGTCAGTCGAGAGGCGGTGCAGGGGATCAGAAAGCATCTAGAGCGACTTCTGCAGCATGGGATATTGGTACCATGCAGTTCCCCGTGGAACACGCCCCTGCTCCCAGTCAAGAAACCTGGAGGACAAGGAGAATATCGCCCAGTTCAAGATTTGCGGGCTGTAAATCAAGCCACCGTTCCCCTAACCCCGGTAGTGCCAAATCCATACATCATGATGAGTCTAGTACCAGCATTTGCCAAATGGTTTACTGTATTGGATTTAAAGGATGCATTCTTTTGCATTCGATTGGCCCCTGTATCCCAACCGATCTTTGCTTTCCAATGGGAATCTCAGCAGTCAGGGCAAAGGACCCAATATGTTTGGACACGCCTTCCTCAGGGGTTCCGGGACAGCCCGACCATTTTTGGTCAAGCCCTGGCCAAAGACTTACAGGATTTTGTAATACCTAAGGAAGAGGGAATTTGGCTTCAGTATGTAGATGACCTGCTTGTCGCTTGCCGGACACTAGGGGGCACTAGAGAGCATACTTTGAGGTTACTCAAGACATTGGAAGAGAAGGGTTACAAAGTGTCAAAGAAAAAGGCCCAGTTGTGCTGTCCCACAGTGAAATATTTGGGGTTCCATCTGACCGAAGGAAAGAAGATGTTAGGAGCTGAAAGAAAGGAAGTTGTTTGTGCCATCCCCACTCCCAGTACCCGGCGACAGGTGCGGGAATTTTTGGGATCAGCAGGATATTGCAGACAGTGGATCCCCAACTACGCCGTGTTGGCTAAGCCGCTGTACGAGGCTACGAGAGGTGGAAGAGAAGATCCATTTGAGTGGACAGAAGAATGTCAACAGGCATTTAAGGCATTAAAAGAAGCATTGATGTCATCTCCAGCATTAGGACTGCCCGATTTGGAAAAACCATTCACTCTGTTCGCTGCAGAGCGGGAAGGAACAGCGGTTGGAGTATTGACCCAACCACTAGGTTCATGGCAAAGGCCGATTGCCTACTTGTCAAAGCAATTGGACACAGTGGCTCGTGGATTGCCACCTTGCCTGAGGGCTGTGGCAGCATCAGTAGATTTAATCAAAGAAGCGAATAAATTGACCCTAGGACAGCCACTGACAGTTAAGGTGCCCCATAGCGTTAAGGCACTGTTAGACATTAAGGGACCGCGCTGGCTCACAAGTGAGAGGTTAATGAAATATGAGGGATTGTTGTGTGACAACCCACTGGTGACCCTGGAGACTTGCTCCACTCTGAATCCGGCCACCTTGCTCCCGACTCCAGGAGACACCACGATCCATCAGTGTGCCCAGGTGATGGATGAGGTATTCTCCAGTCGACCGGATTTGAAGGATGTGCCACTAACTAAGGTGGACGACACTCTGTTCACAGATGGAAGCTCCTTTATGGAAAATAATCAAAGACACTCAGGTTATGCGGTTGTTCGGTGGGGGGGAGAGACGCTGGAAGCAGAGTCACTGCCCCCGGGAACTTCTGCCCAGAAGGCCGAATTGATTGCCCTGACCCGAGCATTGGAATTGTCAAGCGGAAAGCGGGTTAACGTTTACACAGACTCAAAATATGCCTTCACTACCCTCCACGCACACGGAGCACTGTACAAGGAGCGCGGGCTCCTCACGTCTGGAGGAAAGTGCGTGAAACATGCTGGAGAGATTGTGGATCTCCTGGAGGCGGTTTGGAAGCCAAGGCAGGTGGCTGTGATGCATTGTAAAGGGCACCAACGTGGAGACGATCCCGTAGTGCAAGGAAATAGGCAGGCTGATCTGGCAGCCAAAGAGGCAGCTAGGCTGCCCTATATTGAACATCAGGTAATGGCCCTACAGGTAGAATTAACTGAACATAACATTACATATACACCAGAGGAAGAAGAATGGGCCTTAAAGGAGAAGGGTCAGTGGTCAGGAGAACTCATAGTGATGCCAGACGCCCGTGTCTACGTCCCTAAGGACTTGGCATGGCACTTAGTCCAGCACATGCACCAAAACACACATTTAGGAAAAATGGCATTGGCAAATCTGCTGGGACGACAGTTGTATATCGATGGATTACACAGCCTATCGGCAGCAGCAGCCCGAAGATGCTGGACATGTATAAAAAATAACCCCAGAGAAGGACCCCTCAAGCCACCAGGAGTCCAACATGTGGGTGGGGTACCCTTTGAAGCTTTAGTCACTGACTTTACAGAAATGCCCCCATACAAAGGATACAAATATTTACTGGTGTTCGTGGACACATACACAGGATGGGTGGAGGCTTACCCTACAAGGACTGAGAAGGCTGTAGAGGTTTCAACAGCTCTAATGAAAGATGTTATTCCCAGATTTGGCATACCCTTAGAAATTGGATCAGATAATGGCCCCGCATATATTCAACAGGCTGTGCAAGGATTATGTAGAATTTTGGGCATAAAATGGAAGTTACATTGTGCATATAGACCCCAATCTTCTGGAAAAGTGGAAAGAATGAATAGGACATTAAAGGCTCAGCTTGGGAAACTTTGCCAAGAGACAGGATTGCCGTGGACGGTGGTTTTGCCCATGGCATTATTAGGAATCAGATGTACACCACACAAACGGACAGGACTCTCCCCTTTTGAAAGACTCTATGGACGACCCCCTTTGAACTTGAAGGGAGCCTTAGAGACAGGAGCTGAGCAACACCTCATAGGAGAGAAACAGACATTGGCCCAGGTTCAGGCTTTGGGCAGACAAATGCAGCAGTTAGAAAAATACATTTCTGAATTGAACCCACCATTCCCTACCACACCTCTACATTGTTTTTCACCAGGTGATGAGGTTCTGGTCAAGGATTGGAAGATTGAGCCATTGGGACCCAAGTGGCGAGGACCCTATGTTGTGCTCCTGTCTACCCCCACTGCAGTGAAGGTGAAGGAGATTAAGCCGTGGATACATTACACCCGTGTAAAACTAGCACCTGAGGAGTGGCGGACGGAGCGAGTTCCTGGTGAGGACCTGAGACTCAGGATCATCCGGCAACTCCCTAAGGGGTCAACAAGGCCATGAAGCTGATCCCTTCGGGTGCAACGGAGCGTCGGTGGTCAAGTATGTCGCAGCATGGCCCAACAAAGGCGCTCTCCGGGAGATGGTGGCTAGACATTTTGAGAGGAAAAAGTGGGAGACAAGTTATGAGGAGGGGAGGAAAGCGCACTGTGTTTGGTATATTATTTGTGCTGAGTTTTATTCTCTCTCTTGGAAAAAGAGCACATGGGAATTGGATAAAAGAACATGCCAATTATATGTTTGAGCAGCACGGGAAAGAGGTAGCATTAATATATGAACACCCCCTCACCATAGGAGATTTTTCATTTCTTCCCGATTTAATTGGTGAACCACAGATTGTGTTGGAGGGATTGTCCAAGGCTCAGGAGGGTCCACCTACCGTGTTTTCTAGCATACCGCAAAAAAATAAATAAAACTCGGTTTCGACGGTTTAGATACCATACCTCCACCAGGGGTTTGTGCTTCTGTTGTGGAGGATCGGGAATATGGAATTCTGAGTGGAAACACTGGGGAACTAGGCAGGCGTTCTTTTCCCGATTAGGCAATTACTCCCATTGTCGAGACCGGTTCTATCTACATGGACGATTTAATACATCTTATGTCTCACGATTAAATCTAACCGCAACCGAGTGGGCTAGCATGTATCCAGATTATCCTACATTTAGTGTGAATGATTCTATTGAGGGCCTAAAATCTTATATGAACATACTGCAACAATTAACCCAACTGAGCCTAGGTAAAAGCCTCTGTCCGTTATGGCAAATTAGGGATCCAAATCTATGGTTTTTCTTTGATAAATGGGCCACAAATTATCACCCCGGCAACTACCAGTGTGTCGGTGTGGGTTATCTGACATTCCCAGTTCAGGTCTTACACAAAAGGCATCAGCGCCTGAAACGGGACATTGTGCAAACAGGCCCTCTAGGACCAGAATGCTCGGATGAGGTCATTATTAACAAGGCCCTGTCAGGTTCAGAAGCCTCCCGTGTAGGAGGAGGCCTGATCACAGGCTTGTTGACCCTGGGTGCTTACCCAGGGATTGTAGCTCAAGCAAATCGTAGAAGTGTTCTAGGCCTGACTTGCCGCCTTGAAAAGTCCATAAATGCCACTGGTAAAATTTTCCGGGAAATCCAGTCTGAAGTAGAAGAAATTAGCCAGATGGCCCTACAGCATAAGTTGGCCCTTGACTACCTACTGGCGGCCAGGGGGGGGGTTATGCGCCATGGTTAGAGGGCGTTGTGTAGTGAAATTTCATAACTTGAATAGTACTATTGAAGATGACATCGAGTCATTACAAAAGTTAATTTACAATAATGTCCAGGAGGTAGAAGGTTGGTCTCCCTTCTCCTGGATGACTAGCTGGTTACCCTCAATAGAATGGTTGAAGGACATATTGTTGGTAGGGATTTTAGGATTGTTCATTGTTCTCATAGTTATGTGCTGCACTCCAATAATGATGCAAATGTGTACTAGGTGTGTCACACAATCTTTACCTGGAGAAAAGATAGCCATACTCCAAGCCAAGCGGGATTGGATGGAACCATAATGCTTTGCTTCAGCTTTTGTACATGCGCTTCGCAAAAAGAAAATGGGGGAGTGAGGCGGGAGGTTAAAGAACCCCAGGAAATACCATATATGGGCAGAGATGGCGACAGCTAGCGACCCGGGTGCATAAACTCACAGAAACATGTGACTTCTGGGAAATCATGTGTTTCTGAAGAAATGAAAGCTAAAGATAAACAAACAGCGCATGCGTACGCAGGCGCTCTGAATGATTGTGAGCACGGCACAAAAAGAGTGCGGCCGGCCCGCTGGTCAGCACTGATTGGGTCCAAGTCAGGCAGCGTCACAACTCTAAGCCAATGAATTTGCTTGTGGGCGGGCATAACCCGAACCCTGTAGTGTGTATAAATATTTACTCAGCCCGCCACTGGGGGTTCTCCCTGGAAAAGCACTTACTTTGTGCGAGGGGGAACCCTAGTGGCCATTAGCGGAATAAAACTGCTTTCTTGGAATTCCTTCAGTTGTTCGTCTCCAATTCCTCCACTGCGCTCAAACAAGGACCGTAGCACAAAGGTTCCGCTACAGAATGAGAACAGTCTTTTAGCAGCATCAGCATGGGAGGTTGGTGAGGGAAAGTAGAATAAACATAGGCTTTCACAGATAGCAGCACTATGTCCATAGTAAACAAGGCCATAAAACTTGAGGCGGGAAAGAATAGGCTCTGTGCTAGTCCATCCTGTTGCAGCTGTGTGTGCCTGCATCCAACAGGCAAGGCTAATAACAGCTGCTACTAAGATCCCTTACTGGCCTTGTATGAACAGATGACAGAGAGAAAAGGGTGGAACAGATAAACTTGCTTGACCAGGCTCCGTCGTGTTTTTTAAAATTGCATAGGTCTGTAACTTTGGCTCCCAAAATGCAAATCATACAAAAATGATCTGATCTGAACTGGATTATATGAGTCTACACTGCCATATAATTCAGTTCAAAGTAGTTGATCTGGATTTTATATGGCAGCGTAGATGGAGCAGTAACTTAATAACACTGATAGCCCACGTGTTCTGGATCCATTGGACCAGATCTAGAAATAGATACATTCTCCTCAATTGGAATATAATTTGGAGGTCTGCCACATGCTGCTAGACTTTATTTTATCAGGAAAAGGATTGTGATACCACTTTCGTTTTGTCCTCTGACTGTCATTTTTCAAACAACGAGTAGCACTATAAACAAACTCAAGAGGACTATAATAAGCTGTCTGTTTAGACAAACAAGTACTATTAACTAATTCCAACTGAGCATAATCCATTATTTGTGAAACATAGTATTAATTGACAGCCTAAAATCTCCATTAGCCAGCCCTAAATATATATATTTTTTCTAAAGATAATATATTTGTTTTGTGTTTGGCTATCTTCACCTGGAATGCTAAGTATGCCATAAGCCAAGAAAAACATAGCAAAGAGTTTGACAGACTAACATAGGTCTGTTTGGGAAATACACGCAAACATGAGCAATTTTGAAGTTAAGTGAATAATTAGGAAAGTCCTGCAAATAACAGGGATTTAAAAGAGTTTTATGTTTATTTATTTAGGCTTAGCATAGTTTAGTTTCAGCAAGGTACCTGTATTGTGTGCCTTTCACCTCCACAAGATCAAAAATAGCTAAGAAAGTCCTGTAAATGACAGAGATTTAAAAGAAGCTTATTTTTATTTATTTGGATTTAACATAGTTTAATTTTAGCATGATAGCTGCATCATGTACCTTTCACTTCCACAAAGACCAAAATGAAGACAAGGACATCATGATTATTAGTAATGGCTGAGCCAATTCCACAACACAGTTTAGGTTGCATATTTTCTAGAATGTATATTGTAGATTAGGTAATACTATTAGCTAGTTCTGGTTCTACAATAAGCAAATAGAAGGATGTAAACTAAAAATAAAAGGAAGGAAGGATTTGCCAAATGAGTCAACAATATATAAATTTATGTTAAAGCATTTTAAGCAGAAAAGGAGAACTATTACATTATGGACTTCATAACATTGATGAAAATAAGTGTCCTAAGATGCTTAGAGCCTTCTTCAGGGACGGAGCCCCATAGCAGCCATCACACAATGTCATGTGACTTCCGGCTTTGGCTCCACCCTCAACAGGGTTGGAAGCATCTTTGGACACTTTCCCGCAAACACAGGAGCCTTCCCATGTTGTGCTGGCTCCAATGGAACCAACACACTTTTGCCTGTTTGAACGGTGCTCCCCTGTGTGATGGGAGAAACATCAGTGCTCACGAGCTGCACGTGGGGCAATACTTGCTGACGTAACAGCACAGGGTGGAGGGAGGCTCCCCCATGTCATAAGATTGTTTGTTACACAATTTTTGTTCCTGGTTCATAAATGTAATTTCCCAATTGGTTCTATCATAATAACTGGAAAAGTTTATTAAACATTATTGTGAGACATCCTGAAGCACATTTTTCTATAGGTTTTCAATGAATATCTCATTGAGTCTCAACCAATTCAACATAGTTTGTAGCAGCCACAAAAACAAAGTTTAATAATAATAACTACTTTCAAAGTAAGTACCTCACAATTAAACACAAATAAAACTTTTAAATGAGGAACAGAAAAAAAATTAAATTTTGTTACATAGTGAGGCTGGTTGCACTGTATAGCATGATGCAACTGAATGACGATCAAAAGGAAGAAGACCAATAAGCGTTTTAAAAGCGTATGGCACTTTATCACTGTTACTTATTTCCATGATACAGCATTTTATGAAACCTGTCCCCGCTGGTTTGCTTTTAATTACTCTGAGTTTATCTGCTTGGATTTTAATGTATTGTCTATTATTTTATGTTGTGTATCGTTGGAATGTTTTAAGTTTTTGTCAAATATGTTGTGTTGTTGTTTCGGGCTTGTCCCTATTGTGAGCCGCCCCGAGCCCCTTTGGGGAGATGGGGTGGGATATAAAAATAACATTTATTATTATTATTATTATTATTATTATTATTATTATTATTATTATTATTAATAATAATAATAAACCAACCCCCCCCCCAAAAAAAACCAGACAAAAAACCAGTACAAGAAAGCCACACTACAAACTAAAAACAAAAAACCAGACAAAAAACCAGTACAAGAAAGCCACACTACAAACTAGAGCTGACAGCTAGCACAACAAAACATTGCATGGGAAGGGTTGTTGTATGTCTTTCGGGCTGTGTGGCCATGTTCCAGAAGTAGGAGAGAATACTTCTGGAACATGGCCACACAGCCCGAAAGAGGAGAGAATACTTCTGGAACATGGCCACACAGCCCGAAAGACATACAACAACCCTGTGATCCCGGCCATGAAAGCCTTCGACAACACATTGCATGGGAAGTTCCTTGACAAAATTGAAGGAAAAGCTGATAAGGAGAAGACCTGGCTCTGGCTCACGAATGGGACCCTGAAGGAGGAGACAGAAGGCCTGATCCTTGCAGACTGTGCAAGGAAACCGACGAAACCATTGATCATATCCTCAGCTGCTGTAAGAAAATTGCACAGACAGACTACAAACAGAGGCACAACTATGTGGCCCAAATGATTCATTGGAACTTATGCCTCAAGTACCACCTCCCAGCAGAAAAGAACTGGTGGGATCACGAACCTGCAAAAGTATTGGAAAATGAACACGCAAAGATACTGTGGGACTTCTGAATCCAGACTGACAAAGTTCTGGAACACAACACACCAGACATCACAGTTGTGGAAAAGAAAAAGGTTTGGATCATTGATGTTGCCATCCCAGGTGACAGTCGCATTGACGAAAAACAACAGGAAAAACTCAGCCGCTCTCAGGACCTCAAGATTGAACTTCAAAGACTCTGGCAGAAACCAGTGCAGGTGGTCCCGGTGGTGATCGGCACATTGGGTGCCGTGCCAAAAGATCTCAGCCGGCATTTGGAAACAATAGACATTGACAAAATTACGATCTGCCAGCTGCAAAAGGCCACCCTGCTGGGATCTGCACGCATCATCTGAAAATACATCACACAGTCCTAGACACTTGGGAAGTGTTCGACTTGTGATTTTGTGATATGAAATCCAGCATATCTATCTTGTTTGCTGTGTCATAATAATAATAATAATAATAAAATGATAAATAACCTGAAATGCAGTTCCTGCTTAGCCTATGCTAATGGGGAGGGAGGTCACCACTAGTACAGATTCTTGAAATATATTTTGGTGCATTTTGTTCCTGTGCAAACAGATACACCTATGTAAGTGATCAGCAGTATGAACTGAGGACAGGTGTCTCAACTTTTGAGCTTCATGGCCATTGTTAATGTGGGATGCTTATAGTACAAATCTACATCAACTGTAAAAGTGCTTCTTAAGGGCTTAGGACCCCCTGCTTGCCTTGCAACTTAGTGACTTTACATCTTCCTGTGGTTTGATGTGAGAGGGAAAGTGTTCTGTTTTGTTTTGCTAATGATTTGTTCTGCATCAGTTAACAGTCCTGTGGTATTAATTAACACTGCAGTGATTTGCTTTGGAGCTAAATCAACACTAAAGATTCATTGATCAATTAGGTTAGGTTGGTGGAGTTTAGCTAGCATAATTGTTGTTTGGATGCATTACCCAGTTATTTTTACCTGTGCCTGTATATACAAGCAGAGATAAAGGGAGAGCTGTTATTAACATAGAAATAATATCCTGATGACCCAAAGTTTTGTCCCCATTTTTATTCTTTTTATGCTATAGTCTGGTAACTGATAATCCCTTTCTCCCAGAAAAGAATAGCATCTGTATGCACGAGCAATGGAGTACCATGTGTGCTGGGTATGATGTACGTTTGTTTACTCTCATTTCAAAAAGCCTGAAAGCCCAATCTAAATGAGGAAAAAGAAACTGTCCTCGGCTTGTCTAATATCATATAATACTTTTTCTTTTTTTGTAGACCCTGGATGTGACTTTACTGACCCTTGTTATTTTTTGTCCTTAGAATCATTTTGTTTCATTTTATCATTCTCCATTTCAGGGTCAGGAAATAACCTAACTGAAGACATTGGCTAATGAACATATTAGTGACTTCTTGAATAACCGTTTACCAGCGAAGCCATTTAACTCATTGCAGTCTACTTTTTCCATCATTATCCATAATTCTACACAGAAATGACACAAACATATCTGGTTCATATGCATGCTAGGGTAGCACCCTTAAATATCATGCTAAGTTCACTTTTTTCACATATAACCCTGCCAAGGTTTTAAGATCCTTGGGAAAGACTGTTCTCGCCATTTGGCAAACAATTGTGGGTGACAAAAGAATTGATCTTCTCAGTGTCTGTTTCCAAATTCTGAGGTATGAAGTCACATTGGTTTCCTCTTTACTGTCTTTTTACTGGTTTAGTAGGAAATGAGTGGCCTAAACATATCCTAAAGATCCTATCTGTTCTTTGAATCTAAGCAGGGTCAGTTCTGATTAATACTTGGATGAGAGACTACCAACAAATACCACATTCTGTAGGCCAGTGGTTCTCTACATGTGGGTCTCCAGATGTTTTGGCTTTCAACTCCCAGAAATCCTAACAGCTGGTAAACTGGCTGGGATTTCTGGGAGTTGTAGGCCAAAACACCTGGGGACCCACAGGTTGAGAACCACTGCTGTAGGCTATCATTCAGAGGAAGGAATTGACAAAACCACCTCTAAGTACTGTTGGCCAAAGAAAACTTATGAAATTCATGGGGACTCTTCCACAAGTTGACAGGCAGCATGAAGGCAAACAAAAACAGTAGGAAAGGATTTTATTATTCTGACAGGCCTTTGGCATCTGGACTAATTTGCTGCTGAAGTAGGTTTTGAATCTAGCCTGAGCTACTATTTCTTTCTGATCAAACTGTTTCATTTGATTCTGTGCTCCTGCCTGGTAAGATGGGGTTAGAGTGGATGGCTTTTGTGGTCTCTTCCAAATTTATGATTTTATTATTCATTGGATGAGCTTAAATATATAATTATAAATATTATTGTTAATCTGTATTTTATTGTTACCTGCTTTGAGTACTATTTGCAGTAGAAAGGAAGGATATAAATTCAAAACTAAAATCAAACAATGCTATTTTATTGTTTCTTAACTAACTCTACAATCAACTAAATACTATAATTTTAGTTGCTTTAATCCTCCCCATATAATTTCTTTCAGATTTCATATGCCACCATGGCTTTATGCTGAACATTTAATTCTCACCTGCCTCTCTGCCTTTATAATCACTATCCATTATTCAAATCAATTTTAAGGAGTGATTAGAATGACTGAGAGATATAATTATAGTATAACCTTTCATGTGCTCACAGGTAGGGAAGGTGGCTTTCAGAGAAAGTCGACAGTAAAACAAATCTATAGCAGATTATTGCTGAAGATGATCCTTTATGGATATGGCCTTGTCAATTGCTAAAATACAACTATTGTTCAGGGTTTTAACACCATCAATAAAGATGCATTAGTTTTCAAAGTAATTTCACCTTGTTGGCAGCAAGAAACCTGTGAGTGCTAAGATAGTATTGGATTTGATTTATAATAAATGGATCTAGTTTTGGGCTGGGAGTTAGTACAGATGTTCATTTTTCAAGTAACAATGCCGTATGTAAGCCACAAAAAGCATGCAGTGTAAACAGTCTGTGAATCCCAATTAAGGCTAAGTTCAACAATCTGATAGTGTTTTCATTTTGCACCAGATTTTCACTAAACATAAATATTGATTAATTATCTACTTTTTAACACCAGTGGGAACTTACATCTGAGTAAACACGTAAAAGGTTGTTAAGACTGTTCTGTCAGCTGTCTTAATTTTCATGTTGAAATTTTGTACTAAAATTACAGATTACAATTAAAAATGCTATTTAATATGAGTCAAGGACATTATTTAGTTTTCATTAACATAATGGCATGTTATCTTTATTTATTTATTTTAAAAAGTTTTTTTTTCCAAAGGGAACTTGTGTCATATATATATATATATATATATATATATATATATATATATATATGTGTGTGTGTGTGTGTGTGTGTGTGTGTGTGTGTGTGTGTGTGTGTGTGTAAAAGGTTTTTCCCTGACGTTAAGTCCAGTCATGTCTGACTCTGGGAGTTGGTGCTCATCTCCATTTCTAAGCCGAAGAGCCGGTGTTGTCCGTAGACTCCTCCAAGGTCACGTGGCCGGCATGGCTGCATGGAGCGCCATTACCTTCCCACCAGAGCGGTACCTATTAATCTACTCACATTTGCATGTTTTCAAACTGCTAGGTGGGCAGAAGCTGGAGCTAACAGCGGGCGCTCATTCCGCTCCCAGGATTTGAACAAAATAAACCTCCAAAGTGATACTGTCATTAAAACATGAACTCAAATATAAAAGCACTATAGAATAATCCAATATTCACTCCAACGACTGGAGCTGGTAAAAAAACAGAAGAACCCAGCATAAATGGGATGCCTCTATAGCCGCCCAGGCATCCTCAAAACCTCCAAAGCCAGCTTTTGGATGATTTTTAAGACTGGAAGCGGGGAGAGAGAGAGAGAGAGAGAAGGAAATGTCTGATAATGTGGATCATGTTAAATTTATCCTCTTGTGTAAGACTTCCGTCTGTGTAAACCCTTTTCTGGAAAAATATCACCAAAAATGCAGTACAGTTATCTTTTCTGCAGTTTTTGCAATTTGGAAGATATTGCAAAATTGCATATTCAGGGAGGGATGGGGTATGTTCCAGGGGCACATCTACAATGACAACTTGGAAGTGGTTTAATGACATGAAGGTGAATATGGACCAATCTACACTGACCATTTAATGCAGTTTCAAACTAGTATTGAATAAACTTGTTTCACTGAGCATATTATTACATAGGAAGTCCTGGAACCAGTTTGAGGCCTCAATGGTGATTACACAAGTCATGAAGCATTGATGCACATTTAGTGCCCCCCCCCCCACTTTGGGGGAATTTGTTGTTGTCTGGCAGTCACATTTTGAAGCAAGCGTCAAACTGAATTAAATGGTCAGTGTAGATGGGGACTACATTAATAATTGAACCTGGCCTCATACAGCTCTGCAGCCCCATCCCCACCCACCACCATTTCCCAGAGAGATGCACACCAGCACTTGAGAAATTTAGGAGATGAAATAAAGGGGGAAAGGTGAGAGTTAGGTGTAGAGGTAATCAGTTACCCCTCCTATAAGGTCAATCAGCCCCCTTTCTATCTAGCCATGCTCTTGAGGCTTTTTTGATGCCCCCTCACCCCTTCCTGTTGAATCCTACAAAATGCTTCAACAAGGATGAGTGTCTACAACATACTCCATATTTTGTAGAGTTGATTTTACCTTGTGATCTGGGATATATTTGGGTCTACTGAAGTGGATTAAAGGGTCTATCTAAAATTTCTGTGAACATTTATTTAATGTACCTTTAATCCATGTTACAGTGTACATTTGCAGCATACATTTTATAAGTCACCGCAGTTTCAACATGAGCCATTATGGGCAGATCTGGCATCTCATTAAATTGTGCCATCGGCACATTAGGTTAAAATGTGCAAAAGCCCACCTAGCCACTGTGGAATCCTGGGCCTCCAGGTTCAGAGAAGTGTCAAGGAAGACACACAAACCGCAAACTTGTTATACTCCATCTAACACAGGCTGAATCCCTATTCCCTGTAACATAATCAAGGCATGTGTCACTAGCCACTAGAGCTCAAGGAACAGATTCAGCTGGTGAAACTGTTTCAGTTATGTAATCTTGGCCATCACTGAAACATAGACTCAGCTCTGAGTTCAAGAGCATGTCCATGCTGTGAACCTGGGAATTCCCTTATCCAGCACATGTGGATTAAATTTCAGTTTATTTACACTCTTCTATTTGAAGGGCTTCTAAGTAAAGAATGACTTTTGATGTGTGATAAATGAAATTTCTTGAAAAACTACCACTAAAAGCTATTGAGCACAACCACCACATATGGAGATATGTTCCACATTGTTTTTGACATCTCCAACAATTTGAGTTCAGATTCCTAGTAATGCAGCATACTCTGAGGGGCTCGTCATGCCACACAGGAATCAGCTTAAACATATGTTACTTAACAGGCACAATGATTGAACAAATGAGCTCCTTAGGCAAAGCTGATTTAATTTAACATTCTTAATTGACACATTAAAATCCCATTCTAGCTTGTAACCCCCTGAGGCTGAAAGAGAAACCTTAATCCCAATATCATATGCCTTGGATATTAGATCCTGATTTTGATCCATGGAGCTGATACTAACCAATTTCTGAGATTTCAATTTTTAAAAGGCAACATATTGCACTTGTGAATGTGCAAATATATGGATAATCTGAAATATCTTCCGTCATTAGGCTGGTCTCTTCCCCCGGTGAGTCTCATCTGGTTTCAGAGAACGTCAAAAATATAAATCTTGATTTTCATATAATTTAAACTTTGTTTTCCTAATACTTGAAATAAGCCCACTTGCCTATACCATGACATATGGAGTGGTTCAAGAATGGTATAATAGAAACTGTCAAATTAATTATTTGTAAGCTGCCCTGGAAGCATTTTTGGCTGAAGGGTGGGTTATAAATACTCTGAACAAATAATCATCATCACTTGACAAGTTGCAAAGCAAAGGCCTAGGGTGATATAATTCTCAATCCGCCCTTTCTTTTTTTCTGACACCTTTGCAATTCAAGGTTGTTGCTTTTTTACTATTGTGGATAAAATGCAAACTAAGCCCCTGACATTGTTGTAAAAGTAAACTGCCACATGGTTTGGATAAGGATTGCAGTTTTTATACCTAAAATTCTGCCACATTACAGTAATTCCAACTTTTGCCATTACCTTAGTTTTTGCTATGGTGGATGTAATAATATTTTAAGTTAAAGGCAATGGTCTTTCTTCATCTTATCTCAAGGTGAGTATCTCAAATATGTTTATACTCTGCATCTTTGTGATGCGAAAGCTGGAATTTCAGAGGTAAGAGTCGTAGGACTGAATCAGAATAGAGACAAGGATTTAAAATTTGATGCTGAAGGTTTATATCTAGGAAGAAAAGGTGATGGGTTTCACCTACTCTATGACTTCTAGAACTGGAAATGGTAAAATCTGAATTTTCAAGTCTTTTTGTTGTTGAGAACAATGAAGCAGCTTTTCCTTCTGGCATATTTGGGAGCTGCAAACTGCATCTTTTGGTCCAGAAAAAATTGTTGACCATTCAAAGTGGTAAAGGATATAGCTCCAGTTAGCTTTTCTTATTGACAGTGCTAAATCAAAATGTCTACAGACTCCAAATTACCACTATGTTGGTTGTATATGGATGTACTTTGTTCACTTTGCCAACTAGATAGCAAATAACTGCATATATCATGATGGGGAGCTGTCAGAAAAATGTGCAGGTTTCTGAGTATATTTTCTTTTCTGCAAAAAAATTGTACAGTTTATATTTTGCCAGGACACAAACTTAGGGAAACGTTCAGTATCATCTTTTATTTCCTACATAGCATTCTCCAGGGGTATGGAACTCCAGTTGGGAAATGATTGTTTTTTTCTCTCTCTCCCTGCCTGGAACACAGTATCAAGAACCATAAAAGGATTATACTATTGATATTTCATCGTTTCTTTCCAATTTAAAATTGGTATCCTAGCGACTGACCTAACTACACTAAAAGCATCAGACACAACCTGATCTTGGAACCAGGGTCTGATTAGTTGTTGAATGGGAGAGTGCTAATACTATAGGCTATATTTCAGAGGAAGGAACTGACAAAACCACCCCTGAGTATACCTTGCTTAGGAAAACTTTGTGGAATTCACAGGTCTACATAAGTTGACAGACAACTTGAAACACATACACTTATAATGGATACATGTGATTTCACATGCCCTTTTATCTCCTTAGACACAGGCTATATTTCAATCCGCAGAAAATATTTTACCAAAAAATCTCATAAATTTCAGGAGCATTAAAATGTATAGGATCTTCCTACATTATAATCTGTGCTACCCGGTTGAACCAGGTTTGATATCATTTCAATCATGGCTGCATTCTGTGAAAACCTAGTGCCTTGTACAATGGTTCTCAATAGTGGTGTGCATTCGGGACTTACCTTGTCCCATTTAGTGTCCTGGCTTTCGGTGGGGCCCTGTTCCGTTTTTGTCTGACCTCCTGAAATCAGGAGGACAGACATTTGTTCTGTTTTGTCTTCTGGGCCGAAAGATCTGTTTTCTTTCAGCCCAAAGCACCCGAGCCTACATATAAAGGCTTTGGGCCTTGGCAATACATCCGGGCCTCACTGGGCCTGCTGCAGCCGATTGCAGAGAAAGGAGCGCTCCTTACTCAGCACTTGGCTGCAGGTCCCGCAAGGCCCGGGTGCATAGACCCAAAGCCTGCATCCTTTCGTTTTGAGTTGGTTTTTGTTCTGAGGGAGCCTTTCTGTTTCATGCCATCTAAATGGATGGTATGTAACGGAAACACAAATGAAACAAAAGGAACAAATACCGCACACATCTCTAGTTCTCAACCTGTGGGTCCCCAGGTGTTTTGGCCTATAACTCCCAGAAAGCCCAGCCATTTTACCAGCTGTTAAGATTTAAAGGAGTTGAAAGCCAAAACATCTGGGGACCCACAGGTTGAGAACCACTGGCCTAGAGTTTGGTGAAGTATTTAAAAATTATTTGTTGGAGAACTATAATCCCCTGAACTATCCAAAAGTAGAATTGTCTAATTTATTCACTGATAAATGAATGCAATATGCAATAGTTTGTTTCTTTATTATCAGCTTCCCACAGGACTCGGATAACAAACCAATACAGAAATATAAATAACAGAAAAATCAGCTAAATGTATATAAAATAATACAATCAACCACATTATAATATTCCAAAAATTCATCATATAGTTATGCTGGTTGGTTATCAAATCAATCATTAACTGGAAGTGTGACATTTCCAGTCCCTCCATGCTCTATTAACTTGTGAGATACTGAGAAATATAAAATAGTCTTGTTGAAGTGCTATCTCACTTTGTTCTGAGAGAGTGGGGGCACCATCTCCACAAAGAGAAAACATCTTTGTGAAAGAGAAGCCTGGGGGCAGGTGGGATTGGGACCCTTTCTGTCAAGCTATAGAGACACCTTAACAGTCAGCTTCTGCTCCTGCAGTTCCATATCCTATGCATTGCATGGGGAACATCCTTTTGCTTGGTATCATAAGAGATGGCAAAGTTGTGGCTAGTAACACTTTCTTCAATCTACGAGCTATAATTTGAGCTATGCTGTGTGTTCATTGGAACACTCTGAGGTGTAACTCTCTAAGCACACTTTCCTTTGTGCGCTGGCGGCCATCAATTTGATCTCCCCATTATATTCAGAAGTGCCGCTGCCAGCTGCCTACCCAGAAAGCCTTTAGCCTGTTGCCCTCCTTGGAGCAGGATGTGAGTAGAGCTTTGGAGCTGGTTTCCTGGTGCGTCTCCTGAGGGCTTAAGGGAAAAGAAAACCTGTATTCTATCCCAGACACGTGCACCTACAGCGGGATTGGAGAGACCCCTTGCTGGAGTCACAAATAGAGGATTTACCCTCCACTATAGAAATGGAATAAGCTCTCCAGCCAAAGCCTGCGCTGACTCACTTCCAAGAGCCCTTCGGCACAATGGGAGCAACAAATCCTGCCTTGCACACCCTATGCCAGCTATTAAAGTGAAGAGAGTCAAACAATTCAAATAGAGAAAACATGGAAGAGGTAAAGCGAAGATAATTTTCAAGTCCATAAGTTTATTTCTTCAGATTTCAAAATAGGGGTTAATCCATCTTTGTACTTTTGCCCTAAGGCCAGACTCGATTTTTTTCCCTCCCCAGTTCTGCTTCAGATCACAACCTGACAATCTTTTCACACATGATGTGACACATAGACAAAGGCAAAACAACTGGGTTTCTATGCAGAATGTGAACAATTTTCCTGCTGAACAAAATGACTCATTCATACTTGTGTTTGTCAAAGTTGCACCAGGTCACCCATTTCTTGGTAAGGGAAGCAGTACCACACTTCTGTTGGTTTGTCATTTGATCTCACATTCAATTGACATTTATCAAATTATGCAGACTGCAACTATCACTCTACACACTTAGACCAATCCTGTTTGTTTGGGGCAATTGTTAAAGAAAGAGACATATATCCTAGAGCGTGTGTCTACTGAAAAATGAACTGGTTTTAAATATCAGCTTTGAGTCAAAGTTGCCTCTGCAATTTTCGAAGGCATATTTCCTTAAGGAGTTCATCTTATGTACATTTATTTAGTAACAAGTTCTGTTCTGTTGAATATCATATAAATTATTTCCTAGTGGACATGGATAGATTGAGGTTCATCCTTTTTGATACCAGATCTCTTTTGACCTGAGTCAAGATAAGTTAAACTTGGTTACTTAGATGTGTGTATTGATTCCAACTATTGGCATTAATGACTTGGCCTCCCCAGTACTGATTTGTAAGGTATTCTTCACCCTCAGGGCCTTTTAATAATTACTTTTTGAAAAGGCAACTCTTCAGCCTTATTTGTTATTTAAAGAATTATTGATGGATGACTTTTAAATCTGGTTTTAATTTTTAAAACAAAAACCCTTTAAAAAAATCGCTCCCCATGATTCCCCCAAAACAACATTTTAGAAGTAGGTAGTACACATTTTTGTGCCAATTAAAAATATACCACATTAACGATTGTGTTACTTTGCAGAATGAATGCAGTACCACATGTGACTTCTATTTTTACTCATCTATACTAAGCAGTTTTGAGGGATTCATTTTCCCAACCATCTTTAAAGAAACAATTAATTTCAGCAGATGTATATTCTTATAGCATAAGCCTGTTCAGATCTATGACTAGCCACAGGCACAATATTAAACATATGGTGCAGTGCTTGCTGAAAAAGCTTGGCTGCTCTCAATGCAAGCAATTCCTGCTAAAGAGCCATGTGTGACAACCTCTGGGAGCAAGCAGAGTTTATGGCAAATTACTGTCACTGAATCCACAAAAGGCATGACTGAACATGGAAGTTTATTATTTTTGCATCAGTGTATACAATAATGTGATATGGGAGAGCAGCACTTTTTTCCTATCAGGAGTGACTTGGGAAACTTCAAGTTGTTTCTGGTGTGAGAGAATCGGTCTGCAAGGACATTGCCCAGGGGACACCCGAATGTTTGATGTTTTACCATCCATGTGAGAGGCTTCTCTCATGTCTCCGCATGGAGCTGAAGCTGACAGAGGGAGCTCACCCACTCTCTCCTGATTCGAACCACTGACGAGCAGAGCTTTGATTCTAAATTTTGAAGGAAGGGATAGCAACCATGGGGAAGAAAAAAAGGATCAGAAAGGAGAGGCAAAAACAAAATAAAGTATGAATGTGACCCAAATGGAGTTATATATACTTAGTTTTTGATAAGGATAAGGAATATAGGCTTAAACCAAATGCTTTGTTACAAAGCTGAATTTTTGCTTTAGCACGTGATTTCACCTGTTCATTGGTTGCTGCCTACAAACAGCAGATGATATTTGGCTAGTCACTATTTCTCAATTTTATTTTACAGAAAAACCAAAGGTAGTCCCATTGATATAGATTACAATGTCCATACTGGTGTAATTCCTTTATCAGGCCCATTAGAATTGTCTATTCAAATGCATGACTCAGTATGGATTAACCCTATGTGCAGAACTAGCTTATGTTGTTATTGTTGTTATAATCATGCTAATGTAAGTAAAACTGGGTTGTTGTATGTTTTCCGGGCTGTATGGCCATGTTCTAGGAGTATTCTCTCCTGACGTTTCACCCACATCTATGGCAGACATCCTCTGTGATCCCGGCCATGAAAGCCTTCGACAACACATGTAAGTAAAACTTCTTGTGGAGTATTAAAGTGAATCACATCCTACCTCGCCCATGACTGTAGGCCAGTGAAATTAGCTTTTATTCAATTAATATTTTCAGTCGAAGAAAAGTCATTGTGCACTATTAAAATAAGTCATATTTTAATATCTTTATCACCAAGAGCCAAAGAAGAAACAGTCTTGAGAATCTGACACTATTAAGTGAAATCGAAAAGAGGACTGAGGATGTTGTTTGAATGTGCTGATGGACTGTGTAAACATTGTAAAGATTTTGAGTTAAATAAAAAGCATTAAAAGTTTGATTGGTTAGAAAAGAGAGCTCTGAGGTCTCTTCAGGAAAGTGAAAACCAAAGCCTTCAAAACCTGGTATTCTAGGCGCCCACCTGTCACTTCCCACTTTCTCCATAATTGTCACTTTTTATTGATCCCTTTTAATCCCCTTTTCTTTGAAAATCTGTTACCAGCTGATGTTTCCTTACACCAAAGAGAATTCTCTTTTTTAGTATGTGTATCCCCACAGGTAGTCTCTTGCTGAGAGCTAAACCAGGGCTACCAGCTTAAATTCGCTTTATTGTGTGCTTTAATGGCCTATACTTTCATTCTTATTCAGGTGATGTAGGAGAATTCTGTGATAGAGATATATATAAATTGCTTCATGGGTAAGTGTTTTAAGTTATTTCTGATGTTTGTGCCACAGCACAATTTCTTCTGTTCACAGTCTAGCACCACCTCTTTCATTGTATAAAGTTACAAACTAGAGGGTGAGGGGATTAATCCAGATACACTGAATTTACAAATATTAAAAATATTTATTTACATCA
Organism: Anolis carolinensis; assembly: GCF_035594765.1. NCBI lineage: Eukaryota > Metazoa > Chordata > Lepidosauria > Squamata > Anolidae > Anolis > Anolis carolinensis. Next base: position 104,394,191 of record NC_085842.1, on the reverse strand, counting down.
TTTTCCACATGAAAAGAACAGCATCTCATTTTAAGATAATGCACACATAATAATAAGAATAAATCTCTTTATGTACAAAAATACAGCTTTCATATGAATGAACGTCCTGGAATAAATTAAACTAGCATCAGACACAGACATTGAATGCCTCACATCTAGTCCTACTCGAAAACAAGACAGAAGCAAAGGAGGTCATGATCCATAATGCATGAACCTAGTTCCTTGTCTGCCCTGTTTAGGGACTGATCATGTCAGATTCAGAGCCCTGTCAGGGAGAAGCAAAGCTCCATCCAGAGCCATTTGAATTTATTGAGAATTTGGTCTGCTAAGTCCCTAACAGGAGACCCTGCGCACCCAGCCGAATCAGCCCTCCCTAAGCCTTTTGAATGTATTGTCAGGGCATTCAAACCAAATTGTCATGCTCATTTTTCTTCATTAGAGTTCTACAAATTGTAAAATTGACTTTTCACCTTGTCTGTAGCAGCAAATCTGTCCCTATTCTTCCCTTTTCAAAATCATATTGATGCCTAAGAGCTCAGGTCAATGGAAAGGAAAGAAACAAAGTGCCAAAAAATCGAAACAAAAAAGAGTGGGTGGAGGAAGAGGAAAAAAGCAAATTCTTAGTAAGCAAATGGGGTTGGGATATGGGGAGATAACATAAATGGTTCCTGCTGGCACAATCATCAATTGATTATTTGTTCAAAAAGACTATATTAAAGTCCAGGTTATTATTTTATCTGTTTTAACCAAACCCGTTTGTGACAACTCAAAGGAGCTTTGATCTAAAAACCAAAGCACAGCTCCTTTGCTTTGTGTGAATACCTAAAATGAAGAGCTTGGAAGAGTATCGTTTTGGCTACAGCTCCTAGAATCCCTCCATCAACAAGGGGGATTCTGGAAACTGTAGCCCAGAAAGTTACTCTGGTTGTAAAACTCAACTAGAACAATCTAACAAGAATAAGAGCACTGATCATTAGGGATTTTCCTTTCAATGTACAAACTGCCTTCACAGCCTAGTGGTACTGCATAAAGCAGGAAGTGTTCTGCAACAAGTCTTTAGGGAGGCTGTGGAAGGAGAAGAGGTTCTCAGTGTGTCTGTAACAATAGTCTTCAGAGGATGCTGGGCTGCTAGGGCTGGAGGTGCAGGCAGACAGGGAAGAAGAAGTGCCTGGAGAGGATGTGGAGATCCAGGAGCCGGCATCGCTGCCAGGGCTGGGAGGATGGTCCGCAGAGCTCAAGAAGCTGGGCAGAACCATGTCCTTGGGTGGTTTCTGGAGGCGCTGATCAGCCAACCGCAGTGTCTCTGAGAGGGCCCAGATGTAATTGTGAGCAAAGCGCAGGGTTTCAATCTTGGTCAGCTTGGTGTCATCAGGAAAGGTGGGCAGGACACTCCTGAGCTCATCCAAGGCTGAATTGAGGTTATGCATGCGGTTCCTCTCCCTGTCGTTTGCCTTCACCCGTCTGGTCTTCTTGATGGTGTGAAGGACAGCTTCATTCTTGACCTTGGTGCGGCCTCTTCGCCTCTTCCGTTCTTTCTCTTCTTCCCTTTTGACTGGGCTGAACTCTGGGGAAGAGACATGCCCGGGAGAAGCCAAAGAAGGGATCTGGAAGCTGCTGACTTCATCATCTGTGAGGCAAAAGGACACCTCACTGCTGTTGTCCAGGTCAGAGGAGCTGGTCTCCAGGGCAGAGGAGGACATCCTAGTGCAGAAAGGCAAAAACAGATATATTAGGATTAAAGTGCTCTAAAGGCAGTAGATCTAGGAATTAAGCAGCATTGGCTCTAGCTAGTACGTGGATGGGAATGCCTGGTGCTCTCAGGGGATCTCTGAGGAAGGCAAAAGCACCTCTAAGTATTCCTTGCCTAAGAGTGCATCAGCATTGTGGAATTAATGCAGTTTGACAGCACTTCAATGGTCATGGAATCATGGGTGCTGTAGCAGCCCTTGGAGGCACAATGGGTTAAACCCTTGTGCCGGCAGGACTGCTGACTGAAAGGTTGATGGTTCGAATCCGGGGAGCGGGGTAAGCTCCCCTCTGTCAGCTCTAGCTCCCCATGTGGGAACATGAGAGAAGCCTCCCACAGGATGGTAAAACATCAAACATCCGGGTGTCCCCTGGGCAACATCCTTGCAAATGGACAGTTCTCTCACACCAGAAGTGACTTGCAGTTTCTCAAGTCGCTTCTGATATGAAAAAATGGGTGCTGTAGTTTTACATGATTTTTAATTTTCTTTGCCAAAGAAAGCCAAACTATAACTCCCAGGATTCCATAGCATTGAGCCATGGCAGCTAAAGCCGGGTCAAACATCATGCAGTGTAGATTTACTCTAAGAAAACCCTAAGAAATTCATGGAGTCACCATAAGTCGACAGGTGACTTGATGGCACATGTGAACGCTAAAAAGCAAAGATGAATAGAAAGTGAGGGGAAAAAATAATGAAAATATTGAATAGAAAAAAAATGCACATCAAGCCTAATGGTTTTTTTTTCCTGTGTCAGGAGCAATTTGAGAAACTGCAAGTTGCTTCTGGTGTGAGAGAATTGGCCATCTGCCCAGGGAATGCCCAGATGTTTGAAGTTTTACCATCCTTGTGGGAGGCTTCACTCATGTTCGCGCATGGGGAGCTGGAGCTGACAGAAGGAGCTCAACCACTCTCCCTGGATTCGGACTGCCAGCCCTGCGGCACAAGGGCACAATCCTAAAGTGAAAAGAAAGGATTGACAAACGAAAAAAGGCTGCAGTTTAAGGTACAGCTAGAGTGGCATGGGCAAACGTCGGCCCTCCAGGTGTTTTGGACTCCAACTCCCACCATTCCTAACAGCCTACCGGCTGTTAGGAATGGTGGGAGTTGGAGTCCAAAACACCTGAAGGGCCGACGTTTGCCCATGCCTGAAGCTACACTGTAAGAGGAATGCAGTTTGACTCCACTTTGACTGCCAAGGCGATGTATAGTTTGGTGAGTCACCAGCACTCTGTGGCAGAGAAGACCTTGACAAGCCACAGCTTCCAGGATCCTATGGCACTGAGCCATGGCAGTGAAAGTGGTGTCAAGTCAAGCTGTGTTCCTTCATCAGTAGATGCCCCCACGGGAGAGAAGTATCCCAGTCCTGTCCTTCAAAGACAGCGCAGCTGGGAAGTCCACTTGGCTGGCGGTTTGGTTTGTAGGGGCGCTCAGCAGCGCCCGTCCCCCCTGTCCTCTGGGCAGGGAAGCCCAAGCGCCCGTCTGCGGGTCCCTCTCGCTGGCATACTCACTCGCAGAGGCACCCACGGGCTCCGTGTCCGCGGCTTCCTTCTCGGGAGTCCCGTCGAGGCGGGAGGCCACGCGACCCCTCTTGTCTGGGGAGTGATCCCGGCCGCGGTGGAGTCGCGCGAGCAGGCAGTTTGGCACACGACCGGCCCCAGACATCTTATATACCCGGGGAGACAATGGGGCCCGCGCTCTCCCTCGCGCCTCGTGGGCGCCCCACACCTCCTCTCCCCCCCCCCCCGCCGCCCCCTTCACACTCTGGCCCGGGAATGAATGAAAGGGCGGATGAATGGAGGAGGCATCAGGTCTGCCCCGTGCGGCCCTCTCCCCGCTTTGCATAATGCGCCCCCTCCCTCCCCTCCCCCCTCCAGGGAGCGTGCCTGTCATTACGGGCGCCCAATGGCCAGGCCGGAGCCACGGGAGGCGGCCCTGGGCTTGAAGCCGCCGCCTCGGAGCTTCATTAGTCTATTAAAAGCGGAGGGGGAGGACGCCGAGGGATGACTAGCCCCCGGCCAGAGGCACAAGCCCCCGAAGAAGGAAGGAGCCTCGGCGGTGGAGAGGGGCGAGCCGCTCCCTCCGCTTTGAACAGAAGGCCTCGCCTTTTCCCTTTCTGGGAATGGGGTTCTTTCAGAGGGGCCCCCTTCCCATCCCATCCCTCTCCCCCCAAATATATCCACACCGCCAGAGTGAAGCAAAGGCATCAAGAGAAGAGCCAACAATGTCATGCGGAGGCTTAAAAAGCCAGTGGGATTTTGGCCTGCATAGGAGTCTCGTGTCTAGATTAGGAACCGGCTGTTAGGAATTGTGCCAGTTGAAGTCCAAAATACCCAGAGGGCCGAAGTTTGCCCATGCAAGCTCCCCCTCTATTCTGCCTTGGAGAGACCACACCTGGAATAATGTGTCCAATTCACCCCAGTTGAAGGGAGATGTTGACAAGCTGGAAAGCATCCAGAGGAGGGCGACTAAAATGATTAAGGGTCTGGAGAACAAGCCCTATGAGGAGCGGCTGAAAGAGCTGGGCATGTTTAGCCTGCAGAAGGGAAGGCTAAGAGGAGACATGATAGCCATGTACAAATACGTGAGGGGAAGTCATAGGGAGGAGGGAGCAAGCTTGTTTTCTGCTGCCCTGCAGACTAGGATGCAGAACAATGGCTTTAAACTACAGGAAAGGAGATTCCACCTGAACATTAGAAAGAACTTTCTCACTGTGAGAGCTGTTTAGCACTGGAACTTTCTGCTCCAAACTGTGGTGGAGGCTCCTTCTTTGGAGGCTTTTAAACAGAGGCTGAATGGCCATCTGTCGGGGGTGTTTTGAATGCCATTTTCCTGCATCTTGGCAGGGGGTTGGACTGGATGGCCCATGAGGTCTCTTCCAACTCTATGATTCTATGATTCTATGAACTGCATCATTTTGTGGGTGGAGTTTGGCAATGGGAGTTGGGGGTGGTGCAGGATATGCATTCAGGACATCTCATGGCCACCCCTTGAATTTTGGAGGGTTCCCTTAGGCCAGGACAGGTTTACCCTGTCCTTTCCCTGGAATATAGCCATCTGGGATTCAATGTGTTGTCAAAAGCTTTCATGGCTGGAATCATTGGTTTGTTGTTAGTTTTCTGGGTTATATGGCCATTTTCCAGAACCATTCGCTCCTGATGTTTCACCTACCTCTATGGCAGGCATCCTCGGAGGTTGTGAGGTCTGTTGGAAACGAGGCAAGTAGGGTTTATATATCTGTGGAATGGTTTATATATCTACAGTAGAAAGTGGCCAGGTTTTGAAGCTGTAGGGCCATTCAGTGCAAATCACTAGCTAATTGCAACCTTCAGACTTGCCTCAAACAGACAAGAGTTCTTTCTCCCATCCTGGACCTCCCACTTTATTAGTTTCCAACAGACTTCACAAGCTCTGAGGATGCCTGCCATAGATGTGGGCCAAACATCAAGATATAATGCTTCTGAAACATGGTTATACAGCCCGGAAAACTCACAGCAACCCACCTGGGATTTGCGACCTCTCATCCAAGGACTAGGGTGGACATTGCTTAGCTTCCAAGATCAGGGAAGATGTGGTCCCTCCAAGGTATGCCTATGCCTTCGTCTCCTGTTGGCTTCATAGAATCATAACATTGTTTAGACTAGATAGTCCCAAGGCCGTCCACAGTCCAGTCTAACCCCTTGCCATACAACTATTCCTGGCCTTTGTGTGCCTATAATTTATGAGACCACCTGAATCCCATGGAGTTTTCTTAGGCAAGGAATACCCAGAGGAATGTAACCTACAGCATCTGGGATTCCTTGGCATTCTCCCAGTTAAACACTAACCAGGTTGACATTGCTTAGCTTCCAAGATCAGAAGGGATCTGATCTTCAGGGTATCCCTGTGTCTTCAAGTGTCCTGTTGACTTAAGGGAACACCATTAATTTCACAAGGTTTTCTTAGGCAACTAATACCCAAAGGTGGTCTTGCCAGTTTCCTTCTCTGAAATATAACTTACAGTGCCTGGGATATAAAAACCAAATAAAAACCAAGACTGACACTGCTTAGTTTCCAAGGTCGGAGGCAATGTGTTGCCTTCAGGATGTATGTACATATGTGCCTTCAAGTCTCCTGTTGACTTATGAGAACCATATATTTCACAGGATTTTCTTAGACAAAGACTATTCAGAGGTACTTTGCCACTTTCTTTGTCTGAAATATCACCTTCAGCACCTGGTATTTCTTGCCGGTCTCACATCTAAGCATTAACCTGGGCTGGCCCTGCTTAGCTTCCATGATCAGGAGGAATCTGGGGCCTTTGGGGGCATTTAACAAGGGCCTGGGAATAATGACTGCCCAGCCTGCCTCCTCAGAAGGGTTGCCCCCTTGTCCTGCCTGTGCCTGGAGGCAGAAGGCCTGGTGGGATTGGATTCTGCGGTGAAGATCCCACAATTGGACACGCAGTGATCTCTCGTTTGTTTGGATTTCACAGGAGTGGGTTTTCAAACTGACCCAAGGGGGGAAGCTGTTGGGGGTTTGTTGGTGTTCAAAAAAAGAGCTGAATTATGTGGCTTGCAAAACTTTTGGTTACGTTGGGGCCAGCCATTTCTCTTTATAATGGAATCCCCCCCTGCCTTTTGTGTGGGTTCTTTATCATAAAGACTATAACAGAGTGCTTTTTCCTTACTCAAAGGAATGTCCATCTGTCCTATTCGGAAATCCTTGTAACTTTCTTCAACCCTTCGTTTTCTTAAAACACGTTTTTGGGTTAGCTTGTCCAACAGAATTTTCCAATTTAGAGAATGAAAGGTGCTTGTGCTGGGGATTCAAAAGGATGAAATCATTTAGGAATAAAAAGCACATGTACACATGCTGTTTATATATATTGGTGCAATTCATTTAGACCATAGTACAACTTCTGGTTTTGAACAGTGGGTGTTTTCTGAGATTGCTACACCACATTTATTTGGAAGATGAAAACACAGAAAGCAGTTTTGCTCTTTTTCCAGATATTTACGGATAAATATTTACTTGATTTCCAGCTGTTGAAGATTTTTTTTTGCATTTACTATTCCTAGGTAGTGGAGCAGTGTAAGCAGAATTCTGCAGTTAGGAAGATGTAAAAAATAACAACATGCTTTAAAGATTCAACAAGTACAATACTAATAAGTCCAATCCCCTACATCTCTATTTGGAACTGAAGTATATAGCATTGTGTAAATCTGAACAGCTCCTTCGCAAAATGAAACAAAAATTTCAGCCATGTAACCTAAATGCCAAAAGTCCCGTTATGTTGGATGAGATTTATTCATGGTAGAGCAGCTGATGTGTTATGTAGAGATTTTGTATCAATAATATATTAAGGAGTTTATGGAAAAAAACAACCAGAAAACAATGCATTTGAGATAAGGTGTACTGAGTTTTTGTTTCCTGACTATCCAGCCAATAAAGATTCTAGCTGACCTAGCTATAATAGAGTATTTTTCAAAACACTAGCAAATAAAGAATGGGAGGAGAGACTAGCATTTTTCTTTGCATAACTAATAAAATTGTGCTATGTTGCATAGAATTTGGAGTGGTCGTAGCAATTTCTAGTAGGTCTTCACTCTCTCAGTTAATTTTCCATTAGCATGATATTCCAGACTCTAACCATTGAGCATTTATGTTCTCCCAATTATATGCAATACGTGATCAATTCTTTATGAGAAATAGACTCAGTTGCATTATCTGGGCACATGGAGCATAATATAAATTGCTCCTCCTGAGGACATCGTGTATTTTTAAACATATCTTTGGGTTGTATCCGATACCCTCCTTCTGTATATGGAAGGTTCTTAGAGCCACTGGATGATAACACAGATGCAAAAGGGATAGACATGAACTTTCCCTGAAAAGTTCAAAACAGATTTTACAGGCTTATTGGAACAGAAGGTAGGAAGGAGAAACAAGCAGTTAGGCACAGAATTGGGCTTTTCCTCCTGAAGTTTAAATTTGCTATCCAAGGTGCTGAACCTATTATAAATCAAATTCAAATAGGTTATGAGTTTATTTTGGGCACAATTCAAAGTGCGCATTAGAACCTATCAAACCATATAATGGCTTTGGTTATTGGGAATACTTTATTGCTCAATATGACCCTGCCTGAATTTTAAGATTATTTGGGGAAGGCTTTCTCTTTGTTCCAACAACATCACAGGTCCATCTGGTGAGGACACAGGGCAGGGTCTTCTCAGTGTCTGCTCCCAGTCCAGTCTCCTTGCCCTCCTCTCACTGATAGGCAAAGACCTTTATGTTTAAGTAGGCATTAGTGATTAATTGCATGCAGAGAATCAGAGACCCTTTTGTCTGTCCCATCACCTTCTAGTCAAACAAGGAAACAAGGGAGGGGGCCTTCTTGGTGGCTTCTCCCAGTCTGTGGAACTCCCTCCCTAGAAAAGCCAGGTTCGCCCTGTCTTTGCTCTCCTTATAGTGAGCGGTAAAAACAGTTCTGTTCGGCCAGGTCTTTACAAATTTATCCTATAATGAAATCTTTTAATAAAAAATATTTTTAAAAAGAAAATGCATCGTAATAATGTTAATGTTTAACGTATCATTTTACAAATTGTTTTTGTATCAATAATATATTTTTTAAATTGTATATACTCTTATTCTAATTTTTGTAAGGTTTTTAACTTGTATTATTTTAATATGCTGTTAGCCATCTCAAGTCCCATTATTAGAAGAAAGGCAGATTATTATTATTATTATTATTATTATTATTATTATTATTATTATTATTATTATTATTGACACAAAGACATTGTATGACACAGCAAACAAGATAGATATTCTGGATTTCCTATCACAAAATCACAAGTCGAACACTTCCCAAGTGTTTAGGACTGTGTGATGTATTTTCGGATGATGCGTGCAGATCCCAGTAGGGTGGCTTTTTGCAGTTGGCAGATCGTAATTTTGTCAATGTTTATTGTTTCCAAATGCCGGCTGAGATCTTTTGGCATGGCACCCAGTGTGCTGATTTCCACCGGGACCACCTGTACTGGTTTATGCCCAGAACCTTTGCAGTTCGATTTTGAATTCCTGATAATGGCTGAGTTTTTCCTATTGTTTTTCGTCAACTTGTCTGTCACCTGATATGGCGACATTAATAATCTAAACTTTTTTCTTTTCCACAACTGTGAGGTCTGGTGTGTTGTATTCCAAAACTTTGTCAGTCTTGAATTGGAAGTCCCACAGTATTTTTGTGTGTTCATTTTCCATTACCTTTGCAGGTTTGTGATCCCACCAGTTCTTTACTGCTGGGAGGTGGTACTTGTGACATAAGTTCCAATGAATTATTTGGGCCACATAGTTGTGCCTCTGTTTGTAGTCCGTCTGTGCGATTTTCTTACAGTAGCTCAGGATATGATCAATAGTTTCATCAGCTTCCTTGCACAATCTGCATTTTGGGTCACTGGCTGATTTTTTTATCTTGGCCTTAATTGCATTTGTTCTGATGGAGGGACTTAACTGTTCCAAGGATGCTGAGAGCTGTGCTGGCGGTAGTATAACTACCAGCAGGTCCAACCAAGCCAGAGAGGTCTCAATTGAGGAGTGGAACTAAGAGCACCTAACCCATTATCATTATGGAGAAACAAACCAAAATGAAATCTATACTGGCTTGGTCATCGCCCAGGATAAAAAGGACTGTGGTGGATGCTGCAGATTCTGGACATCCATCAACAAGTGGGCTACAGAATCAAAATACAAATGAACATAAGCGGCAGAAATATATAATGCCAGAAAACCGCACAATTATTATTGTTATTTTTACTATTATTGTATGACACAGCAAACAAGATAGATATGCCGGATTTCGTATCACAAAATCACAAGCTGAACACTTCCCAAGTGTCTAGGACTGTGTGATGTATTTTCGGATGATGCGTGCAGATCCCAGTAGGGTGGCCTTTTGCAGTTGGCAGATCATAATTTTGTCGATGTCTATTGTTTCCAAATGCCGGCTGAGATCTTTTGGCACGGCACCCAATGTGCCAATCACTGCCGGGACCACCTGCACTGGTTTCTGCCAGAGTCTTTGAAGTTCAGTCTTGAGGTCCTGATAGCGGCTGAGTTTTTCCTGTTGTTTTTCGTCAATGTGACTGTCGTCTGGGATGGTGACATCAATGATCCAAACCTTTTTCTTTTCCACAACTGTGATGTCTTCTGTGTTGTGTTACAGAACTTTGTCAGTCTGGATTCGGAAGTCCCACAGTATCTTTGCGTGCTCATTTTCCAATACTTTTGCAGGTTTGTGATCCCACCAGTTCTTTACTGCTGGGAGGTGGTACTTGAGGCATATGTTCCAGTTAATCATTTGGGCCACATAGTTGTGCCTCTGTTTGTAGTCTGTCTGTGCAATTTTCTTACAGCAGCTGAGGATATGATCAATGGTTTCGTCGATTTCCCTGCACAGTCTGCCCCCCCCCCCGGTAGGTGCCACCTTGTTGTGTGTGTGTGTGTGGGGGGGGGGCTTAACTTCTCCAATGATGCTGAGAGCTGTGGTGGCGGTAGTGTAACTACCGGCAGGTCCAACCAAGCCAGAATGGTCTCACCTTTGGAGTGGAACTAAGAGCACCTAACCCATTAGCATTATGGAGAATCAAACCAAAACAAAGTCTATACTGGCTTGGTCGTCGCCGAGGATAAAAAGGACTGCGGTGGATGCTGCTGATTCTGGACATCCATCGACAAGTGGGCTATCAAATCAAAATACAAATGAACAATCACAGAAGCGGCAGAAATATGCAATGCCAGAAAACCGCACAATAATAATAATAATAATAATAATAATAATAATAATAATTATTATTATTATTATTATTATTATTATTATTAGCCTTATGTTGAACATAACTGGTAGTTCGTTACCATAAGTGATACCCCAAATGTTTAATCTCCCCTTGCTTAATGGTTGCCCAAGCCCTTCCAGACTATAGGATTGATCAGAAGCACATACAGTTTAGAAGTGGCTGAGTATTTCAGAAAATGCAACACTATTATTTGTTAATACTTTTGCACCTAATTTTCATCATGTTTTAAATGTATAAATGTCTTTTTTTGTTTATTTTTTCCCATTGTAACATCCTCTGAATATTAAGTAGTATGGATCTTTATTGTCATTTTATATATGGGGAAATGCTCAAAATAACACTGTGATGAAAGTGTCAGGTTTCCTTGCTACATGTTTTTGTCCAATTGACCATACTAAGTATACAATGCTCTTAGGTATGGGAACTTGCTGACTGCATTTCAGATGAATAATTTGCCATAAAAACTATGCATACAACAGTAAGACCTTTCACAGCTTTTCACACAATTGATCATTTGCCTCCAAATGGACCCAGGAAGCATATTCCTTTCATCAGTTCCTATCTATAGTCTACATTTTTGTCATTTGTTTAAAGAGATTTTTGTCTTTATCCAAGTCAAGGGTCAGACGAGGAGTGGGGTTGGGGGGAGCCATGTGCTTTATTGATCAGTAACAACACAACATAAATAGAAAAAAATTGCCAACCACCCATAGGCTGAATTTTGTTTGCAGAATCTATTCAGTGAAGACTTATGAATAGCCAATGCACTGAAAGAATGAGGACGGATTCATTAGCAAACAGAAAGAAGTGCTAAATATCTAGGATAATTTATTCCCAATGAATAATTCAGCTTCTCTCAATAGCGGGCAGTCTACTAATTTTGTGAATAAATTGTTCAGCCAGTAAAGATAATACCACTTACACTTTTGAGGCCTACTTTGGGTGGAAGTCAATTGCCAAAGACTCATTGACTTCTCCAAGATCAAGGATGGTATTTGACTTGAAAATATGTGAAGAGAATTGCTAGCATTTAACTAGATCTAGTACTAAATAAAATGTGAAAGTAGCCATTTCCAGTGTAATAATTCTTGATTTACCTGTTTGTTTATTCCCCCTCACTCCATTTTTCCATGAAAAAAGATTTTTTTCAACAGTAGAGAACTTTGGAATACATAGCTTTGGAATATACTTGTATGTTTTTTTTTTAACTGTAGTTGTAATTGTTTCAATGAAAACATCCATGAGAAGATGGGAAAGATCATGTCCCAATCTAAAGTGATTTTCCACTAGGTTCAGTTCAAAGTGTCTGAGTTTGGGGTTGGGGAATTAAGACAGTGTTTTTATTAAATGCTTCTCTACATTGTGCATGTTTAAAAAACAGGAAATCATGCAGTATTCAATGGTGATGACTGTGTCTATTTTGCAGGTCTTTATAAAAATAAATAGTAAATCTATGATAAGTGAAATAGTTTGGATCGATATTAAATATATATTCACATTCATATTTTTATATTAAAACCTGTAATATTTTACTTCTTATATCTGATCCCATCTAACTGAAATCACAAAGAAGTTATGCATTCCTTTATTTCAGCATACCATCAAACTTTGTTCAATTGCATAGGCAACAAAATCCACTTACACTAACTAGATGGTTTGACAAGCTGTTTGAGTATGAGATTAAATATAAAGGCCTAGTAATAAACCTACAAAGGTGGAAATGGGGATTGTAACATTAATACCAATGGTTTTATTTTGTTTTACAGAAAATGAGTAGACAAAGAGAATTTAGAAACAAAAATATATAAGGATATTGTTAAACGGCGATGTTTGTAAAAGACTCCCTGTTTGATGTGTTGCTAAGGAGATTATTCCATAGCAAGAGCTTTACATGTTCTCTATACTTATTGATACTGTGCAGCTGAGTGTGCTTTAAGGAGCTGTTTCTTGAAATGGTTGGATATCTTGTATGCTGTTGTCCATGTCCACTGAGAACTGTCACTTTGGAATTATCAAAGTGAACAAGAGACATAAGGGGTCTTTTTCCAGAAGACACATCAGAATTACTTTTCACTTCAGTAGTTACAAGACTACAAAAGGGAATGGAGGCTCTTGTGTTTGCTGACACTGTTAACTAGCAGGGTCATTTTTCTGGTTAAAACTGACTAAAATCAGTTGAACTGTCTTGGCTTTTGCAAAGCACTGCTAGGTCCAATTCACTCAAAGGGCTCATCCAGACAGACCCAAAACTCAGGATTTGTCTTGGTTTTACTGTAGGTGCTTAAACGACGCTACTGTTAAAACCAAATTAATGTGAAGTAAACCAGGCTTCCCTGGTTTACTCTGCATTAATTAAATACCTGGTAAAATCTGGTAAAATCCTGATCCCCTGGTGGAGCAGCAGATTAAACCACTGAGCTGCTGAACTCGCTAACCAAAAGGTTGGTGGTTTGAATCCAGTGAGCAGGGTAAGCTCCCACTGTTAGCCCCAGCTTCTGCCAACCTAGCAGTTCAAAAAATGCAAATATGAGTAGATCAATAGGTACTGCTCTGGTGGAAGGTTACAGTGCTCCATCCAGTCATGCCAGCCATATGGACTTGGAGGTGTCTACCAACAATGGACAATGCTGGCTCTTTGGCTTAGAAATGGAGATGAGCACCAACCCCCACAGTCAGACACAACTAGACTTAATATTAGAGGAAAACCTTTACCTTTACTTTAAGATCTGGATCTGGATCTTAAGGTGTGGGGATTGGACCCGGAGACCACATAAAGTGATTCCTAGGCCCAATCAACACAGCAATCTTGTTTTTTCAGGCTCCTTTACTCTCCTTCCAGCCCCAGATTTAGGCCCTAAAATTTATGTGAAAGCTGCTGCCAGGTACGGAGCCTGCTTGTAAAGTTCTCATGGTGAGCAAAAATGGCACGTGAGAAGAAGGGGAGGGTGGGGGAAGTATTTTCCGTATCCCCCCATCTCCTCATGTGCCTTTTTAGCATGCCAGGAGAGCTTTATAAGCAGGCTCCATGTTTGGCAGTCACTTTCAGATAAGTTTTAGGGCCTAAATTTGAGGTTGAGTGGTGGCTGACTGCTAGCCCAATTACAATCAGGATAGTAACTAGCCACCTGGGAGAGAAAAACTGAAGTTTGGGTTGGGGGGGGGGGAATGGGACACCATGTGAGGGTTATTTTAACTCGTTTTTGCCCACATTTTTGTTATGTTTGAAAGCACCCAAAGAAGCAGCTGCTTGATACACTTGATAACCTTTGTAAATTGCTGCTTGATAGAACAGATCTCTTGATTGCCTTGTAGATTTTGCAGGGCCACCACAAATCTCCTCAAAGTGACTTGTAATGGATTGGCAAAACTGGCATGTCCATAAAAAAGGGGAATTCTAGCACCTTGGAGACTAAGTCAGAGACCTAAGTTGGTAGCACTTGCCGGGAGGAGATAATAGGGCCTCCCTATTATCCAAAAATTCTGGTCATCCGACATTCCACCCACCCGTTTATGTCGGATAACTGGAACTCTACAGTATATCTTTTAAATTTATATTTTTAATATATATATTTACTTTATTATATGCTTGTTTTATGTGGTTTTGAATTATTGTCTATTGTAAGGCCGCTCTGAGTCTTCTTCAGGGTGAGAAAGGCAGGATATAAATACAGTAAATAAATAAATAAATGAATGAATGAATGAATAAATAAATAATACTGCTACTTTTAATTTGATTGTACCATTTTAAAATATTTTTTTGCACATTTCTAATGTGTGTCCTGATGGCTGTTCTAAAAGATGCCAGGCAACATAAAATAAAGGCTTTTTGACTATGGGACAGGAAGATCTATGTACTAATTTCTTAGATATGGTTATCATGATTTCTTATGGACGAGAAGATGACAATTGGTAGATGACATATGTTCTGTATCTCAAAAACTGGAGCTGATAACTGGTGCCATTTTTGGAATCAATAGGTCAAATATACCCAGAAACAGGTATAACATTTAAGGCACCAAAATGTTGGACCTGTTTTTGGGTGTAGTCAATATGTCCTATTTAGATGTGTGATCAATTTCCTTCTGGACACTAGCATAAATTTCTTATTTTCTATCTTTGTAGTATAAACTTGGATTATAGTTGCATTGATAGGTTTTCCATGATCTTATTGATATTTTAAGGCTTTGCATTGTGTCTTCTGACTGCTTTCACTACATCATGTCTCACTATTAATTCCATTCCATTTATTCTTAAACACATTATTTTAAAATATTTTTTATTCTTTGAAAATATTATTTTGTCCCATTCCTATATACATCTATCTAATTGGGGACTATAAATGTCTATAACCCCCTGAACAAATTCTGCCAAGAAGCAAAGATAATGTTATCATTGTTAAAAGAAAGAGATTTTACTGTATCGAAAAATGAATATTGGCTGAAATTTTTGCAATGGAAGGAAAAAACAACAGGAAAGTTTACAGACAAAGAAAAGTTTACAGAGAATGACTGAACCACCTGATAACAGGTATGTAGAAGCAATAATAACTTACTTGACCTAAAAGCAGTGATTGGAGTCCAGCTGATAAATGTGTTCTAGGATTAGAAGACTGACCCATCCGAATTCAACTCTACTCTCCTTTCTCCCTACTTCTCTTCCTCTCCTGCATCATTGGTGTTGTCATAGAAAACAAAATCTATGAAACAATTTCTTTAGGCAAAGCATGCACTTTACTAGTGCTTTCTGCCATAGTCAACTCCATTTTTGATAGCATCAAAGAGGACCCTACTTCAAGACTGGAAGCACCAGGGCTACAGTTGAATAAAATACACGCAAATCCCACGCACAATCCTACCAGATATTACTGAATGCTGTAGGCATTGATCACAAAAGTGCTGCCTGTGTTGTTATGCTAATGTGTGAACAAGGTCCACATTTTTTTTACTTTCTACATTTTAAAGGGATGCAAAACATACATTCACAGTTTAATTTTTAAAGTAAGTGATGCAAATCACAGTTCATTAGTCATTTTAAAGAAAGTAACATTCCCTTTTAGGTCATATTTCTGAAGTTTTATGAATCGCTTGAGAATCTGGATGAGAAAATCTTAACCTTTCCTTTTCTAACCAATTCATATTTCATCCTGGGGTGGTACATACAAGCAATGAGGCAAGGGATTTTGTGTGTATATCAAATTTACATGAACATCCCAATTTCATCACTTGCACTTTTCATTCACAAAGGCATTAGGAAGTGAGAAAGCTGAAACAAGACTTCTGTTATTTCCTTCATTTTATTTCATGCCCATTTTTAGGACAAACCTGAATGATTGTTGCCTATGAACACAATGTATTTTGCTTGCTGCAATTAAAATGTTTTAATGAGACAACCATAAAATCAACCATTAATTATTTTGTTTCAAACCTTCCTGCATCCTTTTCAGGCAGGTCTATTTAGAAATAGTTTAGAGAGTAGCCCGCAGTTTTATTCTTTCTCCAGTATTATACACAGGAGTGGAGAAGTCATTTATAAATAATTACACAATGTTTTGGGTCTTTGGGCTTGTATAATATATCAAAGCGATTAGTACATGCATTGTTCCATTGTAAATGGGGTTTTTCTCCCCTTTTGCTTCCTTTCAGTTTCACTTGCCTTGTATTCTATCCAAACCTTTTTCTTGAAATCCTTTTGTCTTCTTCATTCTTTTAGCGTGTTACAGTGCCGGGGCATTCTTCTTCTTCTTCAAACACTCACAGCATGAGTAAAGAACGGGACTTCTGTCGCATCTTAAGTTTTTACCATCACTTTCTGATGTTTTTTACCCCTTTCCACTTTTCCCAGACTATTGATGACACGGCCAATGCAGGAATATAACATCCATCACTTATGGGTGATCCTGGTCTGTGCTATAGACTCAATATAGAGAATATGAAGAAGCCCTCTTTCTTGGTGTTTTGTTCTTAAATTGCAGAGAGAACAAGGACTCCACACCAACTGATAACCAGTGGCTGTGTTTTGTCTCCTTTAACAATATTCCCATTCCGTAGATTTTATGGTTATCAAAGGGCGTGTTAGGAAGGGGGAAGGGGGTGGCTGAGGGAGCAGGGCATTTAACTTACTTCTTTTATGAGCAGCCTAAACAATACATTTTCAACCCAAACAATATCTGTGCCAGAGTAACAGTTTAAGTGTCAGTCAAGCGCTCAGCGGTGGAAAATAAATGATCCAAACACAGGGCAGTGTAAAGAGCCTCCCTACTCCCAAGTTTGATGGAAGAGGCCATTTTCAAAGAGATTCTAATGCTGATGGTAATGTTGCATTGGCAATCGTTGCAATTTAACCTTATTACCCCCTATAAAGTGTCAGAGTACCATTTAAAAAAAAACAATAGCACAGTCGTGTGGGGAGAAAGACCTGACACATCTTGGAGTGGAAAGCTCCTTGTGTCTGGCAGTTTTGCCCGGGATAAAAGAGGCTCGCCAAGGGGATTCTCCAAGGAGATCTCCTGATAGGATTAGACCTGCACGAGATAGGATTGCAGCTCAATGCTAGGCCACGTGAGGGGGGGAAATGAACTGTTCTTTTAAAAAGTTTCAACAGAACTAATCCATGTTATCCAAAAGAAAGGGAGGAGGGAGGAGGAGGATGAATGGTGAGGGACAGTAAAGTACTATCAGTGCTAAACAGTTACTGACACTTTATGTGTGAGTGTGTGTGCTCATTCCTTCAAATCACTTGTCAACATATGGCAGCCCTATTCCTCCTTTAGAGGTTTGTTAGGAAGAAGTGGTTTTGCCATTGCCTATATTTTCTTCCACTGCAACCAGAACACTGATAGAAACTAAGGAGAAACTAAAGTATTCCCTCCTACGTTTTTCATGTGTATATGTGTGTGTGCATGTGCACTGTGAATAATAATATGTAGAAAGTGGGGTGCAGATTGTTCAGACAGACACCCAGGAAGCAGTGAAATTATTACAGAAGACAAAAAGACAGAAATTACTATGGAATGTATTTATTTATTTATCATGTCAGAAGCGAATTGAGAATATAGTTATAATGTATAAAAAAACACAAAGAAAGTTAAAAACTTGGCATTATACTAAATTTCCTTTGACCGGAAGCTGGCCACTTTGAGTGTCTCTGGTGTCGCTGTAAGGACGTCCTCCATCATGCATGTGGCAGGGCTCAGACTGCATTGTAATAGGTGATCTGTGGTTTGCTGTTCTCCACACACGCATGTCATGGGCTCCCCTTTGTAGCCCTATTTCTTAAGGTTGGCTCTGCATCTAGTGGTACCAGAGCACAGTCTGTTCGGCATCTTCCAAGTTGCCCAGTCTTCTGAATGCCCAGGAGGGAATTTTATTGTCATTTAATATGCCTATATGTTTTATTCAAATGTATTTTTAAATTGTGTTTTATTTTATGTTCTGTTCTGGTACTCTGTGCCGTGTGTAAGCTGCCCCAAGTTACTTCAGGGAGATGGTGGCAGGATACACAAATAAAGTAGTAGTAGTAGTCATTGTTGTTGTTGTTGTTATTATTGACACAACAACGTTGTATGACACAGCAAACAAGATAGATATGCTGGATTTCGTTTCACAAAATCACAAGTCGAACACTTCCCAAGTGTCTAGGACTGTGTGATGTATTTTCGGATGATGCGTGCAGATCCCAGTAAGGTGGCCTTTTGCAGTTGGCAGATCGTAATTTTGTCAATGTCTATTGTTTCCAAATGCCGGCTGAGATCTTTTGGCACGGCACCCAGTGTGCCCATCACCACTGGGACCACCTGCACTGGTTTCTGCCAGAGTCTTTGAAGTTCAATCTTGAGGTCCTGATAGCGGCTGAGTTTTTCCTGTTGTTTTTCTTCAATGCGACTGTCACCTGGGATGGCGACATCAATGATCCAAACTTTGTTCTTTTCCACAACTGTGATGTCTGGTGTGTTGTGTTCCAGAACTTTGTCAGTCTGGATTCGGAAGTCCCACAGTATCTTTGCGTGTTCATTTTCCACAACCTTTGCAGGTTTGTGATCCCACCAGTTCTTAACTGCAGGGAGGTGATACTTGAGGCATAGGTTCCAATGAATCATTTGGGCCACATAGTTGTGCCTCTGTTTGTAGTCTGTCTGTGCAATTTTCTTACAGCAGCTGAGGATATGATCAATGGTTTCATCGGTTTCCTTGCACAGTCTGCACTTTGGGTCATCAGCTGATTTTTCGATCTTGGCCTTGATTGCCTTTGTTCTGATGGCTTGCTCCTGGGCTGCAAGGATCAGGCCTTCTGTCTCCTTCTTCAGGGTCCCATTCGTGAGCCAGAGCCAGGTCTTCTCTTTATCAGCTTTTCCTTCAATTTTGTCAAGGAACTTTCCATGCAGTGTTTTGTTGTGCCAGCTGTCAGCTCTAGTTTGTAGTGCAGTTTTCTTGTACTGGTTTTTTGTCTGCTGTGCTTTGAGGAGTTTCTGATTTTTGACTTCAATCAAAGCAGGTTCTTCACTTTGTTTTACATATTCTGCCAGGGCATGTTCTTCTTCTTTGACTGCTTGTTTTACTTGCAAGAGTCCTCTGCCCCCTGATCTTCTAGGCAGATACAGCCGGTCAACATCACTGCGAGGGTGCAGTGAATGATGAATGGTCAGAAGTTTTCTTGTTTTTCTGTCCAAATTGTCCAGTTCCATCTGTGTCCAGTTTATAATGCCAGCAGTATATCTTATGACAGGTATGGCCCAGGTGTTTATGGCCTTGATGGTGTTGCCTCCATTGAGCTTGCTTTTGAGAATTTTTCTGACCCTTTGTGTGTATTCTTTACTGACCACAGTTTTCACATGTTCATGCTTGATGTTGTCCAGCTGTAATATGCCCAGATATTGTTGTTATTATTATTATTATTATTATTATTATTATTATTATTATTATTTCTTATCTGATATCAGCCAATGATTGAGATTCCGGATTTTAGGGTGCCCCTTTTGGACTCTCGCTTGCTGTAGTGTTTCTGCGAGTTTCTCTGTAGATCTTAGGAAGCTGTTTCTTGATTTAAGATGTTGACATGTTGGCTGATATCAGAAAAGAGGATGGGCTGTAGATGTTAATGCCTTGGTCCTTTCATTGCTGGCTGCTACTTTCCGGCAGATATCAAGTGACACAATACTGACTAAGCAGTATAATTTCTCCAGTAGTATAGGACGTAGACATCCTGTGATAATGCATCATGTCTCATTGAGAGCCACATCTACTGTTTTAACATGGTGAGATATATTCCATACTGGGCATGCACATTCAGCAGCAGAGTAGCAAAGCGCAAGGCCAGATGTCTTCACTGTATCTGGTTACAATCTCCAGGTTGTGCCAGTCAAGCAATGATAGCCAAGCAGGCTTCCTGTAACTCAGAGCACAGCCCAGAGTAACTCCCAGATATTTTGGTATCCTGCAGTGCTCCAGTGGGATTTCTTCCCAGGTAATCCTCAGAGCTCAAGATGCTTGTCTATTCTTTGTAGACGACATATTCTCTCACATCAGAAGCAACTTGCAGTATGCAACCAACCAAACAAACTATGGAATAATGTCCAGAACTGGTTTTCAGAATAAAAAACAAAAAAAACAAAAAAAATAAAAATAACAGCAAAAAGGGAAAAGAAAAGGAAGTACGGTATTTGTTGAAATTCATTTGCCAATGGCAATTCTAATTAAAAAAAATAATAGGTAGGAAATTGTAATTTTGAAATTGCCTACTTTCAAAGAACATAGGTATTTTATTAGTTGACTAGATAGATAGATAGATAGATAGATAGATAGATAGATAGATAGATAGATAATCATATTTATCGTTTCACTTTCTGGTGCTCACAAATTATTCATAGCTTCAAGCAGCCATTAAAACTAATACCAAAATACAATAGCATTCGCAAACAGTACAGTACAATGTAAATGGACAGATATTGCAGTTGGAACATTAAATGAAACTCATAAAGCAAATGCCTGCCTACATGAGATCTTTGCTATGCTTCAAAATTTAGTCAATGAAGAAACCAATCTTGTTTCCAGGTCAAAAAAATTCACAGTTTAGCTGTATGGATATTGAGATGATATCAGTTCATTTCAAGTTTAACCTGAGCATTTGGGAGGAAAGGAAATAATCTCAAATAATGCCACTGTCAGTGTTTAATGTTTAAGGCATTCGCAAGGTTGGGTGGGACATCTGTTGGCTTCAAACACAGAGCTTTTTCTCCATGTTAATAGCAGAATTTTCTTGAGTAGCATGTATGAATCTGTCAGGGTTCCCAAGCTGTTTACATATGAAAACAGTCCACTGAGTATAACCTTCCAGGGGGATGAATGCCAATTCCTTCCTTGCTTCTCCCTTTCCTCCCTTCTCTCCCTCTCCCTTTCCCAGAAGTGGGGATGGATTTGCTGTCATTTGCATAGCAGGTGCTGGCTTCTTGTTCATTCTCCGTTAAAGAAGTTTTAATATGGGATAAATTGCTAGGAATTAGGTGGAGGCAGGAGACCTGAAAAGGGACCGAATAGGCTCAAAGAAAAGAAAGCCCGAAAAGAAAGATTGTCCTGATTAGAAATAAGTAATTCTGCATTTTCTCCTGGAGGAATAAAAAAGCAACATAACTTTCCCTCTATCAACCTATAAAATACAGATTTGAATTTGGCAAAGCAATTATCCCAAGAAGACAGTAATACGATTACTGTCCCACAGATCTTTGAGTCAGAAAACTGGAAGGAGAGTTTAAAATGTTAATCCCTGGCATAATCCTTTCCTTTGGCATTGTTCAAGTACTGCAGCCACAAGAGATTTTCTTATTTTTTTTCTTCTCCTCTGCTTGTGTGTGTGTGTGTGTGTGTGTGTGTTTTTAAGGAGGGGAGGCCAAATAGGCCCATTGCTTGGAATCATAATGAATGCTTTCCTTCAGTGCTTCAATTGTGTTTGGTTGCAGCTCACAATCCTGGGAGGGCTCTCCTTCATCTTTGTAGGAGATAGGCAAGCAGGGTGGGAGGGAGGGGTAAAGTGTGCGGACAGCAGTGGACGGTGGGGGCAAAGCTCATGCTTAGGCAACAGCTGGGCCTGCCCATTCCTTTATAGCTGTTCAGGCATTAGCTTAGCAGAATCTGATGTTCCATCGCCCTCTTTTTGACAGCTTCTAGAAAGTATGATACAAGCAGAGGGAGCCTTAAAAGAGAATTTTTTTCTTGCAGACACTACTCTCTTCCCAATCATTTATTCACATTATTCAGTTTCTCCAATCTGGTGTATTTGGACTCATCGTTTGGAAATGTTCAGCTACACCTACTTGGACTGAACTAACCTGGTTGGGAATGCTAGAAAGTGTCACCCCAAAAGTAACATATCCAAACTCTGGAAGGACTGAACATTTGTATGTGCCTTCAAGCTGCCTGTTGATTTATGGTGACCCCGTGGATTTCATAGAGTTTTCTTATGCTAGGAATACTCAGATATGGTTTGCTAGTTCTTTCCTCTGAAATGTAGCCTGCAGCACCTCTTCCATGAATGTTGTTGTTGTTGTTGTTGTTGTTGTTGGTGTGTGACATTAGACTATTTTGATCCAAAAGAGCACCTTTCACAAGTTTTTTTTTTGCAAGCTCTATTCAAAGGGTATTCACCTTTGCTTTTCTCTGAGGCTGAGTAAGTATTATTTGCCCAATGTTACTCTGTGGATTTCCATGATCAAGCAGAGATTAGAACCCTGGTTTTCAGAGCTCTACTACCTCATCACATGGATTACTTTAATAACAACAACAACAACAACAATAACAATAATCTTCATTTGTATACTGCCCTATCTCCTTGAAGGGACTCAGGGCGATTTCCAACATGTGTAAGGTAAACATTCAATTCCCGGAAAGAAAACTATAAAGACAATACAATAAAATGGACATATTTGACAATATAACACATCATAACTATCTTAACAACCAAAGTGTCATCTTAAAATAACAAAAACCTGTTAAAACACACTAAAAGCAAAAATAAAATATTTTAAAAACCCAACTCATTATAGCTCCATCAGTAAAAGGTTCAGCAAACCAATGGCTAGGATTACAAGATCAACGTGGCCAACTATAAAAGGGCTGGGCCAGGGATAGTACAGCAACATGTCATTAGGCCGGGGAATTGGAAGGTGTGCAGGTAGAGTGCTATCTGGTTACCTAGCGACTGGGCCTAGGGACTAACCATTCTTGAAAACTTGCTGGAACATCCAGGTTTTCAGGTCCCTATGAAAAGAGGACAGTGTGGGAGCTTGCCTAATTTCCCTAGGAAGGGTGTTCCAGAGAAGGGGGGCCACCACCAAGAAGACTCTCTCCCTCACCACCATCAGCCGTGCTTGTGACAGTGGTGGAAATGAGAGGAGAGCCATTGTATGCTACTTGCTCTCCCCTTTCAGGACAGAGCACATTACACAATGCATGTGTACTTCTGGATGAGCTCCACTGGGAAAGGGGGGAGCAAGCGGCATATACCATCGCCACAGAAACATGGGAGGCTTCCTGTGTTGCCTTCAGGACAATAAGGGGAAGCCGGGTGGCAACCGTGGGATGGGGATTATGCAATGTGGGACTTGGAGCAACGGGTACTGCATGCCCGCCACTAGGCCCCCATGGATTTGCCACCACGTATGGTGAACCCATGGGCCTTTGTGAAGGAGTCTGCAGTCCAATGCTGAAACTATTACATTATACTAAGGTGCAGAAACATGTTTCAGTTAAAAACAATTGTTGTGTTTTTTTTCCAAAGGTTTGAAATAGACTCAGGATGGCATCGAGCCCACCATTTCCCCCAAAAAACCCTACCAGGGGGGCCTGCCGCCAGCGTAAATCCCTCTGGTACTTTTTTTTTTTTTTTGCAGAAGCAGTCCCAGGAGTCAATTTCCACAGGCCCACCTCCTGGAAAGATCTGAACCTTAGCTTAAGGTCCAGATCTTTCCAGGTGTCAAATTAACACGGAGCAATCTGAGAAAATCCAGTTTGCTCTGTATTAATTCACTTTTAACTGAGGTGTCATTTGGATGCCTCAGGTAAAAGTGAGACAGGTCCTGCGCTTTGGGTCTGTCTGGAAGGGCCCTTAGATTTCTAAGTCCCAGTTCAACACTCTGTCAACTACAACTTTTGTCAGGTAGGAGCTGAAGACTCACCAATGGAAATACAAAGATTGATTTCACTAGCCCAGTCATGCATGCCTACATCTGAATCCAAATTGAGACATTGCATTTTTTTTTAAATGATTGCAAGTCTGTGATAGTAGCCTTCCTACTTATTCCCAGTGTGATTCTCTTCAAGCATGACTAGACCAGAGTATGCTGTTTGAAAACTCAGATACCAGCAAGCAAATTATCAACAACTGATGTGTACAGTTTTCTCCCCAGAAATGGTAGTGGTGGGATATTGCTCCACAAACAGAAGATGCGTTGAAGAATGAATGAGTATTCAAAAGGCATGAATAATAATCCAGTTGGGAGGTCATTCATTTAGCTTTCTTGTGTTGTTGATTTTTCATATCCTTTTTCAAACCAAGATACCTTTAAGCTCAATTAATTCAAGAGCTTGGCTAATGCACAGATGTGGCTCAAGCCAAGTACTTCTAATAAGATGCACATTAAATTCCGATCAAACGAAGGAGACATATGGCAGAGCAATGGCAAGAGTAGGCATTTGGGTCATTTAAAATATGATCATTTTAATATATGATTTAGCAGAAGCATTAGCTTTTCCTTAAGTAGAAACCTCTTCAAAAATATTATTTTTAAAAAGTTTCAGGGTATTTTAGAAGCAGATACCTCTGTTACCCACATTCTGCATTAGACACCCTCTACTGAAAAAGAGAAGGGCTAATAGAATACTATTACTCTTTGCTTACTTTGTGTATCAGTGACAGCTTCTTCTGAGGATAATATAACAATCAAATCCAATGGATCATGTATCGTAACACCTACATCAGTGAAGGGTCATTCCCATCATTTCATCAAATCTGTGCAGCCAGAAATGGTATCTCTTTGAAAGGATGCCTGCCATAGATGTGGGTGAAAGTTAGGAGATAATGCTTCTGGAACATGGCCATATAGGCCAGAAAACACACAACAATCCAGAGGTACTCTTATTTTCAACAAGATTGTTAGGAAAGCAAAACTCAGCTGGTAGGTTAAGTCCAATTTATACGACAGCCAATTGCACTTCCAGAACAGCAATTCAGTACTATGCTACAAAAAAGTTTTTTACAAGAATATAATGAAGTGTTACATGCTCAAAAATGAAGGTAAAAGGAGGTGATTCTGGTCAGAAAGAAGAAGCTGTTTAACATGGTTGGATCAGTTAAGTAACGTTTACTACCTCATCAGTCAGGGCTTTTTCCCTATCCCAGCACACTGCTGGGATGGAGTCTGCTGCAGCCCATCATATGATGCAGGCAGGGCCGGTTCATAATGGAGGCCCATGAAGCCGCTGCTTCGGGCGCAGCTCTTGCTGGGCGCTCTCGCAAGTGGTGGCGGCGGCGACCATTGGGTTGCTCGCTGCGGGACAAAGAAGCCCTTGCTATTCTCGCAAAGATTTCATGAGATCTCGCGAAATCTCGCAAGAATAGCAAGGACTTCCTTGTTCCACGGAGAGCGACCCAATGGTCGTCGCCACCGGTAAGTTTGCGGGGGGGGGTGGCCCTAAGTTTGTGTACATACTGAAAAAACCTAGGGCCGCTCCTGGATGCAGGGCTACTTCTGGTGGGGCTCTGTCTTGGCAGTGTGCTGGCAGCATGCTAAGAGGATATAGGTGACTACCCATATCCTCATTGAAGGAAATGTCGTGAGATGGCAACCCACGACCAACCATGTTAAGGGGATGAAGCTGGGTGCTGCCCCATAGTTTCCACCATTGTCTCCCTGGCTTCTGGACCCCCTTCTGATGATGTCCTCACTTATATAATCTTCCTTTCTAATTTTCCTGCTGCACACTATCAGTTTTCCAATTCACATTTTTTCCAATTCACATTTTGTGTACAGCTACATACTAATTAAAAACTTGGGATAATGCAAATTCATTTATATCCTGCCTTCCCCAAGAATGGGTCTCAAGGTAGTTTGGAAATTATTCAAACCAGTACAGATTAAAACAAAACATCAATACATATATACTTCTGGGACCCAGGACAAATGTGGAAGAAATGCTTTCGGTTTGCTTTTTGAACATGTGTGTGTGAGGGGGGGGGGGAGCAAACAATCTATCCAGTTTGAAGCATTTTAAAATCATTAAAAGGAAATATTACAGAAACACTAAACCAGGACACCATTAAAAGTCTGCATAATCAATTCCTATAAAGCTGAATGGAATAGGAAAATCTTCACTTGTTAGCAGAAGGAGACCCTGGAGAGAGGCATCTTGCCCTTCCCAGGGAGGGAGTGCCAAAGTCTGAGAGCAGCCACCAAGAAGGTCCTCTCCCTTCTTCTCACCAAATGACCTTGAGAAGCTGGTGAGACAGAGAGAAAGGGCTTTTCAGAACATATTAGAGACTAAACAGTCCCATATAGCAGCATATGCTTTAGGACTGAATGGTAAAGAGAGAAATCCTATTTCCCAGTATCCGAAACAGTTCTGATCCAGATGTTTTTTGCAACATAAAAATGAGGACTTGCCTAAAAGCATAAAATGTGTTGCAACAATCCTGAGACTGCAATCCAAAATGTGGTATTTCTGCAGGGATTTTGATCGATGGAGAGGTATCTTGAGTTGCCTTGAGTTCTGGTTTTGGTATACAAATAAAATTCTTCATCGTCGTAAGGAAGACTGAAATTGTATCAAAACATTATATTCAGAGTTATCCAAGTGACATCTTAGATATAAAACACATTGCATTCATTCAACATGATCATCAGACTAAAAGCTGTAAAGGGTAAAATTATAAATGGATGTATGGACCCAGGTGAGTATGGCAATTTCTTTTGCTTCACTGAAACTGCAAAAGGTTAATTCTCTCTCCCTAAAAGTTACAGGATAGATGTTTCTAAAGACAAGGACACTCCCCTCACCCCTCAGTGTTAAAGGATGCCCAGAGCTGGTGCACTTGGAAGAGAGTTTTCATACCCATCTTGCTAGTGAAGTTTGGAAAATTCCCAATTCAGACGGCATAGATCTTTTTGCTCTATGCTTTTTTTAAAAGTTCAGCTGAACCATATGGTTTGGAGAGCAATAACCAGCAATGCACAAACAATAGGGAAATTGAGAAGGAGAGGTCAGTGGGGCTGTGCGGGTGGGGCTGCGAGCCCCCCTTCCAGTCTAATGAAGCCGTTGTCTGGGGGTAATGAGGCACACGCCTCACCCCCTCGGCTCAGTGTGAGAGTCTCTCTCCCTAGGACGTGATTTGTCATACAATCCGAAACTTTGCGAGGAAGGGAACCGCCTCCCCAAGATGGAGATGAGCCATATGTCCACTTGCTTTGCATCTGAAGGGGGGCAGAGAGAGAAAGGGAGGGGAAAGAGATACGCTTTAAAGGCTACCATTGCTGGCAAAGCTTCAGGCATTCTCTCCATTATCTACTCAGATTTCATGTACACCTAATGTGTATTAAATACCATCTCCACCATGAACATAAAAGCCAGGAAGGGGGATTTCTAACCTTTATCCTTTTTGTTTGTTTGCTTCCCCCCATCTGTATGCACTTACAAGGCATATTTAATAAATTGTATTTTCATCTGCAAAATCATACATTTTCCCTATCTGTACTTTCTGAATGATGTGTGCTTTGCAGTTCAAGGGACCTGTCTTTCTAGAATTGAGTCTAACATAACCTGTTTTCCTTAAAGCTAAAGGTTGGATCCAGGCATGCTTACATTAAAGAAAAGTGCCTCATTGGTTTCATGAGGTATACTCCTAAGTATAAACTCAATCCTCTATATTTAGGTATGGTGCTTGGACACTTCCTATTTGAAATAATATCATGAATGTCCCATATTGGAATGCAGCACAAGATCCATTCATGCTACATAATTATAACACTATGGTTCCACTTTAAGTGCCATGGCTGCATCCTGGGGAATTTTGGAACTGAGGCCTAAGAGCAATCTGGCTGAGAATTTGAAATATTCCTCCCTAAACTGCAAATCATTGGATTCCGTAGGATAGACCCATGGTGATTAAAATGGAACAATAGCACTACATTATGTAGTATCAAAGGTCACAGAATACTTGGGGGGCTAAATGGGCAGTTGATCATCATCCTAGAAGCACATTTCTGATAATTCAAAGTGAATTGTGTAATGTATCTCTTTAGTTCTGTATCTGATTGGGAAGGGGATAAAATATATTTCTGAGTTGCTATGAGTTTTTCAGACTGTATGGCCATGTTCCAGTAGCATTCTCTCCTGGCATTTCACCTGCATCTATGGCAGGCATCCATGGTGCCCCTCTGCTGCATGATCACTGACAGAAAAATCCATTGTGCAATATCACAAAAATGTGAAACCTAACAATGAAAACTATAGGCATAACAAAATATAAATATGACATTATGGATATAAGTATAGGAAGGAACCTCGGATGTTATATGCAGCAGTGTTGTGATGCTTCCCACCTTAATCAAAGGTGGCACCTGCTTTGTTATATCCCTGATGTTCTATCCCTAGCTGAAGATGTTATATCCCTAGCTGAATACGTGCCTTTCCTGATATACTTGTCAGGTCATAAAGATTTTCTGAAAAGACCTTTCTTTGAGCCCCACTGTGGGAGTAGTACATTGGAGAGCTCAACCAACGTTGCTTTGGAACTTTCTCTCCTAAAATGGATTTGGGAAATTATTGTTAAAGAGATAAACTTTCTCAGGCTCTGTGTGTGTGTGTTTTACTATAGCGTCTTTTCTGTCCTCCTCTTGGAATTTATTTATAGAATCATAGAATAATAGAGACTACATGGGCCATCCAGTCCAACCCCCTGCCATGGAGGAAAGGCACAATCAAAGTACCCTTGACAGTAACCCAGCCTCTGTTTAAAAGCCTCCAAAGCCTGCCATTTTGGTGCTGATTAAAGCTTGACAGTTTATCTTTTGCTTTAGGTATACTAGAATATGTTGTATTTTGTATGCTGATGTTCTTGAATTGTTTTAGATTATATACTGCAGTTTGTATATATTGTTTATGTTACATTACAGTGATTGATGGTATGTATTTATACTGCCTATATCTGTTTCTTATTGTATCCTGTTCTCAGAAAATAAAAGTAAGTGCACTGTGACCAGTGAGACCTGACGAATGTATCTCCCCTCCCCCGTACCAAAATAATTATTTGTGGAGTTAACAAACAACTACCACCCCAAGCTGTTTTAACTTCTTCCCACTTGTGTGCACAAAAGAAGCGGAGGCATCCACTTTCAGAAAGTTAATAGTATATTATTTGTCTCTATGTAAAAGCTGCAAAGAGCAGTGATGCAACTGGCAAGCTTTCCGCCCACTTTTGCAAAAAGTCCTGAAAAATTCTTTAGATGAGTTTCAGCACTATGGTGAAGGCGCTCTTCCTCTGTCAATCTTGTCAGTTTCATCACCTCTCTGTGTGCATCAGGCAACTTAGCCAGAGCGCACTTTGTGCAAAGAGAGCCAGTGAAAGGATTGAGATTCACGAAGGGAGAAAGTCCCTTCATGGTAGAAAAGATAACAGGCAGCTCTATTATTTACTTTATTTTCCAAAATAAGAAGACTTCTCCAACTTGTACAGATGCAGGAAAAGCTGTTTTTTTTTCTTTTTTTTCTTTTTTTAAAGCTTGGATATTTGTGTGCAAAACTTGCCAGTTTGACCACTGTTCTTGGCAGACTTTGTATGCAAATGTAATGTGTGTGTGTGCGTGTGTGTGTGTGTGTGTGCTTTCAAATCATTTGATAACGTATGCTGTTCAGTCTTTTAGGTTAACAAGTCATTTTAATATCTTAGCTCTTCCAAAATACAGAACAGCATTCACTCTAGAAAAATTTAATGTATTACCTTTTGCCTTGTCAGAGGGGAGATATAACAGAGTCCCCTATAATGCACGCTTATGTCCTTATGGTGTTGGCTCAGTGGAAACGATAAGACATGTTCTGTTATATTGTTCCTTCTACAGTGGCTTCTGATAAACTTTTATCCACCAAAATCTACAAAGCATTCCTGGAAGAACTTATGAGATTTACATACACCATTTGCTGGCAGATCAGAATCCAACGGTAATAGTTAAAGTGGCCAGCTTTTGTGCCGCAGTGCTTGCTTGACGGCAAAAAAGGACTTCATAAACTTAAGGGAATTTGTACCTGTATTTAATATTTATTTTTATACAAATTTGTTATTAATATTATTTGTTTGGTTCTATTTATTTTAGTAGTACCTCTGAAATGTAGCCTACACTACCTGGGACTTACTGATAGCCATTTTATTAGTAACCAGGGCTCATCCTGTTTAGCTTCCATGATCAAATGGGAACTGGTGCCTTTAGGGTATTTAGGTGGCTTTGTATAGCTGAGTGCATAAAAATATTGCATATAGATATATACTATCCTGAGATTTAATGGTAAGATATAAGTATTTTAATACAATGAAATAAATAGAAAAATAGCTGTATCTGAATTAGTGTTAGATCATGAAAAACAATGGATTAGTCTAGAAATGGAAATGACACAACATTTGATTGTTCTGCTGTATAAGAAATACTCTGGACAAGATGCTGTTATCAGGATATAATATGAAGACAGAGAATTGTTTCCAATTGATGTGGGTGTCTGACTAGATTGCATTTTATCACCCAATCTGTTATATTAAAAAGCAGGATATATCATTCAGAAAATAAGATTGGCCTCAGAGAAAGAAGATGTGAAAATTAGAGGGAACATCTAAGCAGATGACTTTATATTGCTAGCAGAAAATCCCAAAGATGTGGAATTACCACTGCAAGTTATAAAGAAATTGTAAAAGCAGAATTACATATGAATATAAAAGAGACAAATATAATGACCATAGAAGAGCGACATAAATGAAAGTTGACGAGGAAAACATCAAAGGTGTTCAAGATTTTCCTCTCTTTTTTGCTCAATTAATAATCAGTTACCCAAGAATTGAGAAGAAGATTAGAATTTGGAAGGGCATCTATGAAGATCCTTACATATACAGATACTGCTGTACATCAAAGACACCCATACTGTGTTATTTCAGATTTGTATGTATAAATGTGAAGCTAGACATTAAAGAAAGGTAACAGGGAAAAAAGAAACATCAACTCACTTGAAATGTGGTCCTGGATGAGAGTTTCCTAGTTACTGTAGACTCCCAAAAAGGACAAATAAATAAATTTGAGAGAAAATCCATCCTAAACTCTCAATAGAAACCAAAATGACTAAACTGAGGTTTGCATAGTTTGGACATTTCATGATACAACATAATTCACTGGAAAAGGCAAAATGCTGGGGGGAAAAACCCTGAAGCAGTGGAAAAGAGGAAGACTATATTACAGGTGGACCAACTCCATAAAGTAAGCATGGCCCTGAGTTTGTAAGACCTGAGTAGAGCTGATAAAAGCAGGATATTTAGAAGTCAGCCTAATACACCTAACCACAATTGAATTATTTCTTTCAAATCTAAATTCAAGAATTTGGATTAAATCTATGTACAAGAATTTCTGCATTGAACTGCCAATCTCTCCCCCCTCCAATCAGTGGAATTGCTTTTTTAAAAGGGACCTATTGCCGTGACCCCAAAGAACTCTTTCTTGAATAATCAGATCCAATCAGTTAAAAATCTAATTAAAATGTTTATAATTTTAGTATTGTTATGTTCAGGATTATAATAATCTAATATAGATTAACTGGTGCCTTACAGACAAGGTGGACATCCAGATATTATCATCCCAAGGAAATATTGCCAGGTGATGCTGGCTGGGGAAGAAGGGAATTATTTATTTACACATCTATTAGAAGTGGCTAGACCAACCCATATCTAAGCCTGACTCCCCCACCCCAATACTGTAGATTAGATACCTCTAACACAGCAAGGAACAGATTAGAGTGATTTATTGACAGAATGTAATGAAAGCATCTGTATCTAACCTGAGCTGCAATTTTGCCTGAATAGACAGAATGTCCCAGGCTACTAAAAATGCAGCAGTTCAACAGGTGCATGGATGGTAGAAACTAGAGAACTCTGAAGTCACAGAAATGTGTGACATCCCAGATAATTGCTACATTTCTGTGCTATCAGTGACCCTTGTGATTAGTCAATGGGACCCAACCCAGTGAATGTCTTTAATGGGACTATGACCTACATAGAGTGGAAAGGACCACCTGTGCTCATTTTAATATGTTATGTAATTGCTATTGCTTTTTGCATACAGTCAAATGTAATTCAGAAAAGAGAGTCATATGCCATTCCATTACTCAAATGTTAATGGCCAAGACTTTACTAACTTAGGCGATCTCTCATAGCTCGAGGAGGATTGTCTTCCATCTCTGGTGTCTTGGGGGTGGGTTCTTAGGTGGCTGAAGAGACCTATTCTTTATGTATGTTCTCCCGCAGTGAGGACATCAGTTTCCAGGTGGAAGGCGATCCTGGTCAGGGTTGGCTTGCCGGGCCTTCCTCTTGGCACGTTTCTCCCTTAAGCCCTCCATTTGTGCCTCTTCGAACTCCGCAGCACTGCTGGTCACAGCTGACCTCCAATTAGAGCGCTCAAGGGCCAGGGCTTCCCAGTTGTCAGTGTCTATGCCACAGTTTTTAAGGTTGGCTTTAAGCCCATCTTTAAATCTCTTTTCCTGCCCACCAACATTACGTTTACTGTTCTTGAGTTCAGAGTAGAGTAGCTACTTTGGGAGACGGTGATCAGGCATTCGGACAACATGGCCAGTCCAGCGGAGTTGATGGCGTAGGAGCATCGCTTCAATGCTGGTGGTCTTTGCTTCTTCCAGCATGCTGACATTTGTCCGCCTGTCTTCCCAAGAGAATTGGAGGATTTTTCTGAGGCAACGCTGATGGAAACGCTCCAGGAGTTGAGTGTGACGTCTGTAGACAGTCCACGTTTCGCAGGTGTAGAGCAGGGTTAGGAGGACAATGGCTTTATAAACAACTACCTTGGTATCTCTACGGATGTTCCAATCATCAAACACTCTCTGCTTCATTCGGAAAAATGCTGCACTCGCAGAGCTCAGGCGGTGTTGTATTTCAGTGTCGATGTTGACTTTTGTGGAGAGATGGCTGCCAAGGTCAACGTTTTCTAATGGGACACCATTAAGTTGTATTCCTGGCATTGCAGAGGGATTAGCTGGTGCCTGCTGGAAGAGTACTTTGGTTTTCTCGATGTTCAGTGAGAGGCCGAGCTTCTCGTATGCTTCTGCGAAGGTGTTTAGAGTGGCTTGTAGGTCTTTACTGAATGCCATTAACAGCAAAGGGCCTGCTGGCATAATAACATGGGGTGTCTTGCTACTTGCTCAAGTGGCAATAGCTTATGGGAAAATGTGACTTACTAAAAGCCCAAGATGCTTCTATGCTAAAATGTCATAGCATTCATGTTATAGTTGTATGAATGTTTTGACATAATGAGGTACCTGGTCTATGCTTTTTAGTCGATTACATTATCAAATGCTACACAGTTGGTTACTTCAAATAAATAGCTATTGGCTCTAGCTTGCTGTTATTTTAAAGTAAGTCAACAATAGTTAATTTTATTGAAGTCAATGGAATTCAGCTCCTCGGTTGGTTTTTTTTTGTGGATGGGGGCGCCACCTATTGGGATGGAAAGGCAACTAGTGTGTGGTATGCTTATGTACCTTTAGGTCACCTGTCAACTTGTATGAACCCCATGAATTTCCTTGAGTTTTCCTAGGCAAATAATATTCCAAGGTGCTTTTGCCAGTTCTTTCCTTTGAAATTTGTAGCATTTTGTCATTTGCATCAAGAACATTGTAAACAATTACAAATAATATTAACAAATTTATATCAAAATCCAAATAAAATGAGTTTGATATGTGTAACTTTCAGAAATCCTAAATGATGTCTGTTTGGTTTTTTTTTTTAAACAAAAACAAACAAGCAAAACAATTAAGATTTTCTTAAACACATAATTACAGAAAAAATCCTAAGCATAGAGGGATGTTATATGACATTCTGGGGGAAATGTAAAATGCATGGAGGACATCATATGTATTATATCTATATCAAAAGAAGAGCATGGGACAGTGTGCATAAAACCATCTTTTTAACTACCTGTATTTGGCTTTTTTTCCTATACAAGTATAAACAATAAAGTATTATCTAAAATAAAAAATTGTGCTATTTGTACTAAAATTTGTTGTGTTGCGTACAGACTAGGCAAAACAAGTAATAAATAATAAAATAAAAATTTATTTCTATTCCGTCCTATCTCCCTGAAGGGACTCAGGGTGGATTTGAAAAAAAAATGGCATACATTTAATGCCTTCATAAAACAGATACATTTTGGCATAAAATCCCAACAAGACCCCACATATGAAACCGGTGTCAAAAAACCTAACATCAAATTAAACCTAATATCAGTGAATTGAACATAGCATTGATAAATTAAACCAATATAGTCAGACAGAAACAGAGAAGAATTATATAGTGACAAAAAATCTAAATAAACATTCACAGTAATTTACAAAAGCCAACTGAAGTTCAACACAGTTGTGTGGGTTGGATTATGTAGCCTATGGTGGTAAATTGGGCTGACATAGACTAACAGAATCTAAATACAGCATAGTTCTCAATCACAAGAAAATACTTTCTGTTGATCATCTTTGAATTTAGCTTAAAAACAAGGAAATAATATCTATCTATCTATCTATCTATCTATCTATCTATCTATCTATCTATCTATCTTGATTTAGGAAGTTGCTATATCCTGTATTTTAACAGACTGTCTTGAAAGCTACCCAGAAACCTTAGTGAGTACAGAATGCTATAGAAAGAGTTGGTTATCCGGTTGGGGTATCATATCAGGGTAGGTTCTGTTTATGCAGGCAACTATTAATATTAAGACACTTGTGTCAGTAGAATATCCCCGTTATTCAAATGGTTGCTCTTTTGATGGCAGTGCAAGATCATATGGGCACAGCTCTGTTCCCCCACTTCATGCTTGGAAGAGCAATTGAAACATCTGCACAAAAAAGCCACTGCAATTTACCAGCCAGACTGTTACCTAGTTGTCACTATCTGCTCAATCCACATAAGAATGCCAGTGGATGCTAGTGCTGAATGCTGCCTTTGCCCCATCATGTGACTTACTAGTATTTCCTACTTGTCTATTTCTCTGTAAAAGTCAAGGTGCTGCTCAGTATCTTTCAAGGCATCACAGGAAACATCTCTTCCCATGTGATTTCAGGCATACAGAGCACATCTACACTGACCACTTAGGCCAGTGTGAAACAGGCAGAGAAGGAAAGGGTTTGGTGTGCAGATATTAGATGGAAAATCCTGGAACCAGTTTAAGGCCCGGGCACTACTTATATGCACCGGTGAGGCTGGTCTGAAACCAGTTCCAGAATCTGTAACATTCCTGGCTTAACAGCCATGGAGAATACAGGGTCCCCCCCTGCTCCATAATGCTCCAGTGCAGATTACCAAAGTGCCCCATTCCTTAAAAACATTCACTTTATGATGCAGTTTATCCTAAAGCACACTGATGTGTATTAAGGGCTCTGTTTTGGAGTATTTTACCACTTTGGTTATTTTAGTTTAAAATCCTTAAAGCACGCTGCAGTAAATGTTCACAACATCCATCATATAAATACCATGCTGTCAAACTGCATTATACGGTCTATCTAGATGTGCCCACAGTACTCCTCTGCAAGTCAGAGACTTTCAAAGTATGCTGGGGGCAACATTAAAGAGGGCCTTTTCTGCACCCACAGCACACCCTGCCTCCCGAGTTTAGATGACATTTTTCTTTTCTTGGGTTCCAGTAAACTTGCCTTTTTTCAGAAGAAAACAGTTTTCTATTGTTGTTATCTCTGTTGCTGTTTAAATTATGAGAAGCTAGTTTGCCCCTCAGACAATTTTTTCAGATACATTTTATCCAACATTTTTGCTACAGTTAATCCAATGTTTACACAATTGTTGTAACCAATGGAAATGTTTATTTATTGTGCTCATTGCTTTCACAGTTTACCTGCTTTCAGCATCTCAGTTGCAAAAGAAAAACAAGGTGGATGATAACTAGCTAACAAAATGTATTACCAGCTAAAACCACAGTAATAAATCAGACTTAGTTTCCAACATCTCACAGGTGAAAATCAGGAGAGACATAGTGAAAAATGTATGTGCAATGTAGAATTTAAAAATTTGACACCACTTTAACTACTCTGGCTCCATGCTATGGAATCATAGTAGTTGTTGTTTACAAAGTCTTTAGCCTTCTCTGCCAAATAGTAAGAGTGTGCAATTTGGGTAAACCTCATACTGTTTTCATTGTCCGATTTTCGGTTGGCTCCATTTTGTTTTTGTTTTTAGAGCTGCCTGAATTTGGGAGGGCAAAATGCCATTCTTTGGTCCGAAGTTCTGTTTTCACTCCAAGAAGATCCAGACTACTGAAGGTAATGGTGGAAATACAGAGGCTCCCATTTCTGTCATTTTGGGGAATACCATCAGGACAAGGATGACCTCACTTGGAGGACACATTTACCACTGCAAGACCACTAAGTTTCAGAACCCTTAGATCATCCACTGATATTTAGGAAATTCTTAAAGTTTCTAGAAATAAAATGTCCTTTAAAAAAATCACAAAAAGGTATCCTATGGGAGGATTAGATTGAGATTCAGTACCTATCTCTCTCCCTCTGGCTTTCGCTCAACTGAAAGCCTGGCCGCTTGATCCAGCAACACTTACAACACAGCCACACCTCAATATATATATGCATATATATGTGTGTGTATGTGTGTATGTATGTGTGTGTGTGTGTATATATATATATATAGATAGATAGATAGATAGAGAGAGAGAGAGAATGTTATGTGTGAGAGAGTGTATATAACTTTTTATATCAGGGATAGGCCTCAGGCTTCTTGTGTGAGAGAAGGAACACACACACAGAAGCCATAAGAAAAATAAAAGAGAGTCAAAGAGGTGAATGAACAACTCAGAAGAGCTTTTATTTTATTTTTTAATTTTTCCAAGAATTGTTTGGGGGGCAGGAGGTGCAGGACAGAGTAAAGAAGCAAAAAGATAGATAGGGCTGGGGAGGGATTGAATTCTCCGAATGGGACTGAAGGGAGTCAGCTATCCCTTCCCTTCACTAAACCACCCCAATATTTAAACAAAAATGCCCTTTCACACACCCCCAAACACACCCTCACCCTCACTTCCCTAGCGAAATAGTACAAAGGAGAAGGACTGAAAGATATTAAACTAAGAAAATGTAATTAAATTGCCAAAAGAAAAGACTGTAATTGAGTCCAAAAGCAGGCAATCCTAAGCATAGATCAGTCCCATCCCTACTGACCTTCAGAAAACAACTAAAATATGGCTGTGGGACCAAACTTTCAGATAAAATTTTTAGTGCAATGGAACAGTGCAATGATAATGGGAATGGCCTCGGATTATGATATTGGACTGCATGGTTTTTAATTAATTGGTTTAAATATTTGATGTGTTTAACGGTGGGTTTTTAGTGTATACCTTTATTTGCTCAATGTTATGGTTGTAAGGCATCAAATTGTTGCCTATACATATGTGAATCACTCTGAGTACCCTTCAGGATGGGAAGGGTAGGGTTTAAATATGGCAAATAAATAAAATATGCAGCGAGATAGAACAAATAGCTAGCTAGCACACAATCTCAGAAGCCAGGACACCACAGGAAAATGAAGGAGCTCACCCTGGTATATATAGACCAGCTTGGCAAAAAGAAATGTGATCTGCTTTCTTGCTCTGATTGGCTCAGGAAAGGCTAGGGGGGACAGACCCCGGCCGCATGGTTGCAGCCACAGCGCAGCTGAAAGGAACCGAAAACAGCAATTTTCAGTCCATTTCGGCCAAGTAAATTCAAGACCCGTCACTTGCCCCATTTCTCGACATTTGGTTGCCAGATCTGCCGAATGTCCTGTATCCCATTTTGAAAAATGGCACCGTGCACAGTCCTACCAAAGAGTGCTGATGCCTCACCAAACTACGACTCCCATGATTCCATAGAATTGAGCCATGGCAGATAAAGTGGTTTTAAACTGTATTGATTTTTCAGTGTAAATGCACCCACAGCAACATCAGATTGGTGGTCAAGATGAATTAATTTATTAAGCAGGGAGAGCAGGCAAGGTTGCAGCAGTCGATTGGGAAAGGCAGGACTCTGCCTCTCCCTCTCTTCTCCCTCCTGCCAAGTCAATTAAGTGGAAACTACTGTATCACTTTGAACCAAGGGCCCTTCCAGACAGGCTCTTCTATTGACTGAACATGACAGGTTTTCTGTTTATCCCAGATTATCTGGCAGTATGGACTCATATAATTCAGTTTAAAGCGGAAAAACTAGGATCAGATCCTGGGATGTAGGGCCTGTCTAGAAGGGGCCTTAGTTTGCAGCAACTGAAATAAACTGAAGAGAAAAGTGGGAAAAACAGAGAAAGTGAGACAATGTAAATGCAGATGACAACCTGGCACAACAGAAGATTAGTTGGGACTATTCCCTCCAAGTCAGGACAGTTGGAGAGTGTGATAAAAGTCAAACATAGCATATCATAGCAGTTGATATTTTCCTGACTATTTTGTATTTGGCAAAATAACGACAGTGATATGTAAAAGCCAGTAGATGGCAGTCTTGATTAACTTTGTGAAAATTATCTTCCCTTCCCCCAAACTGGCTGCAAATCTCTTCCCTCTACAAAAAGCTAGGAGGGCCTTTGTTAGCTAATTCATTTATAACACTTTGGTATCACTTTAATTGCCACAAATTCATTTTACAGGACCCTGCAATTTGGTGATACACTAGAGCTCTCTGGAAGTGTGGTGGGGGCTCCTTCTTTGGAGGCTTTTAAGCAGAGGCTGGATGGCCATCTGTCAGGGGTGCTTTGGATGTGGATTTTCCTGCTTCTTGGTGAAGGTTGGACTGGATGACCCACGAGGTCTCTTCCAACTCTATGATTTTATGATTCTAAGAGAATTCTGAATATTTCACAAAACTGCAAATCCCGTAGCACTACAGTGATATCAAAGTACTACCACTGCAATGTGGAAGAGAGCTTAACCTAACACAAAATGTAATATTCTGTACACATATAGCTTTGCCCTGAATTCACCGAGACTTGCATACTTGTGAGCATTTTATAAAGTAGAATCAACACAGTTTGACAACTTTGTTTTCTTTTCCATTGCCGTGAAAAGGTCTGGTTTGCCAGACTGGCAAGAAGGGGATCTTTCTGTATGTCATGTTCAGTTAATAGAATAGTAGATCTAAATTAATGCTCTGTCCAAGCCACATAGATGTTTTATGAGACAACCCTATGACATGTCTAAGGGTGCATCTACACTATGAAATTAATGCAGTTTGACACCACTTTAAGTGCCATGGCTCAATGCTATTTAATCATTGTAATTGTACTTTTACAAGGTCTTGGCCTTCTTTGCCAAATAGTGTCTTGGCAGTTGGGAAGATGAGCGGAGAGAAACCCCAAAAGATTTTGCAAGACAGATCTTCTGTATGAGAGGTTTTGTTACTAAGATAAGCCTGTATTCCTGTATGCAGCTATGACCCTCCAAGTACCCATATGTCTGAATCGTAATCTTTTGTTTAAGTCTTCCTGCTTGCCAATACTGTCAGTGGAAGTCTTGCACCTCCTGGTAATCCTCGTGAACAAAACAGAGGAGCTGCATCTACTCAATTTTGGAATGAGATATGCCCTCCAGACATATAGACACACACTCTCCTTAGCTGTTAGGCTAATGGCTAGGTTGTGAGGAAGAAGACCATTTCAAAAAAGTGCCAAGAGGAACGGTGGGTGAAAGTCAATCTGATAACTCCAGGTTGCAACTGAGGAGGGAATTAGAATGAGGATAAAACAAATATCCATGCTAGCAAAGATGATAGCTATATTTTTTTTTGTCGTGCCTGAAGCGAATTGTGGCAAGTCACTTCTGGTGTGAGTGAATCAACCGTCTTCAAACATGTTGCCCAGGGGATACCTAGATGTGTTTACCATCCTGCGGAGGACTTCTCTCATGTCCCTGCATGGGAAGCTAGGACTGACAGACAGGAGCTTATCCTGTCTCACTGATCTGAACCACCAACATTCAAGTCAGCAGTTCAGCTGATGGTTTAACCCACTTTACCACCACGGCTCCTATGACAGCTATGGGATCCAATGATTTGGGGCCAGGGTTTCTCCAGTTAGTCAAGGAAACTAATAAACTTTGGGTGAGTCACACTCTCTCAGCTCCAGAGGAAGGAAATAGGAAACCCTCTCTGAACAATTCATGCTGAGAAAAAGCTCTGTAATTCATTGGCTCAAGGTGCTTCTAAACAGCACCAAATCACAGGTTTAATGGGTAGGACAAAAAACCCCAGGACCTGAGAGTAGGTCCAAACACAAACCTGGTGATCCCACGATCTGTGCCTGCAACATCCATACTTGCTGCTTTGTTCCAGGATTTAGAAGCCACAAGATACCCACCTTGACACAGCCTACAGAAATTCCAACTTTTTTTTAAAAAAAACAACAACAACTTTATATATGTGTATATGAATATGTACATCGTTCATATGAGCTTTTCCTGGGTCATACATATCTGTTCCTTATTGCTTTTATCCTGAAAAGATGGCAAAAGCTGACTAGAAAGCAAAAACATTGTCTTGGCAAGGGAAACCTGGTCCTAGAATCATAGAATCATAGACTAGTAGAGTTGGAAGAGACCTCATGGGCCATCCAGTCCAACCCCCCGCCAAGAAGCAGGAAATCGCATTCAAAGCACCCCCGACAGGTGGCCATCCAGCCTCTGTTTAAAAGCCTCCAAAGAAGGAGCCTCCACCACAGTCCGGGGGAGAGAGTTCCACTGCCGAACAGCCCTCACTGTGAGGAAGTTCTTCCTGATGTTCAGGTGGAATCTCCTTTCCTGTAGTTCCTCCACAAGTTTAATGAAGTTTGTGGCACACAAACAAAGTTGTTGTAGGACCACTACTTTCAAAGTCAGGGCTACACTAGTAAACAGAATCTGACACTTTTAGATTCCAATATTTGCATTTTCCAGCCAGAACTGGGATATTCCTGCAACTGAAAATCTAATTTTTAGCGCTTTGAAGCAATTCCTCCCATGCTTTTAGGGGACGTTATTTGGCCACCCTCTATTTTGAACTGGGAGCTCCTGAGATGAAGGTAACTGTGTGGATGTGGTCTCAGGGTCACTATAAGTCAGAAACAACTTGAAGGAACACAGCAACAATGATCAAGCAAGCAAATAATGAGTTTTGCTTTATAGCCAGTGTGGTCAACCAAGGAATTGGATCCAGCAAGATTACTTAATATGGTCTTTTGATTGCTAAAACAATGAAAACATTCTCATAGAAAAACTCTCATTATCTTGAGGTTAGCTCTCCTCAGTCTTTCGGACTAGAACTCCCCTTATCCATTGGCCATACTGGCTAGGGTTTATGGGAGTTATACTTCAAACCATCTGAAGGAAGACTTCTAAATTTTCTAATGTAATTTCAATGCAGTCACATGAGTATAGCAGCAGGAAATGGGAAAAAATGTGATCAATGATACCACGAAGGAATAATAATTACCTAGCACAGAGTAACAAATATACTGATGCTGAAAGAAACCACACTTTTCTTCCAGGAATTAAAGTGCGCTCTGAACAGCCAGACCTTAGTGGGGCAAATAGAGGCTGTTGTTTAGCCCCCGGTTTCTTTTTAGCAAACATTTCTTCTGGGGAGGGCTAAGTGTTCAGATATTGCACACTTAGTGCCTAGTAACCTAACAAAGCAGTGATTGGTGGCTGCACAGAAAGATTTCTTTTCCTTGCAGGTTTCTGACCATGAAAAGACACAGAGTTCAACTGCTTTGGAATTCTTAATTAAAGGCAACAAAGGAGGGCAATTAGAGTGGTGCGAGTTTCCCCCCTTGCTATCCAACAATCCTTCCGCAAGCCTTGAGAAACATTTTTCATTCCAAGGTTTACACAAGCAGGCTGGATCATAAGGAGCCTTGTGGTGATCAATTTTAAACAGGCACAGCAAGTTCTTTCCAAGGTGTTTGCTTGCATTCCCCTTTTTGGGGGGCGGGGTGGTGGTGGTGAGGGAATGATGCCTTGCTCCCTCTCCCTTTAGCCAAAACCACATTTTTTCTAGAACTTGTTTATTCCAGAACTGCTATTCTGTCACAGAACTGACTTATTGAAGCAGACAGAGAACCTTTTAAGTCACAGAAGAAGGATGAGCGTGGTCTTATACACATCATAGGATCACAGAATCATAGAGTTGGAAGAGATCACAAGGGCCATCTAGTCCAACCTCCTGCCACGTGGCAACACAGGATCAAAGCACTTTCAGCAGATGGAAGTCTTGCTATTGTTTAAAAACCAGAGGGAGAGAATGTCCACCACATTCCAAGTCAGCATATCCCACTGTTTAACAACAACAACAACAACAACAAACAACAACAACAACAACAACTTTATTTTTGTATCCCACCTCCATCTCCCCAAAGAGGCCCAGAGTGGCTCACATGGAGACAAGCCTGATCAACATAATTAAACTATAGCATAATACATTCAATAAAACAACATCATAATAGGACAAAATAAAACAATGCACAACATAATACAGTATAAAACACCATCGACCAAACTACCAATAGCCTGAGTAGTAAACAGTTTCTGAGGGACAGACAGGACTAGTGCAAGTCAGTAGCAAGGACAGGGCTGATGGATAAAATACAGAGCCAGATGACATATTTAGGAATGGAATGCAATATAAAGTAGAGCACTATATCTCTGGGTAGGGAGCAGTAGCAAAGTGCAAGGATTAGACTTTGGACCATAGCTGGTTCCAAAATTATCTGGGGAACTGCCTAATCAAAAGCTCTTGTTCTTGCCAGCAGAAAGTTCTTCCTAATGTTTTGGTGAAATTAATTTTCCTGTAGTTTGACTCTATTGCTCCATGTCCAAATCACTGGAGTGGCAGACAATGTGCTTGATCCATCTTCTGTATGACATGCTTTTAAATATTTAAACAAAGCCATCATGTCAGCTCTCAACCTTCCCTTCTCCAAGGTAAACATACCCAGATCCCAAAGTAGTTCTTCACAGGACATGGCTTCCAACCTTTTACCATTTTGGTTGTCTTCCTCTGTACACATTTCAACTTGTTAATATCCTTCTGAAGTTGTGACACTTAGAACTGGACACAGTTCCAGGTGATCTCTACATAGAAGTAAGCAAGAATCACCAGAAGGGGGGAGGAAATGAGAATTGCATTTGAACAGGCAGAATTATTTTGTGGATGAAACACTCCCATTTCATACACTCCCTTCATAGCAACACCCCAATAACATCAACAACTTTAATGAAAGTATACAGGGTATATGGGTATACAGGAGTGCAGTTCAAAATCCTAAATCACTGGACAAAATTAAGAGTTTCTTCTGATTCACATATCATTTACCTAACATAGCAAGTTAAATAACTTGCTCAGTACTTGCTTAAGTATTCCAGGGCATTGATACTATATTGGAAACTATCACTTCCATTAAAGGGAATGTTAGAAGGGTGTATCTTTAAAAATATGAAATCTGCATTAAAAATGTTCTTCGATAGACCAGATTCCAGTTCCATGTGCCAGCTGGCCAAAGAGCAGTACCTTCTTCCAGTAATTTACCTTTGATTACTCCTCCACCTTTATTTCCCATTTCTAACCCATATAAACTTAGGATTTTATGATCACGAAATGAAGTGCTCGCATGTTCTTCCTTATTAATAACTTTTGTCATCTTGACCACAATGTGAAAGTTTGCTATTTCCAACAAAGAGTCCAACTTCCGAGGGAATTTTTGTGAAGTAATTAAGGAACAATATAAAGGCAATCAAATAGAATTACTTATCAATGGATCTAGGTCAAGAACAATCAAGATTAATAGTGGGACAAAACAAGGATACCACTTTTCCCAATTATCTTTTCACTGGCAGTTGAACCATTAGCTAGCCTTATTAGAAATGATAATAGATATAGATGTGTTACCATCCTGCTAGAAGGCTTCTCTCATGTCCCAACAAGCTGGAGCTGACAGACAGGAGCTAACCCTGTCTTGCAGATTCTGGCAACCTTCAGGTCAGCAACCCAACCTTAGGTCAGCAGTACAGCCAGCACACGGGTTCAACCCATTGTGCCACCGTGGCTCCCCAAAAGCAGCACTAACAAATGGGCAGATATCATAAAACATATAATAGAAGCAACCCAAGTAACAGTACCCTTGGGCTGAAAAGAGCAGGAAAAAATGAGAACTAAAAATTGGTTTGAATATTTAGCAGACTGTATGCTCCAGGATTATATTTTTTTAAAGGAGGATGAAATACATAACAGGTTGTAAGAAGAATTGGGACTCAAAATAGGGAACTCTGATAGCTAGAGTAAAAGGAAAAAGAAAATATAAAGAACTAAATCACTATCTCTTCACGATTGATCAATTCAAATAATACTCAAATTGAAGATACAACTGTTCCCAGTGGGTGGGGGGCAAAGGGTGAGGGAAAAAAAGAAAGAAAAGCTGCTCAGCACAAGTGGTTGGTAAGGGTGAAATTGGGATTGGTAAGGTTAAGTAAATAAAATACATTATTTTGCATGAAAATGTAAGTGGAATTTCATTATTGAGATGTGGATTACTCTACTTGTGTCTACAATTAATATTTTTTTAAAAAAATGCAATATAGTAGGATAACTTGTATAATATGTATTTACTTTTTAGTCACTATTATTTAGGTTACACAAATGCATGCGGA
Organism: Anolis carolinensis; assembly: GCF_035594765.1. Lineage (NCBI taxonomy): Eukaryota > Metazoa > Chordata > Lepidosauria > Squamata > Anolidae > Anolis > Anolis carolinensis. The sequence goes on along the minus strand of NC_085842.1, from coordinate 104,349,672 downwards.
AAATATTGATTTTTTCTTGAAAACTCCACAATATACTTTTTAATTAAAATACATTAATTGGGAGCCATTTTGTCATTAGCTATGACAACCTTTCTCCACAGAAATCTCTTTTATAGTGAGTGACCAATGCCTACATCCTCATGCCACCAACTCAACTTTTTCTTGTGTCCCCACAATAAAAATTGTATGTACCTCACCCTGCCCTGTTACTGGACATCCTGCTGCTGTAATGCCTCGGAATCCCACATGTGTATTCACAGAAGCCCTGGCTCATAGCATCTGTTGGGGCCATAGATATAATAACAATAAAGCAAGATGCTATATTTTTGTGAAAGCAATGTGCAAATGCCACAGAATACCACTAGATGTCCTTCAAGATTATAGTCTCAGAAATTGTAAGCATGGAAAAAGTCACTTCATGACTGCCACATGAAAAACTGAAATTGTAGAACTTGCATCACCCTATAAGTGGTTGTCCTTTTCTGTTGTCATCTAGGACAAGTGAAATGCATGCTCTGGGTGTCAACACTATGCATCAACATACTGGCGACGTCCAACTCCAAAACTCTGGATAACCTCTCCAGTAGTTTAATGTAGATGTTAAGTACTTGCTCCATGGAGCCCGCCAGTTCCCATCCCACAATGTCAAACTACTTCCAGTAGGGATCTGTGGTAAAAGTGAAGAGGAAACATAATACGTCACTGCGGCAACACAGGAGGCTTCCCATGTTGCACTGGCAACAATGGGGGGAACCCAGGCAGCGGATGCTTCCCCCTGTGGCATGGGGTAAGGGGTAAGTCAGGCAATGCAGGCCGTGGGGCGATGGGTTCCCTGCACACCCCACCAGGCCCTGACGGATTTGCCACAATTCCTGGTGAATCCGGCAGCTAATTTGATGAGTCTTAGTCTCTGTCCCACTCATTTCATCACTGCCAGCTTATGAAGCAGGGTGCTCACTTGCCTTTACTCTGTGGGAAAGGGCATATACAGTAGAGTCTCACTTATTCAACCTTCACTTATTCAATGTTTTGTATTATCCAATGCAGTTTGCCTCCCGCCTGGATCCACAGCTGCTTCTCTAGGCAGGCAAGGATCACAGATTTGTAAAGATTTTCACAGGACTAAACTTTTTACAGATTTAACTGCCGACAATGTTGTTACTATAAGTTCATTTTATGCAATTCTATCTTTATTTGTAGTCAATGTTTTTGTAGTCAATGTTTTCAATACATTGTGATGTTTTGGTGCTAAATTTGTAAATTATTAAAATTATTACATAATGTTACTGTTAATTGAACTGCTTTTTCTGTCAGTTTGTTGTAAAAATGATGTTTTGGTGTGTAATTTGTAAAATCATAACATAATTTGACATTTAATAGGCTTTTCCTTAATCCCTCCTCATTATCCAACATTTTTGCTTATCCAACATTCTGCCAGCCCATTTATATTGGATAAGCGAGACTCTACTGTGAGCAAATGACATCAGGCATTTAGGGAATGAAGAGAGTCAAGCTGCTGGGCATTGCTTGAGTGGAATTTAGATGGGCCATGTAGTTTTTAACTGTAATGTTAATTGTATTTTAATGTTATGCTTCATGACAAAGATTTAATTTTTTAATTTTTATATTCATATTTACATGCATTTGCTTTGTTTTTAATTTGTATAGTGTAATGGTTGCTTTTAGCCACCTTGAGTCCCTATTTTGGCAGAAAGGCAGGATAAAAATAAAACAAAATAAATAAACCATGTCCACTGTTTTGGGAATTTCCCTGTTCCAGAGTTCAGCCAGGGCATTGATAGATCACCTGTACTACTCACCAAGAGTTGTAAGGAATCTATCTGGATCCTTAAACTCCATGCAAGGTGTTATATTAACCATACTCCCGCTCCTTTAAGGGCTTGACGTACCAGAGAGTCTAAATCTGACCAAGTAGCACTCTATTCGTGACAATAGGAATATGGAAAATTCCTCCACACCTAGAACACTGTCATCCTGCCCAGCAATAAAACAAAGTCAAGGGTGTGTCCAGCAACATGGGTGGCACCAGATACTACTTGGGACAGGTCCATGGTTGACATGAAGTCCTGAGCTGCTCCTGCCCTCATCACCATCATCACCACACTTTGGCATAGGATAGATAAATCTCCCTCTCCTAAGACTTATCAGCAAGAATCTAATTACAGTAACTAAGTTTCAGGGTGTTAACATGAAGGTTAAAGTTTGTGGTTCTTTGTCTGTAGATAGAGTCCAAAAACACTGGGCAAGTCTGCATTTGCCTGTACATCTTTGTCTTTTTTTCTTGCTTTCTCAACAGGCAGAAGGCTTGCATGAATCAGTGAAATGTGGGTGCAGTACTGGACCAAAATTTGGAGAAGTGAATTGGAAAAGATGAATTCTAGCCATGCAGACTCCATGAATCAAAAATCTAATGTCCACAAGCTCTGTGTGGGGAAAAAAACAGGTTCAAATTTGCTGCAAAACAGTGCATTTTTTAAGATCAGTAAATAACTCTCCTCCTCAATGTATTTTTTTTGTAAAGATGAAAGAGGAATTGTAGAGGAGGAGGAGGAGAAGGAGGAGGAGGAGGAGGAGGGGATAGTGGAGAGATCTTCCTATTTTGAGGAAGAGGAGGGTGAAACTTTGACAAATCCTTAGTGGAAGAAATGGTGTGCATGTCAACCATGTTGGAGGAAAGGTGTGTTATAAATGAAACCCCAAATTCCAATTTTGAAAACAGAAATAACATTTAGACTTGAGTTGTTTCTCTTAGGTATGTTAGATGTGGAAAATAAGATCAAAATAGAGTATAGAATTTTAATACAATATTTGAAAAGAGATGCAAGATTAGTGTAAGCAAAATACTAGAAAAATAATCAGAGTCCAGATATTGTAGAATGAATGGAAAATTAATAAATTAAATAAATTGACAAACCTATTTTTAAAAGCACTATAAAATTATAACAACATGGTAACCTTTTTACAGATTATGTAAGGGGAAAAGGAGATATTATAACTATAGGTTTAAATATATAGAACAATTTTCTTTCTTTATTGCAAAGAAGGATAGTAAACATAATGGATGTAGTTTATAGATTTTTGTGTGTGTCAGGAGCGACTTTGAGAAACTTTGCGTCGCTTATGGTATGAGAGAATTAGCCATCTGCAAGCACATTGCCCAGGGGACACCCGGATATTTTGTTGTTTTACTGTCTTTGTGGGAGGCTTCTCTCATGTCCCTGCATGGGGAGCTGGATTCAAACTGGCAACCTGCACGTCAGCAACCTTCAAGTCAGTACTTTTTCCAGCACCCATTGTGCCACCATATATGGTGTATCTATTGTGGTTTCCAATTTAGGAATGAAGTGTGATGTTAAGATTCATAAATAAAAATATTTAACAAGTGGTGTGTGTCCACTAATTCCATTTTTCTGAGGGGCTGCTTCCAGCTGTTTGAAACAATTTCTTGGTTCTGCCATAGAACTCTTCCATTTTTTTTTTAAAAAAAACCAGGGTAAAAGGAAGCAACATATTTGGGATGAGTGCATTGTAAAAAGGGGAGGGGGCAGCACTCTGAGTGGCTTTTTGACCACCTCCCCTCCAGGAGAAAGCATTCTGCTTGAATTAGCATGGATTTACCAATCTATACAACAAAAGTGGATGATTCAGAATAGCAGCTCTGAATCAGAAGCCTATAAAACAATTTGAAGTACATTTGTTTCTTTGAAGGAATGAAAAAACCTACAAACAATATAAGTATCTTGCAATCAAGAAGAACAATTTGCCTCATCAATCAGTCAATCCATCAATTACAGGCAGTCAGCAAGTTTCGAATACGATAGGTTCTGTAGGTTTATTCTTAAGTTGAATTTGCATGTAAGTTGGAACAGGTACATTTTTAAAGTATAACTTCAGCCAAAAAGTATAACTTCAGCCAAAAATATATATTTGGATAACATGGGGAAGGGCTAGCACCCCTGTGGTGTTTGTTTGGCTGTCTGTGCCTTTGCTCAGAAAATTTCACCTCACTTTCTGTCGATGTGATAATTGCATTTTGAAAAAAAAAGGCTTGTAGTGAAAACAGATTGGTGATAAAGCTTCAGAGGAGACACTCTTTCCCATGATAACTTTTTCAGGAGAGAATTTCCCTTCCAAGGGGTAGATTTCTCTCACTTTTTGTTGTCTCACCCACACTCTTAACTATGAGTCATTTGTAAGTTTGATGTTTATAACGTGGGGACTGCCTGTACCCGGAAAGATTCAGAATGATGGAGATGTGATGGAAACTTAAAATGGATGCAGGGCAGTGGAAACAGAGAACACTCTCTCTTGCTCACTGAGTAATTGTGGACTAGACTATAAAAGGGCTATAGCTGTAAATTCCACATATATGTGTCTCTCAGTGAGTTGTTCTTATTGCTGACCTCCATGCTGATCTTTTCCTGAGCATGTGGTTGTACCTACATGTACAGGAATTGTGTTCAAATTGTCATTGTTGTTGTTGTTGCTGCTGCTGCTGCTGTGTGGCAATCCCAAGGCAAACCTGTCATGATGTTTTCTTAACAAGATTTATTACCCAAAATCACACAGTGGATTTCCATGGCCAGGCAGGGATTCAAACCCTAGTCTCCAGAGTCCAACGCTCATATTATTACATCACACCAGCTCTTGCTCAGCATGCTAGTTTATATTTTAATGAGTTGTCCCCCCCCCCCCCCTTATAAAGCCTGAGATTCTATTTCCTATTTCCTATTTCTCCCCCTCTTTTTCAACAGATGCTGGAAATGCTAGAAGGCTAATTTGATCAACTTTGCTTTACATGACCTTCTGTAAGGAAATGAAGCCTAATGAAACCGAACAAAGCTTCTTGATTATGATTTAGTTATTTCATCCTAAAGAATGTTGGGCTATTATTATCCAAAGCACAGGGAATCAAAGACTGCTAGCCACACAAAAACAACCACTTCAAAATGGGACCCTGCTGAGATCTGTAACTGGGCTCCGCTACTGTGTAGCCTTGTTTAACAATATTCTTCTTTCTTTCTCTCCCCCTTTCCTTTCCCTTCCCTTCCTTTTTCTGACCAGTCTAAACACTTGGAGGAAAATAAACTGGGAGGAGGACTACAAAATATTAATAAAAGCAGCTGAGGCTAATTAGCCAGCCAGGAATGGGAAGGCATTTAATGGGAAGGTGAAGTTTATAATTAAGCCAGATGTTCAGCAGAAGGAAATTGCCAGAGAGCACATGTGAGCCAGCAAGGCTAAAGATGCCTTGAGCTGTAGCCAGGACTATATTTTGAAGTTGGGTGGGTTTGCATTGGGGAATGGATTTTAGAGAAAGAGTCGGGGCTGCTTCTTCTGCACCAAAGCACAATATCACCAGCCTATGGGATGTGTCATCCACCACTGGTGACTTCACAGGTACTTTTCAACCACACACAATCATATGCCCAACATTGCATTGTCTTGAAATGCTTTGGGGCTGAGGGTTCCATATTTTCTCATTTAGAAAGTATTTCAGGTTACTATTCTGAGAAACAAAATATCTCTTGGACAAATGTGCTATCTTCAGACCTCCGTACTCATTGTGCAGCCAATGAGGTTGAAATTGATCTTCTGGGTTGATCTTGAAAGGTCAGATTCATAGTTTACTCTCTGTACACTATGTACACAATGGTGGGGATCATCTATGCACTAGTACCAACAGCTATGCACATATCATGTATTGCCTCCTTCATTCTGATTTAATTATTTTGTGAAAATGTCAGGGTTTCAAAAAGAGAGGTTTTTTGGTTACATAAAACAAGAGTGGGCTCACCACAAAAATCAGCTGAGGCTTCACAAATAAAAGGAACAAGAACCTCCATGGATGCTGCTCAGTTCTTGCAAACTCAGTGCCATGGCTTCCTAGATTGGGTCTGCATTGTGGTCTCTCTCTTTTCCTGCTGCCTTCTACTTTACTGGGCAGTTTTTTTTCCTTATCAATGAGTCATGTTGCCTCATGACATGTCCAAGATACAATAAATCCCATTTAGTCATGTTGGCTTCTAGTGACAATTCAGGCTTTCTCCCTCATCCATCCACGTGGCCAGCAGCCTGGGCTCAGCTTGTTCTCCTCTTTTTACAGTAGCAGCAGCTCCTCCTGTGGAAAGCCTTTTGTCCCCCCCCCCCCATCATTCACTCTTCTATCACACCAGAAGCGACTTGCAGTTTCTCAAGTCACTCCTAATACAAAAGACAAAACCCAGAAAGATGGCAGTTCAGAGCGGCTGGAGGCAGTATGGGCTATAAAAGCAGTTTAAGGATCACACAAAGCCCCAAAAGCAAACTTTGCCCATCCCCGATGAAGAATGTGCATTTGCTTGGGAATAAGTTCCATTCAGTGCGATAGCCTTTACCATCTATGATTTGACTAAACCTGTCGTGGTTTGTAGATGTGGCTGGAATTCATTTAAATCCTTAAGTAAATGTAATTGCAGTTGCTATTTTGGTATTTGTTATGTCTGGCTTGTATTGACTATATGATGCTAGACTAAAGTTTTTCTCGATGACATTTTGAAGGAAGATACAAATTATTCTATATATCCACCACACATTTCATATAGACAAAAATCTAGTTAGCTGATACTTTTTTAGAACTAACTAAAATGCAACAAAAGGAAATGACTTCTTGACTTTTCCAGAATTTTTCACTACTCATTTATATTAAAAAATGGGGATGACGCTATAAGGTGGAAAATAACCAAAAAGTTTGCTGAAAGGGGTTCTGAAGGACTCCTACCACAGAGACATGTTATTTCTTTGTAAGATCACTGGTCACCAAACCAGAAGTGATGATTTAATCTGTGGGCCTCATATTTGTGAAAATGCCTGTCATCCAACTTTGTGACATATGTTTTGTAAATAGAATTGTATCCCAGATGATGCTTTCACATCTTCCAAAAACAAGTATAGAAAACTCTAGCATGCCATGTGGTTTTGTTTTATATTTAATTTCTATTATTTAAATCCAATTATTACTTCTCTCTAGGATAGATCTATTAAATCTATTAAATCAAGAGGGACTAGCTAAACGTATGTAAGCTCCACTAAGGGCGCTTCCAGACAGTGCCAAAATGTAGGACAAAGAAGTGGGTTTTTAAAATGTGGTACATCAAAGGAAGTTCAAACACAGATCTGTCCACCCCACTGTATAGTCCCCCTGCGGTCCTCACAGCTTTTTTTTTTTTTGAAGTGGATTAAGATAGAGGGTGGAAGGGAGACATCTGGTGGATTTTTTAAAAAATTCACTCCAGAAATGCACATATGTGCATAACAGAGCATTAAAATAAAAAAAAAACTTCCCTCGGATCTCTGTCTTCCCCCAATTGTTAATTCAAGCTCTGTTTAAAATAACAAGTGTAAAAAACAGAATTTGAGACAGTTGTATTTGCTTTCCACTTGTGCTTCCCTGAGCCATCTGTGTCTCCGTTTGACAGATGATTAGCTGTTTTGGGCTTTTCAGAAATGCACATGCTCTGGAGGAGTTCACACCGGGGGGGGGGGGGGGGGGAGGAAAGCACATGTTTTCCATGACTGCTGGGATACACAGGCATGGAAAGGTGTGTGTTTCCCAGGAAGAATCAAGTTTAAAGGGCATCTTTTAAACACGTGTTTTCCAGCCCTTAACTGGATTCCTCCTGATTCCTCTTGCACCTTGGCTAAATGTTGTTTAGCCACCCCTCCCATTTTAACCCGGTTCCCCTCAGGTTTTAATGCGTGTATAGAAGGGCTCTGAGTCAGTACCAATTGATCCAATATTGCGGGAATTAGTCCTATATCCCTTCAGAGGGTTAGAAACTCAATCAGATCTTTTTTTTTTAAACTAGCCTTGGTGTTCTCTAAAGCACACCCGGTGAAATGAGTGAGGCTTGTTAGTCACTGCTAAGGTAAATCTTTTTTATTTTAATGGATTTATTCAAACAGGATAATTGTAAATCTAACATTGGTTTTAGTCCTATAACAACAGAGTCAAGAATTCAACAGATGCAAGGAATTCATAATTGTAGAGCTAAAAACATGCTATATCTGATTTAACAAGTAGATAAGCAGTTGGGTGAAGGCATATTTATTCTCACAAGAGGAGTCAGAGTAAGAATAACCTTTGTTAATGCTGTCTCTGGAAATGGTTCTCTGTTGGACTACAGCAAGAGTAGACAGCCATAAGAGGTTAGGAAATTTCGAGGGGCATACTACCTTACAAAGAAAGTGTTTTGCCCCAAAATACCCTAAAGCAGGGGTTCCCAAACTAAGGTCTGTAGGCCAAATGGAGCTCTCCAAGGTCATTTAGTCGGCCCTGGCCTAAATTTGAGACTTAGGGTTGCTCTAAGTCTGAGCCGACTTGAAGGAACACAATAACAACAGCCAAAAGCAGCCCGCGCTTCCCACTGAAAGTCTGGCAACTTTATGTTGGTTAAAATTGCTCTTCATTTTAAATGTATTGCCTTTATCTTTTAGGGCTTTTTTGCACTACAAATAAGGTATGTGCAGTGTGCATAGGAATTTGTTCATTTTTTTTTCAAAACTATAGTCCAGCCTCCCAACAGTCTGAGGGACTGTGAACTGGCCCTCAGTTTAAAATGTTTGAGGACCCCTGACCTAGAGGGTCTGGATTCATTTTAATATCCTGTTTTAGGGCAGTCCTTGAGCCTAAAAGTCACTTTCAAGTTGTTTCCAGCCTATCGTGATATCAGGATTTTCTTGGCTAGATTTGTTCAGAAGATACTTGTCATTGTCGTCTTTTAAAGCAGAGAGAAAGTGTTTCTTTTTCTCAGTGGTCTTCATGGCTGAGCAGGGATTAGAACCATGTTCTACAGTTGTAGTCCAATGCTCAAACCAATACACAACTCTGGCTCCCCACTTCCTTCTTATTTCCTGTTTTTTAAAGCGTTTCCTGAGCCTAAAACATATGTGGGAATGTGGTGGAAAAGCCCTGCATGCCATCCCATCCCTGCTTTCCACATCTCCTATCCAAACTCATAGGCTGTGTTTTGCCCATCCCTGGATTTCATATCTCAGAATCTCTGAGCCAGCTTCATTACTGGCCAAATTGGCAGTAGATTCTGCATGTCCAAGTATCAAAACTTTACTTTTCTGTGCTATAGGCATCAGTGCTATGGCTTTGACCTCTGTATAATATGAATTACTTTAACCCAGAACAACTGAGGGAATCTTTCTGAGCCACACTTAGCATACACAAGTGCAAAATTAGGAACTGATTTTATTGCACAAGAAAAGTAAACTGGCATTGCAGTCGTAAACCATGTGCATCCCTCTGCCATTCTGCCACCCCCTCCCAGGGTTCTCCCATCCTGGTAATAGTTCCTAATCCCATAACATTTCCACTATTTACCTTAGTGCAATGGGCTCCTTCTACTTCTGTGCTGATGAGCTGGCACTAAAGTGAGATCAGGAGGTAGAAGTCTTCTTCTCTCCCCCATCCCCCTCAGTATTCCCAAACAGGAGTTTGGGAAGGTGGGATTACAAGGCTGTGGTGAAGGACCATCATAGAGCCATGGAGTGGCAAATCAGCTTGATTGCACTAATGAAGAAAAGTGTGATATGGCAATTGCTCAACACATTATGTATCTATTGTCAATGATAACACAATGATCGCGGAATAATAGTTTGTGTAATAAAGCCCTGAGACAGCTACTTGTATGTATCCACATAGGCACATTACTTTTGGAGGAGGCTGGGAAATTTTCTGTTTGTTGCCAGTTTTGTTCATTTGGTTTTTAAAGAGAAGAAGAAAATATCACTTTTGGAGGTTATTGCTAGGAGTTTTGGTTTCACACCCATGGACCATGGGAAGCCCGTAACTACAATAAGATGGTAATTTAGCCCTGCTTAATGAATTCTTAGTGTTAGTACGAACCTCACAACATGGTCCCAGTGGCTTCCTAGTAAGCTGAGGCATGGTGCACATCTGGAGAGTAAGAGTGAAACTTCACTAGACAGTTGTTAATAAAATGTTGGTCACTCCTGCCCTAGAACATATAAGAACAAGTGACATGTAAGTGCTGACAGGTTCTGCATCCCATTACTAATTCCACATAGTACTTAAACTTGACAAAAGGCTAGGAAATGTTTGTTGTTCTTCTTTTTAAAATCCTGTAGTGTACTTTTAGCACAGCTGTTACTCTGGCACTCTTATTAAAATGCAACCTGATATAGCATAATTGCAAAATGAATGCAGCCCAGATGATATGTAATGATAAAATGAAAGGTGTGGGGGAAGGGGAGAGAGGATAAAATAATATTAAGAGAATTAATGAAAGGAGGACTGAAAGAGGGAAACTATATTGAAACACCAGCATACATCCAGATTTTGTGCCATGAACAATCCTCCAGTCTTCTTGAACTTTGTATAGAAGGGAACCAGCTTGCAAGGTGAGTGATCTCTGGTCCCTTATTGGTCAGAAGGGTTACCCTCTTGATGGTGGGAGATTGGAAAATAATCAGTTAATATCCTTCCACTTCTGATATAATATAAAATTATATACCTAGAAACAGGTTAGATTTAGGACAAATCCAAAAGTTCCAACATATTTTTATTTAAGATTCATTTCTGTAGTATCTGAAGTTACTTTTGTCTTCTTATCTCCTGAACCTCAATAATGGCATTTTAACTTCTTAAAGTTTTAGTCTGCTTCTCAATTTTTCCTGTGAATTGAGTGACTGTGGTGACAAAGCCAACAAGTGAAAGGCAGAAAACGGCTAGTTTGAGATAAGCAAAGGGTGACGGGGGTAACAGTAGTAATCCGTAGTAACATTGTAAGTAAAAATGACTATGATTTCTTTTGATTACACTGTTCTTTTTCTGGTTTCCTGTCTGAGTGGAGGCTTTCCATTTGATTTTGAATGCTGAAGGATGTGATTGTGCAGACTGGCTTGTTTACTTCTTGGCTCCCCATTAATTAAGCATTTATTTTGAAAGTGCTTGAATAGTGTTTGTGTATATTTTGTTGTTATCTATTGTCACTAGTCAATTATGCTTAACAAGGTAGTAGGCATTTGAAAAAGAAGGTAAAGCTGTCTGGAGTCTGCAGGAAAGTTGAAGACAAGGTGACTTGGAGGACTCACATTCATAGTGTTAGCATATGTCAAAGCCGATTTCAGACTTTATCACATGAGGGAGGCAAACCAGTTTTGCAGCAGAATCATCACCATTGCAGACGTTCTCCTTCAACCCGATGAAGAATCCATCCCCAGCTATTGAGGGGGGAAACCCCTGAATAGCTGCCAATCCTGCAACATTCCCATGACCTACTTTGTACAATCTGAGCTTGTATGCTGGTATGTATCTGCTTTCATATGATTAATATGGGATAATGGCTTCATGTAATAAAGTCCTTGATGGCAGTGAACAACAACAACAACAACAACAACAACAACAGCCAAACAGAAATCCAGATTTTTAAAATCACCATCACCACTAATTCCTCCTCTTCCTGTCGTCATACATGGAACAATGTGTATGCAAATATGACTATAAGACTATATATGTCTTCCTTTATACCTCTTAGCCTAAATTCATATCCATTGACTCCATCTAATATTTTCTAGGCACTTTCTTCTACTGCTAAAGAGGTTGTTAAACCAAACATGTGCCAGTCAGATATATTAAATTGCAATGCACTATGAAATCAGCTCCAGTGCGCCATTCCCTTGCAGTTCCAGTTTGGTTCACTGGCTCAAATTACCTTTAAAGGATCTGTATTGGCATCCCTATATAATGTTGTACTTAATTTTTGACTGAGCAATCCCTTGATTTTAATTTTACCAATGGAATCTGGTTTTCTCTTAAAGAAATGCAATCTCAAGCTTCCAAGGGAAGCTAAGGCAGTAGCATGACATTTGGCTAGAATCAGGAGCCACAATCCAGCAACTACATCTAAATCTTATCAGAAGAAATAGAGAGTGTTTATCTCACTATCATTATGAGACTAATGTAATATGTTTAAATATAGACAGGTTTTTTCCTGTTATTAATGATAGTAGAACTCCTCCAATATGATTTAGAACATGCTTGAGGTCTTCAAAACAGATAACTGTTCACTCAACATCTGTTTTCAAGTTGTTGAATTCCCAGTTATGTTTTTCATCAAGGACATGTAAAAACCTAGGGCCCTTTCACACAGCCATATAACCCAGAATATCAAGGCTGTTAATCCACAATATCTGGTTTGAACTGAGTTATCTGAATCCACACTGCCATATAATCCAATTCAATGTGGATTTTATACAACTGTGTGGAAGGGGCTCCAGTGGCCTTCCTGACATTTTCTAGGGATCCTGATTCCTCTCCCCAGGCCCACAATTATTGGTAAGAGTGGTGAGGACTTCAAATGGCACATGTTTCCATTAGGCTCTAGATCAGTGGTTCTCAACTTGTGGGTCCCCAGGTGTTTTGGCCTACAACTCCCAGAAATCCCAGCTAGTTTACCAGCTGTTAGGTTGTTACTATTTCTGAAAGTTGAAGGCCAAAACATTTGGGAACCCATAAGTTGAGAACCACTGCTCTAGATTGTATTGTTTTATCTGTTTTATATTGTGATTGTATTATGTTGCTTATTTTTTATTCTTGTGTTGTTTGGGCCTCTGCCCCATGTAGGCCGCCCCGAGTCCCCACGGGGAGATGGTGGCGGGGTATAAATAAAGTATTATTTTTATTATTATTATTATTATTATTATTATTATTATTATTATTATTATTATATTGCTGCAATGTGCATGGCTGTGATGTCTCAGGGACCCTCGAGTCATGACCCTGCAGCCATTATGGATCAGACTGAAGAAGATATGGGGTTTGTGCCAACTCAGCAAGATTCTGCTCCCTTCCAGATGTCCCCTGTTGACAGTTTTAGTCCAAAGTTAATTACAAAAGCCCTTGAAACAGAGCCTGGTTCCCCGGAGAGTGCTCCTTTTGATAGGAGATTGTTTCTGAAAACATTCCACTCGGAGAAGGAGAATAGGAGAAAAAGTGCACGATTAGCGGAGAGAGAAGACGCCAATTAGACCGATTCCCTTGAGAGTTTCCAGGGAGGTTTGCATCTGGCAAGTTGTTGTCTTCAGTCCATTTCCCTTGGGAAAAAGTGTTCAGGCACCTGGTTTGAGGGGAGATTCGAAGTCCCTTAAAAGTTCTGCGCGCAGGCTGGCCATCGCGGTGTTAACGTGTCCGTTGGGAAACCAACACCGTCTCTAGTTCCTGCGGCGCGCTACTCTCGAGTAGACCGGGTGTTGCGTCTCGTCTCCCTGCCAAGTCTGGACTGCGATTCAGTTCCACCACGACCAACTTTGCCTTGCCTTGTTATCCTAGCCTCGGACATTGAACCTGGGACTCTTGAAAGACCTTGCTCATTTCCCCACTCAAACTGCTTGGAAGTTTGAGTGTGTTTCGGTTATTGGATTTAAAACTTTGAACTCTAATACTGGACATCTAACTTCATATTACTGGACTATATTTGACCTCTCCTAAAAGGACTATTGCTGGACTATATACTCTGCTTATTTTTGTTTGATTCTTTTATTTCTTTAATGAAGATATTAGATTGTTTATTGGCCTCCGTGTCTGGTTCCCAGTGCTCTTGCAGCTTAGAGTCGTCACAATGGCATTATTTGGGGCTTAATGCTGCTTTCCCATCAATTTCTCAGGAAGATGAAAGAGTGATAGATCAGAAGAGGACCAGCAGCAAAAGGTTATGATTGTGGGGCAAAAAGAATCCACTTTAAGCTTCACATTTGAAGGACTGTGACACAAACTCAGCCATAGGTACAGGAGATTGAAACATGCATGTAGATGTGTGTACGTGTGCATGAATGTGTTGGTCTCTCTGGGTGGGAATGATATCCTATAGAAAGCAGAGAGGAGTTTATTAGGAAATATGGAAAGTGGAATTACAGGTAAAGTAGATTCAAGCATGTGTGTGTGTTAGTGTGAGTGTGTTGGTGTCTCTGTCTCTCTGGGTGAGAATGGTATCCTATAGAAATCAAAGAATTAGGAAATATGGAAAATTGGATTATCTGAGCATGCAGCACAGATGTTTCCATCTTTCCTGCAATATTGGGAAATAAGGTGCAAAATGGATGAGAAAGTGAAGCAAAGAACCAGGAAAAGGAAGGAAAGCATATTGGAATGCATTTGCTAAAGGACAAAGTTAAATAATAGGTGGAATATTTGTTTGTGTGAGTGAGAGAGAGGGAGAAAATGAGCCTCACTTACATATATTGTGATCCATCCCATTACCCCACCAAGCTTTTAGTATGTATATAGATACAGGAGAGATACTGCCTTCTCCCTTTGGAGTAGGTTCTTACACACGCTCCTCCAGCAGACAAGAGTTCTTTCTCCCACCCTGGACCTTCCACAGATATATAAACCTCCCTTGCCAAGTTTCCAAGAGACCTCACAACCTCTGAGGATGCCTGCCATAGATGTGGGTGAAACATTAGGAGAGAATGCTTTTGGAATATGGCCATACAGCCCAGAAAACTCACAGCAACCTAGTTTATTACTTATTTCAACATGAATACAGGGTACTCAGTTGGAGAATTACTGCAAGCATACTTCATAAATTCATACTGATAGGGCTCCAGGCTTTTTGATTAAGTGAAAACCCACTTAAGTCCTTTTAAATGTATTTTATTCTTTATTTTTTCCATTTGTCATAGAAAGAAATAAGAAATCTGCATGCAACTTCCTAAATATTCCAAACATTTAAATAGCATATGATAATTTAGCCGTACAATACTTTATGTGGAAAGAGAATATAGGGAAATCTCCTGTAGTATATTTACAATTGCAAAGGTAGTTTTTGTTATTTATATTTTAAAAAGAGGAATGCACTACTTACCGTTGAAAGTATTACATTCAAAGGGAAGAAGAAATGTGAATAAAACAAATATATCCATTTCCCATCAGAGATTTTTCCACCAGTAAAAAGGTACATTTTAATAGGCTCAAACTAAATATCTAAAGAACCATACATGATATTCCCAAAGCTTAAAACATCCCGACACTGAAGGTGCAAACTTTTAAGAAGAACCTCAGAAGGGGGGCGGGTTTCTTTGTATTAAACCACTTTAGAAATGTTTTTCCTTACAAACAAACACACACACATACAAAAGAAAGAGGAAAAAAGAAATAAAAGAAAAGAAGAGGAAAACGCTATCCTATTGTATATCACACACTGAGCAGGGATTTAAAAGTAAACAGCTTATATCTATCTTGTAACCACTGGAAAACCTTATTTTTGAAATTGTGCCGTAGTGTGTATCATCCTATATAAAAAACTGCACCTTACATGCCTCTCTTCTATTGCAAAGGACACATTCAGCTACTAGAAATCTTTACAATAGCATAGAAAGTTTCCCAAGAGGAAGCACTATTTTAGAACATTTTTTTTTTTTACAAATTATGGTTCACTGAATGAGCTTATAAAGCCCAATTTCCAGTCATAGTGATATATGAACTAACCGATGATCTTTTTTAAAAATGATAACTTGTAAATGAAGATTATGTCTCAAGATATTTCTCACTACAAAGAAGGTATGTATGAAATCTAACATGTAAAAGACACGTATGAAATCTGGCTGGTATTTTTTTTTTACAGCTATAAAGTGTAAAAAGTGGTCCTTGGTAAAAAGTGCTTTATAACAATATAGGTTTTGAGTCGCGTCTTGTGAGAAGTCATCTCCTCCAGTTTCTGCCTCTTTCTCATGTTCACCAAATCATCCTGTTTCTTCCAGTAAGTGCTTGCTTACTCTTCATAAACTCTGCAAAAATTAAAAGGGAAACAAATAGAATGAACTTTCCAGACAGGGCTGATTTAAAAAACAAATAACCTCAACAGCTCCACGAGGACCGAAGAAGTAAATAAGACCAATCCAGCAGCTTCCTCAGATCAGCAATTGAATTCCAGATTCTGGATTCTTTTCTTGGGTCAGCAAGTCAAGACAAGCAAAGTGAAGGGAATTAGCTGTCCGATGCCAATATACATTAGGGTCTGGAGAAATTACTCTCATACACTAGGAACAGTCACAATTAAACCTCTCTTGTTCCAGTTCTTCAGCTACTGACTTGAAGGTTGCGTTGCTGACTTGAAGATTGCCTTTTCGAATCCAACCCGGGGAGAGCATGGATGGGCTCCCTCTGTCAGCTCCAACTCCATGTGGGAACATGAGAGAAGCCTCCCACAAGCATGGTAAAACATAAAAAAAACACACCCAGACACCCCCTGGGCAATGTCCTTGCAGACGGCTAATTCTCTCACACCAGAAGCAACTTGCAGTTTCTCAAGTCGCTCCTGACATGAAAAAAAAATTGCCTTACTGCAATTGCTGCACCCATGAGTTTAAATTGCAAGAGTAGTTTGCGCTCAATGAATTTTGGGGTAGGATCTTCCCTTCTTCGTAAGCTCAAGCAATAAAAACCTGTTGCAACCTCTCCTAATTTATGTGTTCTTCCTCTATCAATAACATTGAACCTTCTGTTGCTTGGCTGTGCCCTTTTTTCAACATCTTGATGATGCTTGGTGATGCATTCCTGATGTTTCTCTCTGAAATGATTAGGTTAGGTAAAGGTTTTTCCCCTGACATTAAGCCTAGTCATGTCCGACTCTGGGGGTTGGTGCTCATCTCCATGTCTAAGTCGAAGAGCCAGCGTTGTCTGTAGACACCTCCAAGGTCATGTGGCTGTCACGTATGCATGGAGCACTGTTACCTTCCTGCCTGAGCGGTAACTATTGATCTACTCACATTTGCATGTTTTCAAACTGCTAGGTTGGAAGAAGCTGGGGCTAACAGCGGGAGCTCAATCCGCTCCCTGGATTTGAACTGCCAACTTTTCGGTCACCAAGTTCAGTAGCTCAGCGGTTTAATCCACTGCACCACTGAGGGCTCCCTGAAATAATTATAATTCCTGATCATAATTCCCAGAATCCCTACACTAATACATTCAGCAATGTGGCTCCTTACTGTCATCATGCATATATCTCTTTAAGAATATATCAAGAGTTGTGCTGGGCCAGACAAAATACAAGAGCTCTGGATTTCTATCCTCCTTACGTTTCTAGTTTACAGTGATATTCAGAATGTACAAATCCAGACACATTTCTGCCCTCTGCAAAAACCTTGAAACAGTTTATTTGGTTTCCCTGTTTACTGAGCAGCCTTAGGCATGATTACTCTACGTATATATAATACTAGCTGTGCCCGGCCACGCGTTGCTGTGGCGTATGGGAATTCTTTGTTAGGTAGGTGGAATAACAGTGAATAGCTTTGTAGCCTGAAAGCCTGGTCATTTTCTTATGTGAATCCTTGTTTGGTGAGGTGGAATAGAAAGGAATAGGCTTGCGGCTTGGAAGGTTAGGTAGTTGCCTTTTAGGGGAATGTTTTTTTGGGGTGGTAGAATGGTAATGAATAGTCTCGGTGGTTCAAAGCCTGGGTGCTTGCTACCTAGGGGAAATCTTTGGTTGGTCAGCTTCAGAGTAGTATCACTGTTTCAAAGCCTGGTCACCTTTTACGAATGTTAATCTTTTATTGGTGTGGTTGAATTGCACTGAATATCCTTGCAGCTCCAATGTCTGGCTGTATTTATTATGTTGTATTTTATATATATATTACAAAATATAGAAAGCATGGCACATTGCCTGTTGTGGGTTCTGGCCTTTTTTTGATGTTGTGATTGTGTTTTTTGTGTGATTGTGTTGTATCTTACTGGAGGCAGGGATGATGGATTGTGTTGCCAATTTTAGAGTTTGGGGGGTGTTGGGTTTTGTTGTTTTGTGAGTCGCCGTGATGCCAAAAGCCTTTTATATATATAGATGATGAGCATGGAAAGTTACTTTTAAGAAATAAATTGTTGCCATTACACAGTGTGTTTTTTAAGAAAATGATATGTTATTACTCACTCCAAAAACATATTTGCATTAATCTTCATTTCTGCTGTATGTAGCAATCGACACTCAGGCTTTTAAAGTATCTGTTATGTTGTTTATACCTTTGTTATATTGTTTTAAATTACTGTTTTAATTACAGTTGTATGTAATGCTATGTTGTTGTTTTTGGGCTAGTCCCTGTATAAGCCGCCCCAAGTCCCTTCGGGGGAGATGGAGGAGGGATACAAGAATAAAGTTGTTGTTATTATTATTATTATTAATATTATTATTATTCTCAGTGGCTTTTTGATACTTTTAAAAACAAAAGAAACTTCAGACTGAAACAAAAGCAACATTACAATAGAAAAGTTTCTGTGACATGTCTCTAAACATGCCTTTGAAAACTTTGACAAGTGACTAGAAAAAGCTACTTTTGATAAAATGTTATTTCCAAGTTCTTGTTCTCTTGAAACATAGTCCTAGGCAAATATGCATAGAATTGTGGTTTTAAATATGAACTATCTGTATTTCATACATGGCTTGCAAAATTTGAGATACTACATTCATGTAAATGAGAGCCAGAAGTGCTCTAGTGATTTGAGTATTTGACTAAGGACTTTATCACACAAAGCAGGCAGATTGGCACTGCAGCTGGATAATCATCTTTAGTGACAGCCCCTATCACACATCACTGTGTGCATTCTGCCCCTGTGATTCTTACATCAGGAGCTCCCAATCCTGAAAAAAATCCCCTCACTTATATTGGTGTAATGGGTCCCTTCTGCTTCTATGTTTGCGTACTGGCAGTAAAGTGGTATCAGGGAAAGGATTCTCCCCCTCTCCCTTCCTCCTTGTTTTTTCCAAGCTGGCTGTTCTCCTTTCATTTTATATTTATTGTGTGTTTAAATACAAGATTTCCACAATTGTGATAATAATGGTGGTGATGATGATAATGATCGGACTGAAATATAATAGGACTGCATTAGTTCAAGAAGATTTCAAGGATTTGTGGAGGTATTACTGTGGGACCACTAAATGGCAAATTGGTGCAACTGCAGTAATGAAGAGAAACATGATATCAGAGGTGCTCAATGTAATATGTATCCGCTATCAATGATAATGTGACTGTAATGGAATAATGGGGCCCCTGGTGGTGCCGCAGATTAAACCGCTGAGCTGCTGAATTTGCAGACCAAAAGGTTGGCGGTTCAAATTCAGAGAGCGGGGTGAGCTTCCGCTGTTAGGCCCAGCTTCTGCCAACTTAGCACTTTGAAAACATGCAAATGTGAGTAGATCAATAGGTACTGCTCCAGCAGGAAGGTAATGGCACTCCATGCAGTCATGCCAGCCACATGACCTTGGAGGTGTCTACGGACAACACTGGCTCTTTGGCTTAGAAATGGAGATGAGCACCAACCCCCAGAGTCAGACACGACTAGCCTTCATGTCATGGGAAAACCTTTGCCTTTTAAATGGATTAATGCATTAGTGTGATAATGCCAAAGGACTATGCAGACCAGGGTTGAAATTCTCAACTATAGCCATGGAAACTCACAGGATGATCTTGGCAAACCCCCTCTGAACAAATCTTGCCACAAAAAACCATGAAAAACTTAACTTAGGGTCTCCAGAAATGACTTGAAAATGCAAAAAAACAACCACCACCATTTATCTGAATAAACTACAACAGCAGAATGATAATTAGGTTCAGCATTCTTTCTGGGAAAGGAAAGAGGGACTTCCATAGCATTGATCTTTAAAAACCTTTAACACCTAATTTAAGAACTAACCAATAGACTCAGTCCAGCCTCTCCTGGCAAGATCCCTGCTGACCTCTATGGTAGCAGGACTGGATGCCATGAACTGCCTGTTTAGTGCTTTGTCAGTCCCTTAAGCCTGTATTACCAGAGAGGCTTGCATGCGAGCTGGCTCTTTGTTCTTCAGAGTTCATCTGCTTCTGCTGTTCCACCCCAGGGCAGGTGTGCAGAAGTTCAATGAGCCCTGATGCTAAAGGCAAAGGGCTATTTACATAAGCTTCTATTCATCCAAGCTGCAGAAAAGCAAGGGTGCTCCTATGAGCAATATTTGGGCTATTTAGTCTGATAACTAAGCATTTACTTTGTTCTTATGCCACAAACGTCTTCTGAGTAAGTTGTGCAATGGTTTTTGTTTTGTTTTTTTTTTTGTTTTTTTTTGGGGGGGGGGTGTTAAATATTAACACTGTCTTGGATTTGTGCACCAGTACACAAGCCCTCAGACAGAGACACAAGCTGGCAGGTGAAATGACAACGGAACGGCTGTACCATAAGAAAAATGCAGGAGTGAGATGTCATGTTCCTGCAAGCAGGAGTTTCCAATGACTAATATTTGATCTCCTTTGAAAACCCATTTCAGAATATTGGGTTTGCATCATTAAAATGGCTGGCCACTACTAGTGACTAGTGTCATAGGTGCTTATTGGCATGATACACCCCGGTGGCAAAGAGCGTTAAAGCGCTGAGCTGCTGAACTTGCAGACTGAAGGTGCTCTTCTGCACCAACCCCCAGAGTCAGACATGACTGGACTTAACGTCAGGGGAAACCTTTACCTTTACCTACACCATAAAAGGAGCAATAGGTTTTCTCTGTTGAGCATAGTAAAAGGTAAAGGTTTCCCCTGACGTTAAGTCCAGTCATGTCTGACTCTGGGGGTTGGTGCTCATCTCCATTTCTAAGCCGAAGAGCTGGCGTTGTCCGTAGACACCTCCAAGGTCATGTGGCCAGCATGACTGCATGGAGCGCCGTTACCTTCCCGCTGGAGAGGTACCTATTGATCTACTCACATTGGCATGTTTTCAAACTGCTAGGTTGGCAGGAGCTGGAGCTAACAGTGGCCGCTCACACCGCTCCCGGGGTTTGAACCTGGGACCTTTCGGTCTCCACTCAGTGCTTTAATGCACTTCGCCACTGGGCTTCCTCTGTTGAGCATGAAGCACCACAATTCGAGTTGTTCTTTATTGGACATACATAGGTAAATCCTTACAGACTGGGTATCTTAACCAACCTAACTTATTTTCCAAAACTGACCCCCAGATCAGCTCTTGAATACAGCACCTGGATATGTCAGGGGCAGATCCAACCCATACAATTAAGAGAATTACAGGAGGATAAGTTAGAATGACTGAAGCCTTTCAACTAGTATATTGCCCATAAACAGCCATTGCATCATGTTCTCCCATATAAAAACATTTAGGTCATTCTGCTTCTTTACAGAGGTTCAAAGTTTTTCTAGCCAGCCTAGTCAGTATTGATCTCTTCTGACTCAAATAGCTTGCTATTCCGAATATCGATATATCTGATATTGGTTTACAGGTTATATTTCTATAGAGCATTTTTGTCTACTCAGAAAAAAATGCTAAGACATTTGGGATTTTTAAGAAATGTGACAATTTTTCATTAATGATTGTGAGAGACTCTTTATTAATTAATCAGGTGATGCTGATCAGTAACAATGGTTTCTACTCATATAAATGAAAATATCCACTATTCAAAAGTAAGGCTAGGCCTACATGGCAAAAAATAATGTCAACTTTTTCAGTCCCTTAACTACTTAGGGCGTTTAGCTGCTTTAGTGAACCACATGACACATGGCTGGATTCACAATGAAATTGCTGCATTCAAGTGCTAATCTACATGAGTGGAATAAAAGATTTACCCTGGATCTTCCTGGAAGCTCCAGAGTGATCCCAGTTTCAGAAGTGCAGACAAGTGGATCCAGCTTGAATCCAGCTTGACCCACTGTTCACACTGCCAATTGATCAACTGCTGCATCACTGCCAGCAACAAACTCTCTCCCAATGGCTAGCTAGAAGTGTCAGATTTCTGACTATGTCTTATTGGAGGCCGGAAATGTGACATTGCCAACAAATCCCTGGGAGAGAGCTGCTTGCTGTTAGCAATGTGGAAGCCCTGATATACCCTCAGACTGGTCAGCTGGGTGGACAGCAAAGGGGAAACTCCGGGGCTGCATTGGAGAAACTCCAGACCCCTTTGAACCAGATTTTCTAGTAAGTGGGGACAGGGCAATGCTTTTGTGTCTGTCAGGATAGCAATCCAGCTGTTTAGACTGATGCACAGTCCAGGGTACTCTGAAGTTTCCACTAAGCTCTGGAGTATCTCCCAACTTTGTCAAAAGTTGATACAGAATTCTGGTCACTGGATTTCATTGTTTTCACCCAGTATTTAAAAATAAAAGATGGCAT
This sequence comes from Anolis carolinensis, assembly GCF_035594765.1. Taxonomy (NCBI): domain Eukaryota; kingdom Metazoa; phylum Chordata; class Lepidosauria; order Squamata; family Anolidae; genus Anolis; species Anolis carolinensis. Next base: position 104,327,513 of record NC_085842.1, on the reverse strand, counting down.
ATTTAAGCACTCCTATGAACTTAAATGAGAAAGTAAAAATGTGCCTTCTGATGCTGGGATAAATAACAGGGCTGGGTGTATCTGTGTTCTGCAGACATAGGTAATAATGTGAGCAGCTTTAGATCAGCGAATGGAGCTTCTGTTGTATTTGCGGATTTTGTTTTCAGCTAGTCACAATGATCCATCAGAGTCAGAGTGACATTATAGATCTGGCAAGCCAGAAAAATAATAAAATTAAAGAGTTAAGCTGGAGACCCCAGCTATTATCACTGACACCACAGCCGGTGGTATGATGCATGGCATCTGGACATTGTCTAGGCAGGCTTAAATCTGAAGAGCCTAAGGTTTTTTGTTACCCTAAGGCAAATCTTTAGCATTAATTAATCTGTTAATCTGAATCTTCTTTTTATTTGTTATAAATAGTTGCCTTTCAAAAATAAGCAAGGAAAAATGAAGTTACATAACAGTTGACATTTAGCAGTACAAATCATTCTCTCCAGCTTCTAAAGGGCTGCCACAAGGAAATCTTGTGTGTGTGTGTGTGTGTGTGTGTGTGTGTGTGTGTGTGTGAGAGAGAGAGAGAGAGAGAGAGAATGTCAACATGACGAGAAGAATGAAAAACAAGGCTCACTGGGAAGTAAATCTCATTGAACTTTAGGGAATGTATCTCTAAGCAAACACCTTCAATTCAGGGACAAGCTCACCTGCTGTTCAAGAATTTAAGTTGGTGCCTTCTAAGGTAACAGAAAATAGTATGCTACCTGCTTTGGCTTTGGTATGAGTCTTGAAATTCCCTTCTGTCATGCAAGCTGCTCAGAACACCATTATTATTGTGTGCCTTCAGGCCTTTCCAATTTATAGGAACCTATCACAAGGTTTTCTTGGTAAGGTTTGTCCAGAGGGTGTTAGCCTTTCCCTTCCTTTGATGCTGAAGGAGTATGACTTGTCCAAGTTAACCCAGCAGGTTCCCATGGCCAAGTGAGGATTCAAACTCTGGTCTCCTGAACCATATTCCAATGCTCAACCCACACTGGCTCTCTCAGAATACCATACGTAGGACTTAATCTCATGTTGTTTTCCCCAACCCATGAGGTGGAGTAGGCAGAGAGAGTATCAAGCAAATTTCTGGTTGGAAACAGAATTTGAAAAAGTTAATAATTTGAACAGTGGGTATCCTTGCTGGCTTGTTCAGTTTAACAGTTCAGCTATGTATATCGGCAGCTGTACATTCACAATACAAGTCAGGGGAACAACCTCAGGATATTCACTCACAGGGAAGGTCATAAAGACCTTCATTCAAGGAAAACAAGAATTTGGGAGGAATGGCAAACATAATTTCAGTTCAGCAATTAATTTTGTCTTACCTCATTTCGTCAAATTTGTCTTAAACTTGTTAGATCATGTATTTAAAACCTTGAACTGAGTTGAATGCATGAGTATGTTTGATCTGTAGATTCCAAAACATACTTAATTTTTTAAACAGAACCTCCTTTGGCAGAAATATACTGGGCCATGGTAACCTGGAATGTTAGGTTTCTTTTTCTTCCTTTTTAAAAATCTGGTGTTTGACTTGGTAGCAGAGCCTTATTTCTTTCAAGCTAGATTGAACTCACAGAATGAAAGCCAGGAACACCAACATGCCTGTCACTGTGATTTCAGGTCAAGCATTCAAGATGCATCATCACTGCCTAAATGCACACATTTGATTTCAGTTATCCCATGCAGGGTCTGATTAATACGCACCTCTCTTTCTCTTTCCATATTGTGTACCACTTAAGTAATCTTTTTGTACTTGGGAGTTTAGGATGCAAGCAGTACTGATGTCCACCTCGGAACCTTGATTTCATTGTGACTCTGAAATGAAAGACAAATGGTCAGTTCAGACTAGCTGTTCTACTTTTAAGCAACTTTTAAACACCATAATAGCCTGGTCTTTAGAGATGTTGGGTACAAATGATCTCAGATATGTTTCCTTCCCCTTGTGTTATATTGCTATGGTTTTAACCACCCATAAACTGGTTTGTCTGAGCTGTGTGTGATGTCATGACATGTTTATGAATAGTACAGTGTTTGAGCAGCTGCAGTCATGTTTGGAGTACCAGAAATGCTGAACAAATTGTTTTTATGTGTTATTAGCTCAGACATCATCAAAGAGATGTAGGTGGGACCAAAGGCTTTGCAGGTGGGAGGATAGTCTTGCTACAGTCTTCTTTGGTTGGAAAAATTATTTGCCATGCTGGGTAAATGTTCAGCACTCATGTACTGCCACAACTGCAAATGTCCAATAGACCTGCCTTAAGAGCCAGCAACCAAAATGAATGATGGAGGTCTGTTATGCTGAGAGCAGAATGACATTTCAGCCCGCCCCTCCAAGAGCAATCCTTGGTGCAACAATCAGAAGCAGGGCCCCATTGCCACTCCTGTTCCCACCACCGATCATTGGGAGAAGGGGCATGGAATGATCCTTCTCCTGCACCCTGATCACCAACAGACTAGACTTCCCTTGATCATTATGGCTGCTGGTCATTAAGGCAGGTTTGACGATTGGTATGGGGATATTTTTAACCAGTATGCTATTTTATGCTTTCAGTTCATTCTTGATGGATTCAGATAGCTGTGTGTAAAAGGCCAGAAACTGACAGGGCTAGAAATAAGAAGACTCACATCTGGATTCTGGAGCTCCATGTAGACAGGTTACTAGAGCTGCTGGCCAAAGATTTTTGGACTTGTCATGTCCTTTCAGACTCTTGAGTCACTCTGTCCTAACAGAAAGCCCTTTAGCTTCACTTGACTTATTAAAGTGATGCGTGTTTCCATGTCATACTTGGCCCTTGCCAAGTTGGAAAACCATCAGTCTTGACTGAATCTGTGCCAGGAGTTAACGGTTTGTCCTGTAAGGACTTGTTCTCCTTCCAGCTTTCCTGTCTGCCTGTCTTGCTCATTCTCACCCTAAGTCTTTCCTCAAGCTTTAGCCTTCTTGCCTTTCTGTGGTACAGCATCCTCACACGGCCTTACATTGAACAGATATATAATTATACTTGATGACTTTTTCAGAATTTATTGGTAACAGGTTTTCTGCCCCATATATATCTATATTCCAGCTGTACTCCTTAAAATTCCTTACCTGGGATGGAATGTAGAACATCTTAATGGCAGAGCAATTCACATTACCTGTGAACAATGGCCACTTCATGACAAGACACATGGTTTTAAATAGGTGCACTCTGAGTCAATTTTATAAAATTCCCTCCATTCTGTAGTTATATCAATTTAAATAGTTTTTAGGATAGCTGATTTTTTTTTTACCATCAAATGTTAAATCTACCATATGTTACCAAATGTGATTCTTTTTCGAACAAAAGCTCCAGCTTAAATGAAAAGCATATTGTTATCTAAGACTTGGAATTTATTCACAAAAGGTTTTGTATTATAATATCTTTGAATGCAAGAGAATGGAACTGGATATTGATCCCATGCATGAATTCATACAGCATTTCAGTAATAAAGCTAATAACTCGGGAGGTATCTGGAGCTGTTCACACCAAGTCAAACTTTATTTTTCAAATTAGACTTAAATGCAATCTCATAAAGCATTTACAGAGTAACTATATGTGTATTTATATGCAAGAACAACCACGGAATTAGGTTCCATCTACGCTGCCATGGAATGTGGATTCAAATTGCATTAGATGGTGGTGTAGATGGGGCCATAGTCTCACCTTAAGGCTACAATCCTGTATATAGTTACCTGGAAGCAAATCCTGCAGAACACAGCGAGGCTTACTTCTGAGTAGCCATGCTGAGATTAGACCATGACAGAAAGACTGAACAAAATAAAGAGAGAGAGAGAGAGAAAGGGGGGAGGGGGAGGGAGGGAGGGAGGATGGGACACTAAAAGATAACAACTTTTTTTGGATTGCCTAATAGCTACTGGAAAGTGGGTAATGAAAGCTGGGGAGGAGAGATGTGTATCTCACACTGAAAGAGCCTTAATCATGTGTGTTTTCTTGCTTTTTCTCTGAGAGTGGAAAGTTTCCTAATGAGCATTTCATTTACATTTGTACCTCACGGCTTCTGCGTTTCCTTCGACTGCCAAATCTGGCTGAGCTTCTAAAGGTTTGGAGCACACGTCTCTCCCATACTCATCCTGGAAAAGCTTGTGATTGTTTTCTTGACGGCCTTTCAGGATCCAGCTTCTGCTGGCACCTTATTTGTGAGAGCATAGGGCTGTTTGGTTTTCCCATCAGGCAGGCAAACTTTGAGGCTCAGACTTCGGTCCTTGGCAGCCCATGCTTGGGCAGGAAAGCTTCACACTGCTTTTGTTATGCTGATGCACATTTCTGAACTCTTTGTCAGTTGATGGGTTACTGATGTAATGGAGACATAACTGTGTATGCAACCAGACTCGAAAATGGCTACCTCTGTACCTTATGGGTTCTTGGTAATTTGTAAGGACCTGTCAGGAAAGGAGGTCACTGGCACACTGGTGAGCGAGGAGGGCGGTTGGAACATCCATTTCCTGATACTCCCATAGAAGCTTTGGCTCATATTCTTGTGTTAAGGAGAGGAGGGAACAAGAAGGGAAGGGTTGCCCGCTTTCTTGGCCATGGAGTGAGTGTTGGGAGCTGGTACAAAGCAGCCGAAAAGCTCTGTGTGAACATCTTCCCCCAATCCAATGGCACCTCTAACATTTATTACAAAATAAAAGTGCTGAAATATTTTGGGAACTAGAATTTAGCCCTTCAAATAACACCTTCACAATTGAGACTAAACACCAGAAATAATTCATGAACTTCCTACACTACTTCCCTGAAAGCCGTCAATTCCTATTGTTCCCCTCCAGTCCCCAAATAGTGATGCAAATATTTTTTCTGGCTTCAGATCCCACACTCAGGTCTTAAGGAGCCCATTTTTAAAATGCCAATGAAACACTACTTTCATCTTCTGAGCTTCTCTTTCTATTGGTGTCTGAAGATAATTCTGTCTCCAGATGAATGCTTAGTAGATCATGAAGTCAAAGATGTTCTGAAATTCATTTTTCTTCTCCCCATTTTGCACTAGTTGTTCATGAAATTTCAACTTATCATAACTGCTGTGTTGTTACTCTGAATGCTATGTTGTGTGTGTGTGTGTATATATATAGTGCTATATTTTCATGATAAACAAAGTGTATGATGTGATGCAAATCATAAAACACTTAATTTTGTGACATACCATATCCACAGATAAAATATAACCTGAGTACCAGATCTTAGTGACTCATGACAAAGGTGTAATAGATTGTTGGGTTTATGCAGATTTATATTCAATCTGTATTTTTGTTGGGTATTGTTTAATGGTGGTTGTTTAGAAAACACTTCCTGACTACTGATCCCCTTGTTTCATTGAACAGTGGTATGGCTGCTATCACTATGCTTTTCAGTTATGTTGCTAGGTGTGTTGGTTTTATGACTGCCCATTGATGTGCTTGATTGCATGCTGTATTGTTGTATTTTTATATCTGATGGCTCTTACTGTTATATTAGTATAGATAGATTCAGGGACAATTTTTGTGCAGAGAATATACTTTCATGTTTTTTTAAAACTGACCCAATTTGAATTCAACTTTCAGCTCTTACAGAATCTTAAACATGTAATTTTAGGACAAACTTATAACTATAATTAAGAGTCAGTGTGGTTTAGTAATTTCAATGTTGGATTAGATTGTTGGGAAACTAGGATTTTAATCTCTGTTTGGCCATGGAAATCTACTGGGTGACCTTTGGCAAGTCACACTTGAGCCTCCCAGCCTCACAGGAAGGCAATGTCAAACCTCCTCTGAATTAGTCTTGCCAAGAAAAACCTACAATAGGGTCATCATAAGCTGAAATAAATCAGAAGATAGATAACCATTGCTATAAATCATGGATCTCCCAACTGTGGGCCACAGGCTGGATGTGGCCTTCCAAGGTCATTTACCGGCTCCCATGCTAAATTTTACTTAGATTTGCCCTAAGTATGAAATAACTGGAAGGCACAACAACAAGAATCCTAATTAATGTGACTATCTCATCAGCCAAAAGCAGGCCCACACTTCCCATCAAAATACTGATAACTTTATGTTGGTTAACATTGTTCTTCATGGTAGTCCAACTGCAGATAACAAATGGAAAGACCACAGAAAATATCTAGTAAGGAGCTTTTGTTTCTTTAAACAGCACTTCCCAGAAGATTTACGGAGCCACTGGCAGATGTGATGCTTTTTGTTCTGCTACTCCCTGCATGTGGAAGGGTACAAAAAAGGACCAATGATCTGCTCAGGAACTGAGGCAAATAAATACACTCCAGCAGCCCTAGATTTAGAAACTATCTTTTACACAGTAGGATAAAGATAACAATGTGGAATCGGATAAGTTTAAGTGGAAAATATAGTATTGAACAGTTACAACGTTCCTAACGGCAACATTGATCTTGGGACTTCTCATAGGAAAATTCAGGCTATCTTAATGGTTAGAATTGCCTAGATTTCAAAAAAGGTACTTCTCTATCCATACAATTCTATACGAGAATAATGATCAATGTGATCAACTAATTCTACTTCCATTATGGTAGGAGAACCATTGTAAATTAAGTGAATACCCTGAGGTGTTTGTTTTAAGTCCTCACATGTATAAAAGTGTTTGCTTTTGACAGAAACTTCAGGGCAAACAAGAAAACTGAGGCAAACAGAGTCAGTCTGGAATATCAGCATACAAAGACATCTTAAATACTGAGAGAACATAGTAGGTAGCATAAGTTTTCACAGACTCTAGGGTGTATTGATACTGTAGAATGAATGCAGTTTGACACCACTTTAATTGCCATGGCTCACTGCAACAGAATCATGGAGCTTGAAGTTTTACAAGGTTTTTAGCCTTCTCTACTAAAGCGTGCTGGTGCCTCACCATACAACAAATATCAGGATTCTATAGTATTGAGCCATCAGTTAAATTGGTGTCCTTAGTTCTTTTAATTCTAAAATTCTAATTAATAATTGTATTAATTCTAAAAATTCATTAATTTTATAGTTCAGATACACCCAGTCTACTTTTTCAGATCTCTCAGTGAATCTCTAAGATCCTATAAGATCCTTTTGTAGAGCTGGTCCAGTATCTGTCAGGTTTCTCTCATATTCATTCACGGAGAACTGATCATTTCAGTGGTTCTTAACAGTGTTCAGCTATAAAACCACAGGCACTTGCTATGTTGCAGAGACAGACCTTGACAAAATTCAGTAGAGAAAAACATGCCATCCAATAATTATCTTTTTCAGTTTTATACCAAGCATGCACCAGCTATTGGTGCCTGAATTCCTGGAGAATCCCACTTGGCTGACAAACAAATGGTTCCCCAATCAATTCCACATAGTAATGACTAGAGCCAAGCTAGAACACAGCCTCTATTGAATAGAGATACTTTTTGGATCTCTCTGTACTGTGTATAACCTGAGTGAATATGGGACCTATAGCCGGCGCGTTTCTTTTCCAGATCTGTTGCTTTGTTCTGAACCAGAGCTTGGCTCTAGTTACACGGTTGTAGAAGATGCCCAAGACACAAGAAGCCACTGGTTATTTGGAATAACATTCTTCAGCCAGTCCGCAATTTCATAGACCTTTGCCATGCAGGGGCAACATGGTCAAATGTAGCAATAAAGATCATGGAGCCATTCCTCGTTTGTTCCCATTCTCCACTTGATTTAGAATTTGGAAGGGAACAGTCTCATTCCAGGCAGCGTTGCTATTGCTGAGAGTGCCTAAGCAGAGTGGCGGTGTTTCTAGGATCAGCTTGCAGAAACAAGACCCAGCTATGACGGTGAACCACAGCATTCACTCTCTTTCTCAGCAGAGAACAAGTTGGCTACCCTTGTTATGTAACTAGTTCCGAAGGCAGCATCCGCTGGAGCTGGAATCCTAATTGTTTTTATTTAACATCCTTTGCTTAGCACATTTACACAAATGACATGGTAATGCGTGTGTGTGTGGTAGAGTTTTTATCTTTTTTTTTTTAATTAGCATGTCTCACGGTGAATTGGAATGATCTCATTGAAAGTGGTACATGTTAAAACATGTCCCCAAAGAGGCAGAGGTAATGCTGAAGTTCAGAATAAGTGCTTTGATTTATTACAATCAGTTACTCAGCCCAATCAAGAAAAGTTTCTTAGATACAGCCCAATATTTCTGTAGAAGAAAGTCCCACTGAGATTAATGGGATTTATTCTTACAGAGCTGGGCTCAGGGTTGCAACACAGAAATTGCATTAATAACATCCTGCACATAATTAAATTGCCTTAATACCATTAAATAAAATGGGATTAAAGAGTTACACTGTGCTCCAGCTTTCTATAATAGATTATTTGGTTACTTTTCTGCTGTGTAAATAAGATCAGCTTATGGAATTGTGCCCGACAGACAGATATTGATTGATAGTTGTATGTGCATTCTAATGTTATCTGTAATTGCAGGAATTAATTCACAATTTCCACATTAAGCCAATTCAGAGTGCATTCCATTTATACGAGAGTAAAGTTCACTGAAATCAATGCAACATATTTTTGAACAAGCAAGCATAGCATTGCATTATTATTCTTATAAGGTGGGATGTTTTCAGAATAGTTACTGAATGTGTTAGCAAACTGTAAAATATTGTTTTAAAAAAATTGCACAGGAAAAAAGCCTGAATGCAAATGCAATACCCACATAAAAAGCAGGACTTACATGATCATTCTTTCTTTGCAATATGGATACTTTGGCCTCTCTTCAAGTTTCTGTATATCAGAGAATCTGATCTTGGGGCCCTTTCGTAAGCATTTGCATTTTGATCCTACAAGAAAAAAGTTTTTCCTTATTTATATATGGAAAGCATTGCATTGCACAAACACTTAATATAGCTCCCACTTCAACTCTTTTAATCATATTGATGAACTACTGTACTTTTAACATCTGTAGAAAAAGTTGTTCTATCTGAGCAAGATGTTAATGCCGCAATCTTAGAGGCACCTTAAATTTAACTGAAGTCAGTTGGGTATGCACCTTTTTCATGTGTGTCTGCTCAGAGGTAAGACCCACTGGATTTATTAGGACCAACATTGAATTAATTATGCTCAGAGTTTCAGCTTTAGTGCTTGAAGTCATGTGGCAATCCTTCCTATTAAAACTACACCTGCTGTGATCAAACTTAATGGCAAGGGTAAATTAAGAAAAATAAAACCATGTTAAGGACATATATAATCAGATTAATTAAAGATGCCTTTGGCTGTTTTTCACTTCTTTACTTTTGTCACTTTTTAAAAGAAGCATAAAAAGTTCCTTAGCCCTCTTTCATTTACGAATGGTAACAAATAAAAACCTCCCAAATCTTTATCAAAACTGAACCTGTGATAAACTCAAAACCTCCTCTGAAGTCATGGAACTGAAACTTGGGAAGACTGCTGAATCTAGCTGTTGCAGTTTAAATCCATTCACTTTGGGAATTCTGAATTTCTGTGTTAGGATTAATAGATATCCAAAAGAGTTCAGACTAAATGCAGGGAATTCTAGCTCACAATGCTCCCTTAAACTCAAAAAGTAAAATACTAAGTGGGACGAGATATAGAAGTTGCCCTTTTCCCCTTGCACTTTTCATTTTATAAATCTGTTTTAAATGCCTAGATGCAACTCTCAAGGACAGAAATACATTTCAGTCAACTACATAAATAGGCAGTGAAGATGAAAAGACAGACAGAGAATAATAAAATGGGTGTCCGCCAGGAACCTGTAACTTACCTTCTACGCTGTTAAAGCAGATTACAATGAACAGCAAGAGGAAAACTACTGTCAAGAGCTTCATGATGCGAAGATCTCAGGGACCCTAAAAGTATGTTCACTCAGCTCTCCCTTGAATGAGATGCTTTCTCTTCTTTCTCTTTTTCAAAAGGTCTGAGGCAGTGGTCAGAGTGAGGCTTGGTGTTGCCAGCCAGGCTATGAATGTGGAAGTCACTGCCTCTAATCTGCTCTCCCGGTTGCTGTGCTCTGGCAGTCTGTCAGTTTCAGCTGCTCTTTGCCTGAGCACGGACGCTTTGCTCCTCTTTTAAAACAGCTCCTTCTGCCCTTTCCTAAAGCTCATTAATATGCAGAGAGACTCAATTACTTTCAGCAATTTTGCAATCCCCACAAAAGGGGAGGGACTTACAGGGAGTGGAAAATAGCTGATTCTGCTGAAGACTGCTGAGCATTTTGAGGGATAATAACACACATTATAGAGAAAGAGAAGGTGAGGCAGAGTGAGTGGATGGGTGGGTAAGAGTTGTCTCTTACCTACCCATCTCCCTATCTCCCACCACGACTGCATCTTTGAAAAAGCAGGGCCAAAACTTCACAAGGTGCTGTTAAGAACAATATGCTTGTTTATGTCAGTGCCTTCAATTTGGCTGTCAACTTATGGTGATCCCACAAATTTCATTGAGTTTTCCTTAGCAAGGAATATTCAGAGATAGTTTTGTCAGACCTTTCTATGAAATATAGTCTACAGCACCTGGTATTTGTTAGCCATCTCCCATCCAAGTAGTGCTGCTCTTATTTAGCTTCTAAAATCTGACAGTATCTGGTTCTTGTAGGGGTGAACATGCAGAATGTTTGTGTTTAGGCAAACCCCGCTTGCTTAATGTGCAAAAACAACAAAAGTCCTCTGAGAACTTTAAGGCAGAGTCACTAGCATATTGCAATATGTTTTGGTGACCCAGAATGCTGGACGATTCTTCAAATATGCTGTGGGCCTTTGATATCTGCTGGGGGTTGGTTCCAGGACTCACTCTTGATACCATCAGCAGTGGATGCTCAAGACCCATAGTATACAATGATGTTGTTAAATGATGTCTGTTGTGTAAAATGGTAAAATCAAGGTTTGTTTTTATGATATATATTTTTAAAAATTATCCCTGGATAATGGAATTTATGGAATTGGAGGGCTCACTGTATTCCCCATAAGATAAGCTTTGCTTTATTTTAGAAGTGTTTCGGCTCCTTAGATATCATGGAAATGCAGGTTTTAGTTTGAATATTTTAATATGATAATCAATCCAATTGCAATGGAGAAAATTGCTGCTAAGAATCTGAAATTTATTTATTTTCAAATTGGCCATAAATATGATATAACAATTTCTGCATGGCACTTTCATGTCTCAGGAGTCTGGTTTTGACCCATGATATGGGATTATTTGTTGATTATTAACTTCTTTCTCCTAAATGTTATCACAATCATTGAGAGAGATGACATATCTAGTTTTATATAAAAAGGAATAATTATTTGATAGAGCTTATGATATGCATGCAAAAGATCTCGTGTTTACTTTCATGTATCTGCAGAGAAGTCTAAAGAAAGTACTCCTTCTGAAATCTTGGAGCATTAATTAGTGTGAACAATAGTGAGCTAGATGGATCTATGGTCTGACTTGTTATAATGAAGCTTGCTGTTTTAATATACCAACAAGAAACTTTGTTCAAACAGTCAGTGTCATCGTATATAAGTTCAAATATATAGTCAGTGTTGTGCCAGAAATCCTTGCATGGCTATGGTGTGGCTACTCTGTTATCGAGCCATCAGTTTGTGAACTCTCCCCATATATGTTGCCACAATACTGCAAATCACATGGGTGGCCAGCTGCATCAATAGCTTGCAACATGAACCAGCAGTGGTGTTTAAAGGAAGCTGCCACACTGCCAACTGCATGAGTAAGCCAAGCTTCAATGAAAAAAATAGACTCAGATATAATTCTGATAATTATTCAGTTCAAGAACGTCTATGAGAGCATTGTTCTTGGGAAGAATATTATTCCTCTTTAATGACCACTAATGAACAGAGGTGGTTCTACCACCAGGCAAACTAGGCATTTGCCTGTGGCGCCATGTTGTTGGGGGCGCCATCGGCAGAAAGGAGCCTAGGAAGACAATATGGTTTTTGGGAAGCCTGTGAAGTAAGTATTGCTTATCTTACCTAACTTGGGTGAATTAATTTAATGCATATACACTTATTTAATTGAATGTTCATTTTCTACTGTTACTTTTTAATTTATGGAGTTTGTTTTAATTCATAGGTGAGCCACTTTTGGCCCCATTTATGAGAAAGGAGGGAAATTGTTGAATAAGTCCTAGTACCTTCGTTTAAAAGTAGATTTTTCCCGAGGATTAAAGTTTTAACACCTGTATGCAACTATTTAGTTTAGCAGAGATATAGAATCTACACTTTCTAATGGATGTGCAAGGCAGAGATGGCAGTAATGAATGTCCAGCACTTCTGGAAAATGTCAGTTTGAGAAAATCTGACATACATTGTCAGAAATAGTTGTACTGATTCAGACTACTGGGTCATCCAACTCAGCCTCCTCCTCTGTAGGAAGTCCAGGAAGCAAGGCAAGTGGGGCCTCCTCCCTGGGGGCATCCTTGGTTGGGGGGTGTTAGTTGGCCCTGATTGCTTCTTGTCTGGATTTCCCATTTTCAGAGTGTTGTTTATTTAGGCTTTTCCTTAATCCCTCCTTATTATCAAACATTTTTGCTTATCCAACACTTTTATTTTTCAGTGATTGGTTTTTTTTGGGAGTGGGGGGGATGCCAAAATTTCTGTTCGCCTACACTTGAAAATTACCTTGGACCGGCTCTGCTAATGAATTATTCTCTTTGTCCTTGAAAGTCTACAGATCCTGTCAAGAACATGCACAGACCCATTCATTTATCTACACAAAGGACTTGCCACATGTTTTTCCAACTCTTTCTAATGTTTGACTCCTATTTCAAAGGGTCTTATATCTTTGAGGGGGCATATCCAAGGACAGTTTAGTCCAAACCAATCCGAAGTTATCCCTTCAACTGAATTATAAAAGAATTTGCCCCTAATCACATCCAGCCACTGCCAATCACTTGCACCAGCTTCTCCATTTCATAGGCAGCTCAGTATTGGTGGTATGGTCTTGAAAGTGAAGAGCATCAGGCTCAGCAGGAGGCAGCCAACATATTAAATGTCCAAATGTGATGCCCAATGTGTTCTCATTAGTCATTGCATTTGGGAGGCTTTAAAATGGTGGTAGTCTGCTATAGAAACGAATTCTCTGCAACAGAGTGATGGTTTGTGTCCAAAGCAGGATGGAGTTGGTAGCAGTAAGGACATAGACATTCACTCATTACTGTGATAATTTCCTCACCATTCCTAATCTACCTCATAGAACAAGATTTCTTTGCACAACTGGCTCTGCAATCAGTTTGTCCCCTTTCTCCCATCTGTTGTCCATATTTCAGTCCATGTAGCTTCAAACCAACCTAATGCATGGCTTTTTTCAGCTCATGCAAATTTCCAGTCATGGTCTCCGTCGATGAATACAGTTGGAGATCGCCGGGAACAGATGTGGTCACCAGTCTACATTGGCCAACTAATAGTTTTGTAGCAGGGCCCTCATTGTAAATTTATTCTAGCAATATTGAACTTTTCCTTGTGTTGAGCTTGCATTTAATATTGCTTCCAAAGTCTGGGTGTTGGCAGGTTAAGAAGTACATGCATACCACACGCACAAATAATATGCTAAACAATGCATCCATATTTTCCCCCACACTGCATGTTATACACCATTCATGTGAGACGTGCTGCTGACATGCTTGGAACATCTTGAATATCCTTAAGGCTTTACTAATGCAAATCTGTGAGTTTGTTTCCTTCCCAAGACGTGCTTCTTTTGTACCATGAAGTGCTTGTGTGTGTGCGTATGCATGTATGTCTGTGTGTCTCTGTGTGTGTGCGCGCGTTCTTGCCACACAGAGAAACAAGCACTTGCAAGTCAAAGGATGTGACTGTAAACACGCAAAATGAAAAACATCCGATGGGGATGGCCTGGAGAAACTCACCTAGCTTTTTATTACATCTTTTCATGGTTACTCTTTTTTTAAAAAAAAGAAAAGGAAAGGAAGAAGAAATAGAAGGGGGGGCATGGAAAGCTTTAGGTTCAGCAACAACTGAAAAGAAAAATTAAGAACAATTCCATAATAAAATTCTGAAATGTTAAACCAATCTTTGAGTTAATAATAATAATAATAATAATAATAATAATAATAATAATAATAATAATAATAATAATAACAACAACTTTATTTTTATACCCTGCCTCCATCCTCCCAAGGGGACTCAGGGTGGCTTACATGGGGCCAAAGCCCAAGCAAATACAATAACAAAACATAAAACACATCAAATAACAGAACCCCATGCAAATATAAAAATTAAACATCAACATAAAAGGATAAAATGGCAAACATTTATAAAACATAATTTAAAACACAAAGAAAATTAGAATCGTAAAAACAAACTGGGCAAAAGTGCACTAAGTGAGTTTTGTAAATATGAGGTAGTTGATGAAGTGCTACAAAATCATGAGAGATCACCTTGGAGTGGGGTGGACCCTGTGACTATATCAAAATTTCCAAAGCAAAAAGTGCAACTGATTAGGATGTGGTCACCGATACAGATACAAGTTTAGCATGGAGATGGGCAGTCCTTATCCAAAGGCCTGTGTGAAGAGCCAGGTTTTCAGGCTCTTTCTAACCGCTACCAGGGTGGTAACTTGCCTAATTTCCCTGAGGAGTGAGTTCCAGAGCCGGGGGGCCACCACAGAGAAGGCCCTCTCCCTCATCCCCACCAACCACGCTTGTGATGGTGGCAGGAGCGAGAGGAGGGCCTCCCCCGACGAACGAAGAGATCGTTAGAAGAGATCTTCTAACGAAGAGTTAGAAGAAGACTTTAGAGTTCAAGGTGTATGGAGATTAATCTGCTTATATTTATTTACTCCATCTGGTATCTTAAGAGTGGAATTGTGTTACTATTAAAAATTGTGGCATTTTCCATAAGTCACGGGGCCTATTTAGCTGAAGGGATAGTGTAGGGCTGTCCTGCCCCACTCTGTACCCATCTTCATGCCGTCAACTTGTTGAGTTGATGTCTCCATCAAATAATTTTGGAGATAGAATCCAAAAAGTAAAAATGTCCAGAGTCAATTCTATGGATGGAAATCCTGTCAAACATTCACAGACTCTTTCGTTAAAATAGTGTTTATAATGTCAGAGTGGACCAGGTTAGTTATAGCTTCAAAGTCCATAAAACTTAAGGAAAGATGCGGCAGCAGCAATAGTGGGTCAGGCAGTGCTCAAATTCGTTCACTGAAGAACATTAAAAGGTGGGAGTTCAAGTGACCATCTTCAAACATTCAAATAATTAAAGAGTGAACACTTCAGGCTGATGTCACGCTATCACCCCAAGGCACCCACCACCTCCTGCCATGTCTGCATTCAGCATCAATGAAAACAGGCCCTGCACATCTACTGATGTGCATAGGTAGAGTTCTTGCATGCATGAGAAGGGGGTAAGACTGGATTATTCACCCCCTTGCCCTTCATAGAGGGATTGTGTGCATATGTGTGTACATCACCTTCTAATGAATGCCAAACCAGAGCTGAGGAAAGTTACTGTTTTGGACTACAGCAGCCAGAACTTACTGCCACCATCACAACTGCATTTTTCAAAGTGCAAGGGATGGTGGGAAGGTTATCTCATGTGGCCTAATAATGCCTCACACTTTCCTTGAATGTATTTTTGTGGAGTGGCCTGACTATATCGCTTTCTTATAGGAACTACTGATAGATAGAGGCGATCACTTCTTTTTTATTGTATTAGCAGGACAGTTCCTCTCCTGGCATTTGGAAATATGGCATTTGGAGCCTTCCATTTTGTATTGAGATTCAAATTATATTGTTTTTAATGACTTTCTATACTTAAGGTTTTAATAATTAGAATAATGAAATTCTAAACCATCCAGTTTACTTGATAAAGGATCTACAATGAAGGCTGCCATGATTTACAAACAGCTTGGAAAGATGGTTTTTGTAATCTTTGTTTAAATGTATTCTGTGAATTAGAGACCACCAACTTCTAAAGAAATTCTGTTCTTCTGCCAAACGGTTCAGATCGTTATAAGGAAGCTGAGTCTAGTTTTGGCTAATGTGGACAGTTTAGAATACTTTTTGGCAAACATTTCAATAAAAACCCCTTCAGTGCAATTTTTACCCATTCATTCTAGTCTTCCTGGCTGGAACAACAACAACCATTTGCTCCATCATTGTCATAAAAATAGCCATTAAGCTGGCCAGCAAGATTCCCATAGACATTGATCCAGCAATATCATTCACATGTTTTTAAACTTTCTTCCATGAACTCCTAGTGTGCAAGCATTTTATGAGACTCTTGTCTGTTTCAAAAAGAGTATTTTAATCCCCGTATTTGGACAACTATTTTCATGCTTGGTCCTCATGCCCTTCTCCCTCCTTTTTCTCTTTTAGTAGTGATAAAAAAAGAGGATGGAAGGGGCAGAGAAGAAGAGAAGAAATGTGGCAGCACCCTTAATGTAATTGTTTTAACTTTACATGAGCTTTTGTGAGTATAAACCTACATCTTTGCGTGCAGTACAGAATAATCATAACTGCTCAGATATAAAGCATATGTACAGTTATAGGAGTGGGATGGAATGTAATAGTAACCAGAAGGATGCAGATCACAACCCTTGTCAAAGTTGTGCTCAAAGTGATACGGGCCTTTTAGATCTTTACAGTATTCAGTTAGTTATTGTCAACTTGGAAAATAATATTGTAAACCTTTTCAGTCACACACTAAGCCAGGCAGAAAAATCTGTCTTTTCACAAAACCTATCCTTCAACCTCTCAAAACCTACATTCATGATTCAGTCCCCACACCCAAAACTGTGTAATACATTTTCTTCCTGATCATTTTATTATATTCCCTACAGCATCTGATGAAGGAGATTATATCCATTTAAGCTACTACAAAAATATAAACCAGAAAGTCTTTAGAATGCTGTTACATTTCCTCTTTTTTCCCTTGCCTCCCCTTCCTTCCCTGTTTTTATGCTGCAAGAGCCTAACACAGGTACAGGCAGTCCCTGAGTTATAAACATATGACTTACAAATGACTCATAGTTAAGAACAAGGGTGAGACAACAGGAAGTGAAAGAAATCTTCCCCTAATAAGGGAAATCCACTCCTGGAAGTGTTATCAAGCAGAAAACGTGTCTCAACTGAAGTTTTCTCACCAGTCCTTATTTCCACAATAAGCCAATTCCAATTGTCACAGGGAGGGAAAGTTAGGTGAAATCTTCTGAACAGAGGCACAGACAGCAAAACAAACACCCTTTCCTGTCTGGAGTTACACTTTAAAGATGTACCTGTCCTGCCTTACATACAAATTCAACTTAAGAACAAACCTACAGAACCTGTCTTGTTCGTAACTTAGCAACTGCCTGTAATTCTTTGAAAAATACCACTTTGCAAGTGGTGTTTATTATGTGTTACACTTTTTAAATCTCCTCCTCCTGGTTTTACTTGGGTACTCTGTGTGTGTTTGTGTGTGTGTATAGAAAATGAAACGATTTTATATAGATATAGATATAGATATAGATATAGATATAGATATAGATATAGATATAGAGAGAGAGGGAGGGGGACAGATATACACACATACACATACCATTTTATAATTGTTTCATTATAATTTTATTTCTGATTGTTTTCTTTCATTACTTGCATTTCAGCTGAGAACTCAGGAAGCCTGATAGTGCAATCAATGAATAAATACACATTCATTAATAAGAAATTCTGTTCAAATATTATTCACCCAGATTCCAAGACAGAGGTCCTATTTAATACAAAATGTGGGGTCCCATCTTTCCCATTCCCCTCCCTCTTTTTGGACATTGTCCATCAATTTCTTTGAAGCCCTAGAGCACTGTATTCCTTCCTCTTTCCAAACTGGAATCATACTTGTGTTCTTCTTTTTACCTGGCTGATATTGACAGATGTTGGCACTGCTCACTTTTGTTCTGAGTATTATTCTTGTGATGATACTAGACGGCGATTGAGCCAAACAAAGATTGTATCACTTACCCTTTGGCTGCCATGGTTTGCCCTGAGAACTAAAGCACCACATAAATTTGAGAATAGATAAAAAAATACCCTGTTTTGTCTCCCTCATTGAGATGGATGACAGACTGAACATTTATTCTCATTAAACATTCTTTTCAGCTTTTCCATTCAGAGTTTGTCCTCAAGATACAGTTTCTTGGCTGCGGTGCCCAATGGTGAAAACTAAACCACTGAACAGACTAGACGCAGCTTAGCAAATGAATAGATGTTTGGTGCAGTGGAACATGTGATCCAAGGCGTTTATTTCCCTGTGACTTGCTCGGCTGAGTGGCTTAGGGGCTGTTTAGTATTCAGCCTTACAGGGTTGCACATTGAGAAGTTAAGTGAGAATGTAAAGCAGACACATCCATCCTATGTCACTGCTAATTGATTATGATCCAACAAGATGGTACACAATAAACCAATGTCATGATCATGATCGTTTCCTTTTTTTTAAGCTGTGGGAAGGGAAACTAGAATAAAGGCGAAGAAAGAACTTCATTGGTGGTGGGGCACATACAACCCAAACAACTATGCCAAGGTCACTGTAGTTGTCTTCTGTTTCAGTTAAAATTATGTTTGCTAAGGATTTCTTGCCCCCTCCCTCAGAATCACATTTGCTAGGGTTACATCTGAAATCTCCATGCGCCTAAAATGCCAATTATGATTCTCTGTCTGAGGAGTTCTAGATCAGCTGATGTCTGAGGAGACTTCACAAGGAACACAGAGTTGAGTTCTAGACACCACAATTCAAGAAGGATATTGACAAAGTGAAACATGTCCAGAGGAGAACAACCAAATAGTAAAATATATGGAAACCATGCCCTTTGAGGAGTGACTTAGGGAGCTGGGAGAAGAGGAGGTGATATGATAGTTATATTTAAATATCCAACTTTATGATTCTAAGAGGCCATGACATCAATTTGTGTTCAATCATCATATAGAATCATAGAGGTAGAAGATACAGCAAGGGTCACCCAGTCCAATGTATATTCATCTCACAGTGGACAAGGCTGCCAATGGATACTAGTCATAATGGGTTATATCTTACCACTAGTATCAGAACAAGCACACTATCTTGTTCATCTCTCTATATATCCTTGCCTGGATATTGGACACCTACCTCTACCTGGTAGATGTTCTAAACCATTTTAGCTTTTAATGCCTTTTTAGTCTAATGTGTTAAGTTATGTTTATTTAAGTTTGATCTTTGGTTATTTTCTGGTCAGCTTTATAATTTTATATTGAGATTGTTTTATCCATTGTTTTGATTTGTCGTTTCCTGGTTTTGGGCATTGAATGTTTGCCACTTTGTTGCTTTTGCTGGAATCTGCCCCGAGTCCCCTTGGGGAGATAGGGCAGGTTATAAATAAAGTGTTGTTGTTGTTGTTGTTGTTGTTGTTATCATCTTCAGGTAAACATAAATAGAAAGTATTATTGTACTTGTGTCCTATTTATTGGTTTCCCTTCTATCTCTGACTTGCCACTCCAAGGACACAATATGGAACAAGATAAACTGTTGATATGTCTAAATTCGGCTTGTTTTATGGACCTGTTGAGAATTCTGTAATACCTAAATACAAGGAATGCTGCATGCCATTCATTCTGCTACTTATATTTCTAAGCCAACACATATTTCATGGGATGCTTTGTTACGAGTGAATTAGTTAGTAACTTAATTGCTGCCATCTAAGCCTGCATCTAATAATCCAATTAACATAAGAGGAATGAGATAATGAAAATCCATGTTTGACATTTAGTGACACTCAGAGTTCATAATCCTAGATTAGTCTGTTTCAAAATGTTTCAGTCCTTTTCCCTTCCCATGGGGTCAATTTATTACTTAATAATCGCAGGAAGTTAACCATACTGAAAATTATCTTCCTGCAGGAGCACTGATCCCTGCCAAGTGTACATGTTGTTGTTTATTTGTTCAGTCGCTTTCAACTCTTCATGGCCTCATGGACCAGCCCATGCCAGAGCTCCCTATCAGCTGTCGCCACCCTCAACTCCTTCATGGTCAATGTTGCACCCCTAAGCTGCAGAGGCACCTCAAAATCACATTGGAGCCCCAGAATGCAAGCAAAGCAAGCTGTTTATTGAAGATTATATGCAAGAAATAGCAAATCAGAGTTCAAAGTCATTGAAATAAGACTTAAGTCCACAAGCTACAAAATACTTGAGAATCATAGAATCATAGAATCATAGAATCATAGAATAGTAGAGTTGGAAGAGACCTCATGGGCCATCCAGTCCAATCCCCTGCAAGAAGCAGGAAATCGCATTCAAAGCACCCCCGACAGATGGCCATCCAGCCTCTGCTTAAAAGTCTCCAAAGAAGGAGCCTCCACCACGGCCCGGGGGAGAGAGTTCCACTGTCGAACAGCTCTCACAGTGAGGAAGTTCTTCCTGATGTTCAGGTGGAATCTCCTTTCCTGTAGTTTGAAGCCATTGTTCCGCGTCCTAGTCTGCAGGGCAGCAGAAAACAAGCTTGCTCCCCCCTCCCTATGACTTCCCTTCACGTATTTGTACATGGCTATCATGTCTCCTCTCAGCCTTCTCTTCTGCAGGCTAAACATGCCCAGCTCTTTAAGCCGCTCCTCATAGGGCTTGTTCTCCAGACCCTTAATCATTTTAGTCGCCCTCCTCTGGACGCTTTCCAGCTTGTCAACATCTCCCTTCAACTGTGGTGCCCAAAATTGGACACAGTATTCCAGGTGTGGTCTGACCAAGGCAGAATAGAGGGGGAATCTTGAAGCAAGAGTCTATGAAAGTCACACAAAAGAACAGAGTCCAACGAAGGCAAAGGAGCAAACTGGATCACTGGAATCAAAGCACCAAGATTAGTCCAAGGAACAGAATAAATGCTAGAATACAGGATCTTAACTGGAACAGGAAATCTAAACTGCAAACTTACAGGAACAATAACTGGGTAATCCAAAAATCCCCAAGAGCAAGAACAAAGACTGGTACAAAACTCAAGGCACAAGGCTGCATAAATTGACATGAAAGTCCACAGGAACATGGAACAAGACTCTTGAAGCATGAAACAGGGATCTCTCTCTCTCGATGAGCAAAGTTACCAACTCTCACAGAAGCAGCTCTTCTTAAGGATAAACTCAAGGCCTCGTCCCATGGGAAGTCTGTTCATTATTCTTTCTTAATAGCAGCCTCTTGCTGCACCTGGAAACCTCACTTTCTCTGCTGATATACCACTTTCTTTCTGTCAAGCTCATTAGCCTTATCACATCTAGAATACCCATCTGGCAAAAGAAGGCCCGACATTGACTTTTTCAAGGAATGCAGTTCAAGCTTCTGGCTTGAAACCATTGTGTGCCTGTTCCCAGAATCCTCTGGCTGGCCTGGGACAGCAGTTTCCACCAACTTGAGCTTCATAGGAATCTCAGGCCCAAACCCAGAGTCCTTTGACAAGTCAGATGCAGGAACAATCACAGAGTCAGGAGCAGGGGAATACCATTCCTTCAACTATGCAGACCTTTGTTGCCAGTGTGATGTCTCTACTCTTCACTATTTTATCGAGGCTGGTCATTGCTCTCCTCCCAAGAAATAAATGTCTTCAGATTTCCTGGCTGCAGTCTACATCTGCAGTAATCTTTGCACTTAGAAATACAAAGTCTGTCACTGCCTCTGTGTTTTCTCCCTCAAGTGTACATAGTTAGTGCATAATAGTGATGAATTCAGTTCTCTAACAGTACATGTGTAGCTAAACCAGTCCCCTTGTCCTCACAAGAGGAAGGTTCTCCCACGTGGTCCCTGTGAAAATCCGCACATGTGGTAATTAGTGCACGTGCACAGCAGTAACGGAACATACAACAGCTGTTTGTAATAAAGTAATAATTGCCCCGCGCTCCCTCCCCAGAGGGTATATATATGGCTCAGTGAAGCCTTGGCCTTAGTTCCCTTTTTTCCGCCGTTCGCAGCAGTCATACGAACCTCTCTCAGTTTTTCTCCTCAGACTTACTTTATTTATCTTCACCTCACTATGGCGACTCCGGTCTTCAAAAAATGCCTGTCCTGTGGAGGAAAACTCCCTGACACAGACAGGCATGACAAATGTCTCCTTTGTTTAGGAGAAGCACACACCGTCACTTCTTGCTCAGCTTGCCGCGCTTTTACGCCCCAAGCTCGGAAGAACAGAGAGGCACGTCTTAAGGCAATTCTATATGAGCATGCCTTAATGCCTCCTCAAGCCTTACTGCAAGCCTCAGTGCCTCCAACACCAGGCCGCTCACTGGACCTTCCCTTAGAAGTTCCCTCAGCACCTCTTTTCTCTCCCTCACACTCTTCTACATCAAAGAGGTGCCACTCCAAATCCCCTTCTCTCCGGGAAGGTGCAACCCTGGAAAAGAAAAGGAAGAAAAAGAAACACCATTCTGCTTCAGCAGAGCTGGCCTGCCTTCCGCTTCCTGGCGCCTGCACCCCATTGCAACCTCCGTCCACTTTGAGAGGCCGCTCCTCTCGTGGGACAGAAGGGACGCAAGTAGCCCCAGCTACTCCAGTTCAGTGAGAGGGTGCGGCCCTGATCCCTACGGAGACAGCCCACTTCACTGCATCAGACCGCCACAACTTTCTCCTCACTCCTCAGAGGGGAAGAATGCGGTCAGGACCGAAGCTATACCATCCCGTAGACAGCCAGATGGGGAGCTCCCTCCTTCAGCTCCATTGAAACCCCCTTCTAACCACATAACGCCGGCGCAAAGGCCTCCCTCTACAGAGCCTATGCCAGCAACTTCGGTCCCTGAGCTTCCATTACACTATGTGCAGGCTCCATTCCCATCTCCATCACAACGGAAGACATGGCATGCTCCTGATACCATACTGACGTCATTCCCACAAGATGATTTCATTCATCGCTCTCCGGGAGGGAGAGAATATTTTTTCGGTCCCATAGAGGCTCTTAGTCGTCCACAGCCTCCTCTATTAGCACCACAACATGGACAGCCTGCTTTGCAGCCCTCCTCCTATGATACCGAAGTACCCGTTCCTTACCTTTCAGATTCAGACTCCACTGTTTCAGATGATCATAAGGAGCCTGCACAGACAGACTCTACCATACCAGAGGAACTTCTTACTTTTTCCTCCCTCATGACTCGTTTGTCAAAGGCCTTGAATTTACCAGTACCTACTCCTCAGAAGCCTATTGAAGACCCGCTGTTTCCATCCGAGCAACAGCTGCCTCCTACCTCCTCATTACCTCTTCCACCTTTACCTTTCCTGTTACAGCTCGCTCGTACTCCTGACACTTCTCCCCTAATGGGCCCTCCAGTCTCTAGAAAGAATGATATACTTTACAAACTAGATCTTGCCTCTGCTCCATGGGCATTGAAACCTCCTAAACCGAATTCACTGGCCATCAAGGTCACTCAGGGAAAACGTTTATTTATTTATTTATGTACAGTATTTATATTCCGCCCTTCTCACCCCGAAGGGGACTCAGGGCGGATCACATTAGAACACACATAGGGCAAACATTCAATGCCCATAAACACATCAAACAGAGACTGAGAGACACACGCAGAGGCAAGTTAACCTTCTTCTGAGGGGATGTTCGATTCTGGCCACAGGGGGGAGCAGCTGCTTCATCATCCACACTGATGGCACTTCCTCATTCCAGGTCGTAAATTAGTTAATCTTGCCTCCCCACTTTATAAGTGGTACCTTATCTCCTACTTGATAGATGCAACTATCTTTCGAGTTGCTAGGTCAGCAATGAGCAGGGGCTATTTTTTATTTTTAATTGACGGGTGCTCACCCCGCCACGGGCTGGCCTCGAACTCATGACCTCATGGTCAGAGTGATTTAAGGCAGCTGCTCAACAGCTGCGCCACAGCCCGGCCCCAGCACGATCTCACCCCACTCCAACAGATAAGGAGGGCAGAAAACTTGAGCTTCTGGGTAAGAAAGCCCACCTTACTGCCGGATTTGTAACTCGTCTAGCTCATTACACAGCCTATATGGCTTCTTATCAAGACTATTTATGGAATAAGATGAATACCTATATCGACACTCTTCCTCCAGAACATCGTGTGTTGGCAAGAGCATATCACCAGGAGGCAACAGCCCTTGCTAGGGCTCAAAAGGACATGTCAAAACACACTGCAGATGTGGCAGGCCGAATGTTTGCAACTGCAACTGCAATCCGGCGCCATGCATGGCTCCGTGCCTCTACACTTCCTGAGGATGGAAGAGAGATCGCGGAGAACCTTCCAGTCCACGATGATGGCTTATTCCATCCAGATACTGATGAGCAACTTAAAAGTATGCAAGACATGAAAAAGTCGACTTCCAAATATGGTTTTACTCCTCAGAACTCTTTTCAACCTAGAAGTAGAAACACACAATTTTCTTATTATCGTCGTCCCTTCATTACTGGGAATCAACCATTCCCGCAAACATCTCAACCACCTCAATTTCGACAACAACCTACAGCTCACCCTCGGCAACAGCCCAGAGGCCGTTACCAGCCTAGGGCAAGGGGCCGCTTTTAACGCATCTCACACCTTACCCTCCCTTAACCCCACTCATTTCTCTTTGGTGATGGGTTCTCCACAGTTACATGATGCCACTCCTCCCTCCACTTACAGTAATGTACTTACAGTACACAAAATTCTTCACTTGTTTTTGGAAATAGGTTAGCACTTTTTTCTCACGAGTGGCATCGTATTACATCAGATAGATGGTTTTTACAGGTTATCACAAATGGTTATTCCATCGAGTTTCACACACAGCCGAAGACAGGCCATATTAAAGTTACTTCTCTTTCCTCACCGTTGTGTCAGGAAATTTCTGAGTTGTTGAATAAAGGGGCAATTGTGCCCATTGATCCTTTGTTTTACTCTCGTTGTTTCTTTTCTCGTTACTTTTTAGTTCCTAAAAAGGATGGCGGCCAGCGTCCTGTTTTGGATTTGAGACTGTTACATTACGGCCCATAAATTCAGAATGATTTCCATTGCTACGATTTTACCTCTCTTACCTGAACGGGCACGGTTTGCTACTCTGGATTTAAAAGATGCATATTTTCATATAGCCATCGCCCCCCATCACCATAGGTACCTAGCTTTCATGGTCGGGGAACGGGCATTTTGCTTTACAGTTTTACCCCTTGGAATCTCTACCGCACCTCGTGTTTTCACGAAGTGCATGGCGGCAGTAATTGCTCATCTCCGCCTCCAGGGAGTTACTGTTTATCCTTATCTGGATGATTGGCTTTTTGTTGATAAATCCAAACAAGACCTTCTCCGCAATATTCACCTTACCCTCTCCCTCCTTCAGAATCTAGGTTTGGTGGTCAACACCAAGAAGTCCAAACTACAACCAACCCAACACATAGAATTCATCGGCACCTCCCTCGATTCAATTTCATGCACAACTCATTTACCGGAGGACCGGTTTCGAGCATTCAGATCACTCATCCTTCAAGTTCTTCATGCGCCTATGACACCGGCCTCTCGTATACATACTATACTTGGGCATATGGCTTCTACAACAGCAGTAACACCATATGCCTGTCTTCGCATGCGTACACTCCAGGCATGGTTCCTCTAGGTCTTCGACCCATGCAAACATGACCCACGTACACTACTTCATCTTCCACCACATGTCCATCAATCACTGATATGGTGGACTCATCGCTCTCTGTGCAGGAATGCCATTCAGACCAGCAGGCCCTTCCAAACAAATCACAACAGACGCCTCCCTCCATGGTTGGGGAGCGTTCTCCGGCAATCTCTCAGCCCATGGCCATTGGAGCCCTCTCAAATCACGCTACCACATCAATGTCCTGGAACTTCTAGCACGTTTCAAAGGCCTTCAAGCATTCTGCGACATTCTTTCAGGCTCCACAGTTCAAGTATGCACAGACAACACCACCGTAATGTGGTATGTCAACAAACAAGGTGGCACCAGATCCCGCTCACTTCTCAAACTCACAGTTGTTCTTTGGGACTGGTGCATCGCCCACAATATCACTCTCTCTGCCATACACTTGCCGGATCACGAAAATATCATGGCAGACAACCTCAGCCGGATAATATCCATACCTCACGAGTGGTTGCTCCACAAAGACAAGATAGCCAGACTGTTCCACAAGTGGGGACAACCTCAAGTCGACCTCTTTGCATCCCCAGCAAATGTCAAATGCCATTTCTATTGCGCTCGAGGTATATCAACATCCAACAACCGTTGTCTGGGAGACGCATTCCTTTTCAACTGGAAAGGTCCCCTACTCTATATCTTCCTTCCAACTCCCCTCCTCACTGAAGTAGTAGCTAAAATTTACAAGGACAAAGCCAACTGCGTTATCTTAGCACCATGGTGGCCCCGTCAACCTTGGTTTCCACTACTTTCAACAATGGCAGCAGGGACTTACTACACCCTTCCACGGTGCCCAGACCTTCTAACTGCAAACCAGGGCACACTTCGCCATCCAGACATAGACCGCCTTCACCTTACAGCGTGGCGGATCCACAACTAACTCTATCTCAACCAGTTAAAGACATCCTCCAAGCGGCTCATAGACCGTCTACGAGAAAATCATACAATTCAAAATGCGATAAATTCAATACTTTCACCCGCCAACATCACATTGACCCCCTTTCTGCACCCACATCCATCCTGCTAGAGTTCCTCGCCTCCTTAGCATCAGCTAGTTTATCTTTATCATCCCTTCACTGTTACCTTGCAGCGATTATGGCTCACCCCCGCAAACATGGCCTTCCTTCCTGTTTCCGTGACCCTATGATCCAGTTGTTTCTTCAAGGATACAAGAACACTAACCCCCCTCGTCCTCTCCTTCCGCCACCATGGAACTTGGAATTAGTCCTTTCAGCTTTGACAAAACCTCCTTTCGAACCACTGGCTACCACTGACCTTTCTTACCTTTCATGGAAGACAGCACTTCTAGTTGCTATCACATCAGGACGTCGAGCCAGTGAGATATGTGCCCTCCGTTCCGATGAATCCTATGTTCAATTTCACTCCGACAAGGTTGTCATGCGCCTCGACATCTCCTTTTTACCAAAAAGAGCATCCCTCTTCCATCTTTCTCAAGAGATAGTCCTACCAGCCTTCTACCAAAACCCATCAACACCGCTCGAATGCTCCCTTCACCTGCTGGATGTCCGCAGAGCCATTTCCTTTTACCTCAATAGAACTGCACCTTTTCGCACTTCACCAAGACTTTTCCTAAAATACCGCTCTGATACGAAGGGGAATCCAGTCTCATCCCAAAGGCTATCGGGATGGATCGTAGCCACAATTAAGTTGGCTTATCATTTACACCACAAGACGCCTCCCCTACATCTCAAAGGACATTCCACGAGGGCAATGGCAACCTCAGTGGCTTTCGATCGTGGCGTACCTTTAGAAGACATCTGCAAGGCAGCTGCTTGGGCTCCACCTTAGACATTTGTCAATCACTACAAATTGGACCTCCTTTCCGAATGACATGCAGCTTTTGGGAGAGCAGTGTTATTTTCAGCAGTAGCATGACTCCCACCATCCACGGTGAGTAGCTAGCTAATCTACCACATGTGCGGATTTTCACAGGGACCACGTGGGAGAACAATGAGTTGCTTACCTGTAACTGTGGTTCTCCGAGTGGTCACCTGTGAAATCCGCACATCCCCGCCCTTCCTCCCCTCTTTATGTCATGCCTTGGTGTCTCTGCCGCTCTATGGCGGGGGAACTAAGGCCGAGGCTTCACTGAGCCATATTGTGATGCCTCATGGGCCTTGTAGTCCTGCTCCTAGTGCCATCATGGCAGATGAAGACGAAAACATGGTTTTCGCCTGTTCAACAAGAGCCGGAGTCCTTTCACCTGCCGGATGTTGATGTTTGTCCCCAAGAATTCAGTAAAACAGACCTTGGACATTCCTCGCCTCCGTTCCCTAGAAAAGAATCCTACTGTGCTGACAGAGGAGTCAGGGAACAGAATCGCAGGAGTTTACGGATTGCTGCCAAACAACAGGCTGATTAGACCTGCTTCCCTTGGGAAATTCTAAGGAGTCTTGCATCTGGACAAAGTTGGGTTTCGCTTCCCGTTCTCTAGGGAAAGAGATTGTTGGCGGGAAAACGAGACCCCAATATAGGTGCCTGACGCGGGAGAATCTTTGCGGAGTCAACAGAGCAGCTTCAGGAGTAAGATCGTGTGTGGACTTCGTAACCCCAGTTCCTTGCTTCCCGGATTAAGTATTCAAGACTTGTCTCGCTTTGCTTTTAACCACGGACCTTGTTCCAAGAATCACTGTTCGCCTTGTATCCAGCCTTGTATCCAGCCTTGTATCCAGCCTTGTTTCCAGCCTTGTTGTCAAGCTACCTAGGACTCCTGAGACTCAGACATTTCCCCACACTATTGCTTGGCAATACTGTGTTTCGGTATTGGATAAAAACTTTGAACTCTAATATCATTTATTGGACAATACATTTTTGGACTATATTTGACCTCATCTGAAAGGTCTGCTTCTGAACTATATTCTTCACTTGTTTTTATTGCTTTTATACATTTACTTAATAAAGATATTAGATAGAGATTGGCCTCCGTGTATGGTTCTTGGTGCCCTGCTGTCAGGGGTCTGACACATATATATACCCTCTGGGGAGGGAGCGCGGGGCAATTATTACTTTATTACAAACAGCTGTTGTATGTTCCGTTACTGCTGTGCACGTGCACTAATTACCACATGTGCGGATTTCACAGGTGACCACTCGGAGAACCACAGTTACAGGTAAGCAACTCATTGTTATCATCAGTCTTTGAACAAGGCAGTTTCTGGGCGTGAAAAAATATTTTAAGTTGTCCTCCCATCTCCACAAATGTTTGTAAGAAACACAGACAAAGCATTATAAAGATTGGGCAAACCTAGTGGGCAAAAAATGTAAAATGTGGACTAGGGAGGTCAAAATTGCTCACATGGGTAACTGGGATAGTGATAGCCTCGTTTTCTATTCATTTGGTGTACTCAAACTTTGTTTCATGCACAAAATTATTCAAAATATTGTATATACAATTACCTTCAGTCTATGTATATGAGGTGTACATGAAACATAAACAAATGTATTTATATGTGGGATCCATCTCCAAGATATCTTACTATATTTAGAACATATAAATATTCCAAAGGAGACATATAAATATATTCAAAGCATGTCAAGTCCCAAGCAGTTTGAATATAGGATACTCAACTTTGTGGTTCATCTACTACAGATAGGTACAGTGAGGCACATTTTAGAGGT
Organism: Anolis carolinensis; assembly: GCF_035594765.1. Taxonomy (NCBI): domain Eukaryota; kingdom Metazoa; phylum Chordata; class Lepidosauria; order Squamata; family Anolidae; genus Anolis; species Anolis carolinensis. Next base: position 104,298,267 of record NC_085842.1, on the reverse strand, counting down.
ACAAAAATGGTTGTTTCTGTTTTAATTTCCAGTGTTATCATTAGGGCTGTGCAAAATTTCCTTTACACGCTGTAAGTCGTATGAGCTTTGTTAGGTTCATACTTAATGATGCGATATCCGATGCGTGGGCGTCATCTGCACAATTTTTTTTTAAAAAAATAGAAACTTTGGCCTAGTATTTTTTCATAAGTTGCATAAACGTTGTAACCCTGTGAGCCAGTTTTAATTCACAGAACAACCAAATACTACCGGGAGGCGAAGCCAAACGTATTGCCATGCCTCTCAGCCAATCAGGGCTGAAGGAAGGGGGTGGAGAGAGAGCCGCAGTCATTGCTCTTCCTCCTCAGCACCTCACCAGACCCTCCACTTGCGCTCGGGAAGGGAAAGAGAGAGGAGCTCTGTGCCAGGTTAGCTTTCCAGGCAGGCAGGCAGGCAGGCAGGCATAGGGTTCAGGGTTGCCAATTCCATTAGCTTATAGCTTACTGTAGCTGAGGCTGACCCTTTGTGCTGGGGAAAGAGAAGGCAAGAAAAACTTTGCATGCTGTAGAGACACTGAGACAGGCACTGGAAGGCAGGGGCTTGCTTGCTCTTTTTTGGGGTGGCTGGACATCTTTTACCTTAAGACTGCTTTATATTTTTGCTGCATTTTAAGAAATCTTTGAAAGTTACTGCCTGGGCTACATTGCTTTCTAGGTGTGCATAGAACCAAAAAGCAAACAACAATTTTTCACCCAATCACAATTTGCCTTGGCAGCATTTTCTAGCACTAGTGTGATCTCTGTGTGCATAATCAAGCAAAAAAGCACACAAACCTGTTGTTTAGTTCTGCCACAAGTTGCTTTGACTGCATTTTCTAGTACTAGTGTGATCTGTGTATGCATAATCCAGTACAAAGAACACAAACCCTTGTTTAACTCTGGCACAAGTTGCCTTAGCTGCTTTTTCAAGAGCTAGTGTGATCTCTGTGTGCATAATCTGTGTATATTTATAATTATTTTATGTCCCAGCATGGAATGCTTGCCGTATATATGTTGTGCTTCATCATGAGTCCACTTCGGGGTGAGAAGGAGGGATATAAATGTTTTAAATAAATATTTCGGAAACTTGGGAGGAATCGTGCCCTGGTTATGTTTTGTAATTGTAGCGAAATTTCAGGACTTAGCTCTTGTAGTTTGTTTTTTTTAAAGTTTTTTTTTAGTAAAAACAAAGAAAAATACCCAAAAATCCATAGATTAGTGAAATGTTTTGAAACTTTGGAGGGGGGATACAGTGTTAAATGTGTTCTACTATTGTAGCAAGTTTCACCTCAATAGCTCTAAAATGAGGGAGAAAGGAGCCCCGGAAGCCCCTCCCTTATGAACATAATTACTTTCACAAAATAATAACGAAATTTCATTACTATCATTATAGTAACAAAACACTGGTTCCCCCTAATTATATGATGATTTTTGAAACTTTTTAAATTTTCACACACTCCTAGTTTATCATTCTTATTGAGTTGTTGGTGGCTTCCTTGTCTTGAGAAATTTACTAGGTACACCTTCATTTCTTAACCTACAGCATAGTGTACATTTTCCTAGAAAGAACAAAGCCTTTTGGGAACAATGGGTCTAGGAAATGCATAAAATTACAACTGAAATTTGCTCTTCTGAAAATGTAATTCATTTCAATACATTCAATATAGTAGTAAAGGTAAAGGTTTTCCCCTGACATTAAGTCCAGTCGTGACTGACTCTGGGGGTTGGTGCTCATCTCCATTTCTAAGCCGAAGAGCCAGCGTTGTCCATAGACACCTCCAAGGTCATGTGGCTGGCATGACTGCATGGAGTGCTGTTACCTTCCCGCCGGAGCGGTACCTATTGATCTATTCACATTGGCATGTTTTCGAACTACTAGGTTGGCAGAAGCTGGAGCTAACAGCGGGCGCTCATTCTGCTCCCGGGATTTGAACCTGGCACCTTTCGGTCCGCAAGTTCAGCAGCTCAGCGCTTTAACACACTGTGCCACCAGGGGCCCCTTTCAATATAGTAAGACAGCAAATAAACTTAATATATTCTTTTGTAGTTATAACTATGACTGCATTGAAAATGTTTCACTTGTGTGATGTAAATCTTACCATTTATATTGTTGATTCATATGCCTGATACTCCACTTCATAGCATATTGTGAAGTCCACTTCACAAAAGTTCTTTCAGACAGGGGGAAAATCTTTTTTCTCTCTATATATCCCACCACTGTCACCAATTTAAACCTGGAACACACATGTATTCCCAATCAAAACCTGCAGGGATCTTCTTGGACTCTTTAAATCCTATTCAGTGTTTTGGAGAAACAGTCTTCATACAGAACGAAACAGTAACTCAGTTTATTTATTGAGATCTTGCAACAAAAGCGTGTTGGTTACATTTGTATATTGCTTTCTTGGTTGAATAACAATGTTTTGTTACAGCTTTCCTTCATACAAATCTTTATACACAGAAAGATTCATTTGTTTACTATGCAGAAACAGCCTCTTAACTCTTTTCAACTTGTTATACTAACTATTAGTTCAAATACCTTTTGTTAACATATTCCCTGACCTATATTCACTGACAACTAACTATCCTGACCTAGCAGTTAGCTTTCCCTGTCCTGACTGACTTTAGAATGTTTGGTTTTTTTTCCCCAACTGCCATTCTTGGCTCTCTCCCCTTTCAAATTCTAGCACCCGCTCATTTACATATGACCAATCAGGTTGCCCCTATGTAAATTAGCTCCTCCCCTGGCGCTACCTTCTAAGAATCACAAAATGGCTGTTCGCACACCAGCCCTGCAAAGTAGGTCATGTTTCAACACTAACACTCATATTTAAAATTTACACTATAATTAAGTATTTTGCTACACATATATTCACAAATGTGTTTTTAAAAAGGCATATTTTGTTTGAGAGATGGTCTAAATGCTTATGTTTGTCTGGTAACCATGGAAATTTAGCATAGAACCAAATTATAAACTGATTTGCTTCAATTACTATAATTTAGAGTTACTTACTTACTTTACTTACTTACTTAGGCGATCCCTCATAGTTCGAGGAAGATTGTCTTCCATCTCTGGTGTCTTGGGAGTGGGTTCTTAGGTGACTGAAGAGACCTATTCTTGATCCGCATGTTCTCCCGCAGTGAGGACATTGGTTTCCAGGTGGAAGGCGGTCTCGGTCAGGGTTAGCTTGACGCTCCTTCCTCTTGGCACGTTTCTGCCTTAAGCCCTCCATTCGTGCCTCTTCGAACTCCGCAGCACTGCTGGTCACAGCTGACCTCCAATTAGAGCGCTCAAGGGCCAGGGCTTCCCAGTTCTCAGTGTCCAGGCCACAGTTTTTAAGCCAACCTTAAAATTTAGAGTAAGGCTGTACAGACACAATGATCTTCATCTCGTGCGAAGTCAGCAAAAGTGTCCATAACAAAATAAAGGCCATTTTGTTATGTATGCTGAAGAAGCTACATTCCTCATCTAAAACTTTTGACTATAACACAGTGTCACACACACAAACACACCAACACTGCCTCCAACATTCTAGTAAGCAGTAAACTATGGTAGACTGTATATCAAATTATCTAGTTTCAAAAAATTGCTTGCCAAGAAAACCAATGATCAGCAGCTTGTCTTGGTGCCTTATTCTTGGCCTATTCTTTAGATTGTGCTGATACAACTATCAACACACACAAGTTTAAAGCAAACAGCTAGAAGACAGATCATGTGTTTTCTGAGCAAAGATATTTTTTCCACCTCCTTTACAGACATGGACTAAGCATTGTTCAAATCCCATTGTTATAGTTGACATTGATTCCTTCAAAAATATATTCTGCAGCTAATGAATGCGTCTGGAAAAAGCTGAAAACAAAGATGCTTTCATACTCTTTCCAAGAATATGACAAAATCAATAATCACAGTTTTGCAGAAACAACACAAGATTGATATGACCCTAGTACTTGGAATATCCTGCTTACTATATTTGATGTTGAAAAATTTGTCTCCCCAATCTGATCATCAGACAATTTTGTCTTTCTAAGCAATAATTGAATACTTGAAATGAGTTGCTATTTGGTTCATCTTATGGACAGGAATTAATAAAACATTCTCTATTTGTATCATGCCATTCTTTTTGAAATTGACATTATGGAAGGCTCACATCTATCCAATTGTTCCTCAAAAGATTTCTGAATCATTTGCCTGCATCAACAATGGCAAAATATAATTGCCAATTTAATAATACCGTCATTGACAACATTTTGAAGTGAGATACTTTGAATATGTCTGTGCCAACATCTTTAGTCAGGCTGATTGACAAAATATATGTACATGGAAATTTGAAGCACGGTTTAATTTTTCCCTCGTTATGCTTCTCATTGTAGATTTTTCAGTAGACTTTTATTGTAGTCCTTCTAAGATATTGTTAACACTGCAAAAGAGGAACAATTACAAGTGACAAAAAGACTGAATTGATTTCTGCATTTTAAAATGCTACCTTGTTTCAATACTGAAACGATTTTCTTTCTGAAAATAAAAAAACCTGGGATATAAATAATGCAAAGCATTTGCTATTATTTGCAGCTGGGTTTTAGTTTTTGCAGTTATTATGGTATCCAATGGGATTCCATTTATACATTTAGAAAACTTTAATATAAATTAAGAAATGGATGTAGGGTTCTAATGATATTTTAACCTATTTGGTTATTATAAAATTGATGCCTCCTCTTGTTTTTAAAATACTTTAAACATACAGGAGAAAAAAATTAATTTGCTGGTGAATTTCATACAATTTTTTCCTTCCAGCCACTCATGGTCAGCTATAGAATATCTGCACATCAGAGGGGAGGAATAGGAACTTCTAGAACATTTTTATGTTGTGTTTTATGTTTTCAGACAGTCTTATAAGAAAAACACTAAAAAGCCTTTGCTGATAATTGAACTAGATGGACTTAAACTGAGAAATATATCCTGGCTGACAACCCACTTCCTCTCAGCCTTGCTTGTAAGACAGACAACAATATTAATCTATGTTATTGGGCTGTTTTAAAAACTCATTACTTACACATTCATTAAAAGGTTAATTGACCCAACCAATATGCCATTTCACGGAATAATGCAATATAAACCTTTTTTGAAAACTTAAAAACTGTACAGGATGGCAAAAAGTCACAAAAGCACATGCTGTTTTAATATTTTTTGAAAATGTCTTTTGAAAAGATTTTACACATAATGTAATTTTATTTCATATATATACACACACATACACACGATGCTGTGGTGTTGTAAATTAAAAACAAAATAAAGGAGTTACTCTATTAAATATTGTGAGTAGCACTGGTCTACAGTCTGTTTGGTAGCTGGATACAGGGCAAATTAAGTACCATCCTTGGTTAATTTAAGCTCTCTCTCTCTCTCTCTCTCTCTCTCTCTCTCTCTCTCTAAAAAAAAACCAACAAAAAAAACAAGGAAAACAAAGAATGAGGATGAAAATGTTACTGCAGTTTCTATAACAAATTATAGAAAGAAATTCAAAGACAATATAGAGGTAAACTCTGCTCCAGACTTCCTGTCTCCTTAGAAAGGTCAGTGTAGACTCAAGTAATACAGTTGAATGCAGTTAAACCACATTATATGAGTCTATACTGACCAAACAATGAAGTTGCAAACTATATTATTTGGCAATGTAGATGGGGCCAATGAGGCTGAAGAACAAAGAGGCTGGTAGGGATCAGCATGCTGGGAGAAGGCTCAATATATACGGCTGTTTCAGAACTAAGCTCTCATGCACCTTTTGGGATGTCCATATTTTCTAGGGAGCTACACCACACATGGAAATTTTCCAGGCAGAATTCTTTCACTGTCTAGCTTTAAATTAGATTGAGTTCAATAGCTCCCCCACCTTATTTATGCTGACTAGGGCATATAAGAATTGCTATAATGTACTGGAGGGCAGTACTTTGTCCACTCCTGGGGACGCTTCCAGACTGACCTAGAAACTGCACCAAACAGGTTAAAATAATCCACTTTGGCATGAGTGCTAGTCCCCACTCCTCAGCCCAAACCTGGGCTTTCCGGGGTGGAACAACATTTTCTTCCTGCTTATCAAGGAAAAAGTTAAGTGAACTGATTTTAGAATATTAAATAAATGGTGGTTAGCAAAGTTGGCAGTGATAAAAAATCTTATCAGGAGTGGGATCTGCTAATCTGCTAGCAGCTTCATGTACGAATTCTGCACATGCAAACATGATCCGACACTCTTTTCTGAAATGTCATTTCATTAAGCATGGTAATGTAATCACGCTGAATCGAAAGCAACTGTTAAAAAGTCTCACCAAGTGTGTGAGCAAGAGAAACAACAGCAAATTTAAATCCTTAAGTAAATTGAAAGATGCTAAGCCTGCTAGTAACAAATAGGACACATTTGATCATTAGAGGGCTACGCAACTTGGTTCTGAGCTACAAGAAAATCATTTTCTATTTTTCAGCATTTTACACTATAAAGGAAAAAAGAAGACAAGAATGTAGAAGCCTAATCAGGAAAAATGGATCTGAGTATTTAAAAGTGGCAAGAACTCATTGTGGCCCAATAATAGACTTCATGTCTTATTTTCAAAAAACCAGAAATTGTCATATCATGTTAGGTTCTGCTTTGGGCTAGTTCAGAGTCCTTTGGGATTTTCCCCATTTGAGTGATTGTGGGAATGAGCAGAGCCAAACTGATGCAATTTCAAATAGTCTGTGACATTTTAAATAGTTTCTAGACAAAAATGCTCAGTTTTCAAGGAACAAACTGTATAATATGAGAGTCTTCAGGTGGGTTTGGAAAGGCATCAAAATTGGGGGTTGGGGGTTCTACTGTCTCCTCACTGTTAATTTAAAGGGACATGCACTCCTCTTTTCATTCCATTTTCATATCAAGAAAATGTTATTGTGAAGTTTACCACTATTGTATAATGAATTTTTTAGTAACTGAGGTCTGAATGTCATATGAATGCGAATAGCAGCCGCTGAGAAACCTGGGCATTCTCAGGATTTTAACTTGTTCTCTTGCTGACATGGCATGGCAACAATTTTTTTTAATGGGGTGGCTCCTTGGTACTTGTGTAGGTTTTCCTTGGGAATATAAATAGATGTTTCAGACAGGCGTTTCATTAAAATTGTCAGAGAAGTAAAGTACCATACTCTCTCTCTGTGTGCACTTTATGAACGTAGGTTTTTCCCTACATGTTACTTATGACCTCATCACATGGCTCAAAATAAGCATCCTAGGACGCTTAGAGCCAGCTTCTGGGATGGAGTCCCACGGCAGCCACCAGAGGATGTTGCCTGTGGCTCCATCCCCAACCAAAGTAAAAGCATCGCCAGACGCTTTCCCTGGCAACATGGGAGGCTTCCCATGTTGTGCTGGCTCCAGGGCCTCCCTGCAAGGGCTACACTTTCCCCTATGTGATGGGGAAGGTGTTGTGAGAGGGAGCTGTGTGTGGGGCTACAGATTCGCCTCACTGCTCCCTCTTTCCTGAACTTTATGATAAGGTTCTTACACTACTAAGGACTTCATCAGATCTGGGAAGTGTTCAGAAGAAGAAAGTTCAGTCTAACTCCATTTTGTAATAAAATGAAGTTTCCCCCTACCTTTTAATCACACTGTTTAGTGCACTCAGTTGTCTTGCGTATTTTTCAATGAAGAGGTTTCCGCACTGCAGACATTGGGCCCCGCCCATCATCCCTCTCGGTGCTTTTTGGTACTTCAACTCCAGTGGAATTTATGTTATGTGATGAAGTGGCAAGGCTGGAACTACACTGCTCTATAATGCAGTTTCAGAATGCAGATTAATTGCGTTGACCTGGATTATATGGCAATGTAAACTCATATGCTCCAGTTCAATGCAGCTAATCTGAATTCTGAAACTGCATTGTATGAAAGTGTAGATCCATCCAAAGGGTCTTTCCATACTACACACATATTGTTATGCTTCCACCTTAAGAGCCAGGCTTCCATCTTACAAAATTTGGGGGCTTGCAGTAATTAAAGTCTCAGCCAAGGGCTTTAATGCCTCACCAAACTACAAAACCAAGGATTCCATGGTAATTAAAGTGGGATCATAGTGTTATGATTATGTAATATCAAATGGCCCTAGATAAGAAAACAGACAAACTATATTAAGTGATAAAATTCAATGGCAAATGCACTCTACAACTATCATGCAGATTGTGTAAGTTTCGTGTACTTAAAAACCTCCAAAAAAGGAAAGTCCACCATGCTCTGAGGCATCATATTCCATTGACAAACAGCTCTCACGGTCTGGAAGTTCTTCCTAATGCTTAGGTGGAGTCTTTTCTCCTGCAGTTTGAATTGACACGAGGTTTGCACCTCTTTTTTGAGTTTGGGGGCTTGGGGTAGAGTTTCCTAAGTCTGATTTCCAAACTATGACTGTCTAGGGTGAACAATTCCAAAAGACTGGATTGCCCTTGGGGTCTGGTGTTTTCACCAAAGGAGATGTAGACACCCAACCCCTACTAAGACCCCAACCTGGTTGGTCTTCCTCTCTAGCAAGTTTCCCAGGTTTTAATCTTAATTATTAACATAGGTGTTATGTGTCTGGACTTGTTATTTCAGGGTTGGTCATCAATTATAATTGATGTTTATGGGCATGCATGAACAAAGACAAGAAAGGCGGTGGATAAGCATAACAGTAATAACATGGAACTGAAGTGGACGTAGGGAGAAATGAATGTCAGACAGGTTTTGGACTGAATGTATCACCATTTTGAGTAATGTTGCCCAAGGAGAAGAGATAAGAAACAAAGAACAACAACCCAAAGTGTTTGTTTTTGGGATTTGTTTCGGTAAGGATTCATCTGTCATTAGGCCTTGTATCCATTATAGGTGTACATTTTTTGTTAGTCCTCGTAAATCATATCAAATTTGTTCAATTCGTACTTACAAAGCAATATCCGACATGTGAGCCTGGCCTGCACCAAAAACTTAAGAATTGAAACTTACTCAATACTTTTTCATTTGCATTTTGTAGATCTTGGAAGCCTCCCAAAGTCAGTTTTATTTTCAGCATAAGGAAGCAAAGCAAAGCCAAAAGGGCCACCTTTCCTCTTTAAATTAATGGCCTCTTGCCATTAGAAGAGGAAAAGTAGGAAGGAAGCAGATTTCTCTGGAAAAGAAAGCACAGAACACTGGGAAATGTAGTTTGAGAAGGTGAGGAGCCCTATGCCAGAGAATGAAAAAGGCCATCCCCAAAACTCCATTTCCCAGAATTCTGCTGACATCAGAAAGCCCCAGTCAGAAGAGGGGAGAGATTTGTCCCTTCTGAGCAGCAGCCAGCCAGAGTTCCTATGAATGCCTGAATCTACAAAGAGGAGGACTGACTGATACTTCTAGTAAGTATTTTATTAATAATAATCATACTAATAATTTTATTTATTTAAATCAATGCGGGACAGGGAAGAAATCCCTAAATAGATGGCCTTTGGGGGGTCCCTTCCAATTCAATAGGGGAAGCATATTATTTAGATTAGAGGCTCAATGGCCATCTGTCAGGAGAGTTTTGATGTTGCCCTTTTGCCTGGAAGAAGGGCCCCCTCCAACTCTAGAATTTTATGAAAATGTATAATTGGTTAATATTAGTTTCTATTGGTTAATATATGAAAGACATTCAATAAGATAGCTGTTGTGGCTTTTAAAAATGTTTTTGTCAAAACTTAAAACAATTCCCTAAAACCAGTAAATGTATGAATATTTCTGAAATAAATTTGAGGGGAAGGCACGATCATCAAGTTTGCAGACAACACCAAACTGGGAGGGATAGCTAACACTCCAGAAGACAGGAGCAGAATTCAAAACGATCTTGACAGACTAGAGAGATGGGCCGAAACTAACAAAATGAAGTTCAACAGGGACAAATGCAAGATACTTCACTTCGGCAGAAAAAATGGAAATCAAAGATACAGAATGGGGGACGCCTGGCTTGACAGCAGTGTGTGCGAAAAAGACCTTGGAGTCCTCGTGGACAACAAGTTAAACATGAGCCAACAATGTGATGCAGCAGCTAAAAAAGCCAATGGGATTTTGGCCTGCATCAATAGGGGAATAGCGTCTAGATCCAGGGAAGTCATGCTCCCCCTCTATTCTGCCTTGGTCAGACCACACCTGGAATACTATGTCCAATTTTGGGCACCACAGATGAAGGGAGATGTTGACAAGCTGGAAAGCGTCCAGAGGAGGGCGACTAAAATGATTAAGGGTCTGGAGAACAAGCCCTATGAAGAGAGGCTTAAAGAGCTGGGCATGTTTAGCCTGCAGAAGAGAAGGCTGAGAGGAGACATGATAGCCATGTACAAATACGTGAGGGGAAGTCATAGGGAGGAGGGAGCAAGCTTATTTTCTGCTGCCCTGCAGACTAGGACACGGAACAATGGCTTCAAACTACAGGAAAGGAGATTCCACCTGAACATCAGAAAGAACTTCCTCACGGTGAGGGCTGTTCGGCAGTGGAACTCTCTGCCCCGGACTGTGGTGGAGGCTCCTTCTTTGGAAGCTTTTAAGCAGAGGCTGGATGGCCATCTGTCGGGGGTGCTTTGAATGCGATTTCCTGCTTCTTAGCGGGGGGTTGGACTAGATGGCCCATGAGGTCTCTTCCAACTCTACTATTCTATGATTCTATGATCCCCTGTTGTCTTGTGTCATTGTATAGAACATTCAAGGAGATAGCTCTTGTAGGGTTTTTTTAAAAAAATGTTGTTTACAAAACCTTTGAGAATTCCCCCAACATCCCATGGATATGTGAAACATTCTGAAAGTTCATGGGCTAACAGTGGTAATTATGTTCTACCATTATAGCAAGTTTTACCCCAATAGTTATAAGGATGAGGGAGAAAGGAGCCCTTGAAGTTTCCCCAATGATAGTAATTATGTGCATAATGAAAAAGTAACGATATTTCATTATTCTCATAATAGTAATGAAATTTTCACTAACTATACTTTAGAAACACCATAGAAACAAAATGCCAACACCCCCTAATTTTGAAATGACTTCTGAAACTTTTTAATGAATTGCACATGTCTAGTATCCAGTTACATAATTGTATTTTTTACTTTGTTTAATAATGTGTTATTATGTTGTTATGTAATGTTTGTGTTGCTTTTATGACTGTAAACCTGAGTCCCATCCGGGAGATAAGGCGGTATATAAATGAAGTATTATTATTATTACATTGCCACCAATTAGCAGGCACATCACTCATCCTCTTAAAATTCACATAATTTTATATTTCAAGATTAAAGACAAGAACCTGTTTTCCTTCATATTCCTGTTTCTCCTTCTCTGCTTCTCACAGTTTTCTATCTTTTTAAGATGAATGATAGTTCTTAGAAGATTTATACATTTTATAAAAGTTGTATCAGTGTATATGTGTGTTTGTTTCTCAACCTGTAAGATCTGCTCTGGCTGCTGCCATGTTCCATGCAGAAATAAGATTTGTGCAACTGGAGTTAAATGGTCCCAAATAAATTGTGCCCTGTGATGCATCCAATATCCCCTGCATTATCGTATGATCTTCATTTCTGGTCTGTCCTTTCTTATGCCATGAAAGGCTTTCAGACTAAATTCTGTAAGAGAACCTGTTCCAACACAAGATATGATCACAGTCTGTTTTTTCTCTCACACACAGAGTAGGCAGGTGGGAATGTAATCTTCCACTCTGCACTACTGTGTAATTCATTTTACTATTAACCCCAAGTCAATAAGATGTGCATTTGGTTCATGTAGAGAAAATGAGAGAAGGCATGCTTTAATTTGTTTCCTGAAGTGCCCAGCTATTATTTTAACCTTTAATTTATATCCTTTTCTGCCCAAACCCATTCAGGAACTGAAGCAAGATAAGACAAGTAAGTCTTTACATTCTTTATGGTCTGTTTTGTGCTGCTAGAAAAACTTTTAAAGGGTGAGGCTGGAGTTATTTGCACGTATTTCTTCAGTACCTCATGTAGCCAATACAGGCCCAAGGCTTTAAATTGTAAGGACTCCACTAACATGATTCACTGTTTATTAGTGAGAAAGTGAGAAAACAGAACAACAGGATTTTTATGTGTGAACTACTTTAAACATCAATATCTTTAATATGATTATATGTTATTACAATATTTTAAAGAATACCGTATTTTCTTTAGGAGAGGGAAAGGTGAAACAGTTAAATTATATGAACATCTCTAAACATTGAAAGATGAATGTTCATGTCACATCATGGCATGTTTTGATCAAGTCCCCTAAACTCCATACAAATACATTGAATCAGACTCCTTGAATAACAGCTGAGGTATTTTAATTCCATGCATGTACTTTGACCAGAAGTATACTTTTATATGTGCTCCTGAGGATCTTGGCTATATGCTCCACTTAGTACAGCTCCAAGACCAGGGTGGAGGAAGGACTTGGAAGTGGGATGACTGTAAGTGGAGAAAGCAAGGAGGCTAGATAATCAATTTTTAACATGGGGTTAGAACTCAAAGACATAGCCATGTTAGTCTGGAATTTCAGTATGCAAAGGGATATTGTCGCACCTTAAAGACCAATTGAAATAATGAAGTCGGAAGCATATTCTTTCATACACATGCTGTTTCTTCAGATGCATGTGAGAAAATAGATTTAGGGCCTGTGTACACAAACCCTGAGTGGTCTAAGTTGTTGGCTAGATTCTGCAGGGAGTGACATCTGTATCAGACTGGATAAGCTTGCAAATATTTGTTTAACCAAATAGTCCACATGGGCTGAGAGATTGCCGACTGTGGAAACAGAGGCTTAGAAAATGTTCATTTGTTTACCCTTTTTTTATTATTATTACAAGCCCAATCATGAATTGCTGGAATCATCACCTTTTGTCTCCTGGAAGTCACATCTTTGTTAAAGTTTGGAACTGAAATGCTGACTCAATCAAGACTCACTAACATCTTTTTGACCACTGTATCTGCAAAGGATGCTCCTCCCAGGGTACATCCGAACAGCTGATTGGATCCTGGGCCAGCGAATCCCAGGCTGCCATTTCCCAGCAAAAGGGAATTCCCACTTGGAGGTGGCGACATCAGCGGTGCTCTCAGCCAATCAGGGTGCGGATCCAGCCCAGCCCCTCTCTTTACCAGTCAGGGAGGGAAGCAGGAGCTTCAAATAGCTGTCATGCATATAAAGATCATGCTTTTCTCTGTATGTTATGGTTGTACCTTTAAAGCATCTTTGTGTGTACTTGTATCACTTCTGGCAGGTTTGAATAAATTTCTGTGGCTTGTTTTCACTCTGGTGAGTTTTCTCTATCTGTCCTGGCCTACTCAGTATTAGCCTGAGCTTGTCGGACATGAATCCGCGGTCCTAGTCTTAGATTTGACTACAGATATGCTAATAAAGAACTGAGTTGAAATAAAGCCTCTTTATCAAGAAGGAAAATTATTATTTTTATATAAAGTAATATATAAAGCAATTCAGGGGGGATTAAAAAGCATCCACTTTGGGCCAACACAAGTAGGGCTTCAAAAAACAATCCTGGTTATTTTAGGTGGTTCACATTTTTGCTCCAGTTCAAGCATTGGATGATGGGGAGACAAACTCAACTGTAGATCCACAAAGAGAAATTGAGAGGCCTGGAAGAAACAAAACATCCTAAATAAATTTATCTAGAACTCCCACAAAAGTGGAAGATTAATGAGTTGTTGTTGTTGTTTTTTTTAAAAAAAAACACTTTAAAAATCAGACTAACATCTCCTTAAAAATCTCTCAGTCCATCAGCATGACTCTATAGTCAATTTCCACTAGACATTGACCACAAAATCATGCTGGAGAACTGCAAATGCCTGGAGAATTGTTCTCTCTATGATGACTCTGTGGTCAATATCTGATGTACAGCCATTCTGGGGTCCTAGAGATTTCTATAAACAACATGTTATATTGATCAAATCTATGCACAATCCTGTTCACAAAACCTAAACTCGTGAATGTGATTTTTGCCAGGAGCAAAGCTTGCATGGCTTAAATTCATAAGAAGAATGTCTGGAAATATGAGATAAAGTCTCAGTCCTAGAAGTACCAGCCAGTTACTGTCCAAAGAAGACATTAGACTTAAAGACAGTAGACCCTGATATGCAATGAAGGCTCATGGTGCCAGCAAGAAGATGCCAATGAAAACCTTCAATGCAAGCTTTCTCACTTGTCTCAGCCAGAGCTAAGAAAAATTTTTGCATGATAACTCCCACTCCTGCTGGCTGGGGAATTCTGCAGGTTGTAGTCCGAAAAGTAATTCTTCCAAGTCTGATCTAGAGAATGAACGTATTTGGTGTTTCTGTCTCCCCTTGGTCTGAGCCATCTTCAGGAGCTGAGGCATTCCTCAAATTTTTAAGAAATTCACTCTAGCAAAGGGGGTTTGGATCCCAAATATGTCATAAGTTGCTCTAATGGCCCACTTCCTCAACAAACGTATTGAGAGGGTTGGCACTCAAAACACAACACTTTGCAAGGGCACAATACCCCCAATTCTTAATTTGTAGCTCAACTGAATCCATATAGTCTTTTATAAATAAACCCCATTTATAAAGAATGGATTTATCATGCATTTGGTGATTGAATCCTGAGAAACTAAGTAAACACAGTTACTTTTCATTTAACTCATAACATCTTTTAATGAAAGGGGGTAGATTGCTGGATCTGGCTAGCCTACCTTGAAGGCCTCAAGGGCTTAATAAGCATTCTGTTTAATGTCCTCTAGGGCATCTCTTTGGGATTGTTTGGTTTCTCGTGTTAGAACTAGTGTTCCAGGGTGGAGTTATTCCATTTATTTTCAAGTGGTCTAAAATAATGGCAGGTGTCTGCAGTCTTAAATACCGCAATACATTATATATTTCTTCACTAAACAGGCAATTACTTGAAGACTTTTGAAGATACTTCATTTAAATAATAGCAATAAAATTATCCTTATGTGTTCCTCATGCTTCTCAAGTCATACATTGTAATTTCTTTCTCAGAGGTGGAGCAATGCCAAGCTATTACATTTGCTCCTCAATTTGTTTTTTTTTCTTTTCATTAAGATAACATATCTGTGCTCGAAAATGATTCATTATGCTTCTCAACCATAAACAGTTTTGGATTATATTTTAATCATTAAAAGACACAATTTCCAGGACATTTGTTGTCATATTCCTTCAAATGAATTGTGACTTATAATAACACTATCCTAATGTGTTCTTGGCAAGATTTGTTCAGAGGGGTTTGCCGTTGTGATTATTGTTATTATGTGGCTTCAGATCATTTCTAACACAATGACAAAGGTGAACCTATCAAAGAGTTTTCTTGGCAAGATATATTCAAAGCGGCACTTACCTTTACCTTCCTCTGAGGCCAAATGACCAAGGCACCCAATGGGTTTCCATGGCTGGGTGAGGAGTTCAAACCTTGGTCTCCAGGGTCATCACTGAGCACTCAAAACACCCATATGAATACATATACCATAGTAAACTTTTATGAATATATATGATACTATACTGGAAATGGATGTATGCAATCTACAGGAGGTAGTAAAAATGATTTCTTGTAGAGACTAGTGGTGTAAGAAATGTGGAAATGCTAAGTACAGAACATATAATGGAAGTGGATTTTTTTAAAAAAATCAGAGTTTAGGAAAACAATATTTTGGACTACAGTTCCCCTGATCTGCCAATCAGTATGGTCACTGGGCACTTCACAACTGTCTATAACAGCTTCTTACCTCCAATTAATGCATCCAATATCTAAAATTCCCTAGCAATATTACTATTGCTTTCTGATGGTGCAGGTTGTTAAGTCTTCCAGATGGGTTTAAAAAAGGAAGTTTTAACAGTCTTGGTGCCTCTGTAAATGCTGATAAACTTGCTTGGCAAAGCTCTGTCATCCAGGAACCAGGGTTTCCTTCCTCTTCCTCTTCTCCTTCCTCCCCTTCTTCCTTCCTGGGTGGACAGAAGTGACTGGGTAGCTTGAAAGCATGGGGTTGAGGCTGAATATCCAGTCAGACACTGGAAATGAGGAGATGAAAATACAATAGTTTGATCTGCAGAATAACACCAAGGGGTGGGTGCAAGAAAGTCCCACATTTGACAGTTTGGTAGCTTTTGTGTGTCATGAGTGACTTGAGAAACTGCAAGTCGCTTCTGATTTTGTAGCTGACCAGAGAAGTTTGAAGTAAACATATGCAGTCAAACCTCTTCCCCTTTTCTTCACTTCTCCCGCTCAGCTCTGTCCTTCAATTCAGCATCTCTGTTCCAAAACAATTCTGTTTTCCAAAACTTCTTTTGCGCTTCCCCCTCCCATCTGATCCCATCTGATGGGGACAGGAACAGGGCCCCAGTGCACCTTGTCTTGTCCCCACCATGTGATGGGGGAAGGAGGGAGGGTGTGCAGGGAGCCACAATGCGCTCTGCGCAACTGCCAGCAAAATAGCACGGCTCCATGTGAAGAGGTTGTATATGAAGCAAACACTGTGATGATTGTGTCCATGTTATCTCCACACTCACTGTTGTTTTTTAAAAGGTTGAATTTGCTTTGGAACCTTTATACATTTTGTTTCATCTCTTTTCAGACATTCAGTGCAATGTCAGAGAGTTCAATAGTTCTGGTCCTTTGCAGATTAATTTTTGGTGTGTGAAAGTGAATGGCTTATGGCAGATTAGCTTAATTAAACAACACATTTCTAGCACATACTGTTCCAAAATCAAATGAGTTTCTCATTTTAATTTTTTCCCATATAGGTATGTTTTGTGATATCGTCTTGGCAGAACATGCATAAACTGGAGCCCCCGGTGGCGTAGTGGATTAAAGTCTTGTGACTTGAAGGTTGGGTTGCTGACCTGAAAGCTGCCAAGTTCAAATCCCATCCAGGGAGAATGCGGATGAGCTCCCTCTATCAGCTCCAGCTCCATGTGGGGACATGAGAGAAGCCTCCCACAAGCATGGTAAAAACATCAAAACATCCGGGCGTCCCCTGGGCAACGTCCTTGCAGACGGCCAATTCTCTCACCAGAAGTGACTCAGGTTGCTCCTGACACACACACACACACACACACAAAAACCATGCATAAACTGCAAACAGGTAGGGATTTGTAGCTTTCATTCAAAATAATAGTCTCTAAATAGTTGCATATAGCCCGTGTGAAGCAAATTTCCCTCCCCCCTCCCCCCTCTCTCTCGCCTCTCTCTTAAGAACTCAACTGGTCTCTGGTTGAATAAAATGATGAACACTAGTACCAAAATAAAACAGTGTGCTACTAATCAATACTGTTGGTTGTGATATTGCATGGGGTTTTTAAAATACTTGAAATAGAAGAATTCGAAGAGAGCCAATGTGGAATAGTGATCGGAACATTGGACTATAATTCTGGAAACTTAGTGACCTTGGGCAGGGCACACTCTCTCAGCCTTGGAGGAAGGCAAAGGCAAACTGCTTCTTAGCAAACCCTGTGATAAGTACATCTTAGGATTGCCATAAGTCAGAAATTATTTGAAAACATACAAGAATGAAGAATTTGATATACTAGGCCAAGTCTTTTAAAACGAAGAAAGAGAATTACTGGGTGTTGTAAGAACATTGGTGTATCAAAAACCTGTAATAAAAAGCCAGATATTTTATTCCCTCCATCCTGCTGCCAAAAGCAGTTGCCTTTTACATCCCTTTAAAATGGTAAATACACAAGCAACTTTCTGCTAACACTCAGTGAGGTTAAAAGGTCTGTACACTGTGATATTTCTGAGATCTAGAATTGGCTTTTGATCTCTTTAACACCTCAGGAAAACTATATTATGTGCTGTGGTGGCTCTGCTACCCCATCCACCAGCCATCAGTAACTGTAGCATCTGGATGTAAGTGTGAAGTCATCCCTGGGTTGAGGGGCTACTAGCTATATGAGGATGTAAGTTGCAACAGTTCAGTTCCTGACACCTGCAAGAGAGCTTCTAATATGCCCTTGAATATTTTGTCCTCATTGTTATTTTATTAACTATTTCCAAGGAAAAATACATGGAAGACTCCAGTCACTGCTCTACAACTGCTGGGTCTTAACAGTTTGGCTATACATTACTTTAGGACAGATAATTTAATTTTAGCCAAGTTTTGCACACATGGTAAAATAAAAGGGAAAGGTCTCCCCTTGACATTAAGTTTAGTTGTGGCTTTTTTTGTGTGTGTGTGTCAGGAGCAACCTGAGTTGCTTCTGGGGTGAGAGAATTGGCCGTCTGCATGGACATTACCCAGGGGATGCCCGGATGTTTTGATGTTTTTACCATTCTTGTAGGAGGCTTCTCTCATGTCCCCGCATGGAGTTGGAGCTGATAGAGAGAGCTCATCCACACTCTCCCCGGGTGGGATTTGAGGTGGGATTCGAACCTGGCAGCCTTCAAGGTCAGCAACCCAGGTCAGCAACCCAACCTTCAAGTCACAAGGCTTTAATCCACTAGGCCACAGGGGCTCCTGTTTTGGCTGACTCAGGTGGATGGTGCTCATCTACATTTCTAAGCCAAAGAGCCGGTGTTGTCCATAGACACCTTCAAGCTCATGTGGCCAGCATGGCTGTATGGAGCACTGTTTCCTTCCCGCTGGAGTGGTACCTATTGATCTACTCACATTTGCATGTTTTGGAGCTGTTAGGTTGGCAGAAGCTGGGTCTAACAGCGGGAGCTCAACCCACTCCCTGGATTCGAACTGCTGACCTTTTGGTCAGCAAGTTCAGCAGCTCAGTGGTTTAAACTGCTGCACCACATGGTAAAATAATCAACCATTATTTATTTGGCAGAGTTGTGCTGAGTATGTTGTTTAATTCAGCTTTACAGCCTTGTTTCACTTCCAAAGCACTGGGCAGCTGTACTTCATCCATGTTCCTATTTTCACATTCTACCATCAGTTGTCCACATTTGCTTGGGTGAAGGGTACCAGACCCCTGTGAAAGTGAAAGATCACAAATAAAGATTGGTTTTAGCATCTTGACATTGTCCTCCTTTCTTCCTGTTACCTTATTTTTGGCCACTAACAAGATGCAAATTTCTTCAGGCAGAAAGCAAAGAGATGATACTGGAGTCCCTGTACTAAGCTGAGCAGACATGTCTGTCATACTTCAAAGTACCCAATTGATCTTGTACAGTTAGCAGTCTTTATTTGGCACCTGTTAATATTATGGGGCCCCTGATGGCACAGTGCGTTAAAGCGCTGAGCTGCTGAACTTGCGGACCAAAAGGTGCCAGGTTCAAATCCTGGGAGCGGAATGAGCACCCTCTGTTAGCCCCAGCTCCTGCCAACCTAGCAGTTCGAAAACATGCAAATGTGAGTAGATCAATAGGTATCGCTCCGGTGGGAAGGTAACGGTGCTCCATGCAGTCATGCCGGCCACATGACCTTGGAGGTGTCTACGGACAATGGCGACTCTTCGGCTTAGAAATGGAGATGAGCACCAACCTCCAGAGTCAGTCACGACTGGACTTATCGTCAGGGGAAAACCTTTACCTTAATATTATAGGTCTCTACATGTAACAGAGACACATCACCTTAATTCCATAGGTGTGGTCTTGCCAAGCAGAGGTAACTATCATAGACATGGGATAAGACTTTCACTAGCCTGAAAATTTCTACTTTCATCATGTTTTTTTATTTCCAACCAGTATTCTCCGCCTCTCTGTTTTGCCTGGAGTTGAGCCTAGAATGGTGATCACCTCCATGGATTAAACAAGAGAGCATGAGGCTCATCAATGAGACCTCGCCCTTCAAAGGGCTGATCAGAAACTAGGGAGCTGGCCCTTGTGTGAGTAGCATTATCTCTCCACTCCATCCCAACATTAAAAGATAGGGATCATAGTACACACAGTTGGAGCACATTCTAAGATATAATATGTCTAAGAAGTCAATCTCGTCATCCTTTTTACTGATCACCCCATTCTGACATATGCAGAGGTGACCATGACAAGGAAAAGGTGATGGCACTGGTGCTCACTCTGGACAGCAGATCAGGCTGAATCAGACCTGATCATGCAGCCCCAGCATACTCCATAGATTACAGCAAATTCTGGAATATCTTTCAACTTTGCTAAAAGCAGAGTAAAGTCAACTGAAAATCCCCATGATATGCATTATTTCAGGATTTTCGGGCTCATGTAAACAAGCCCTGTGTTTATACAGCCTTTTCACCATCCTTCCCTGCTTTCCTAATCTCTCTCTTTATATTGCTCTTTTCCTGATAGATCCTCATAAAAGGTAGGTCTGAGGGGACATTACAAGGAGACACAAGCTATAGAGATATAGCTATATGCCTGATGCATGTCTTCAAGACAGGATTTCAGCCTATGTTTTTTCTGTTCTTTGCTTTTAAAAAATAAAGGCTTCAAAATCTAATAGAGACCACAACTGCATCATAAAGCATATAGAGCAAAGAGAGTCAGATATAGTTATTTGTATTTTCTAGTGATTAATTCCAAATCCAACAGTGGTAAATCACAAATGCACATTATGTGTTTCTGTTGTTTCTACAGGCTCTTTTTTGACTTCGGTTCTAGAATTGCCTCTGGTTTTTTACATCTTTTTCTGCTGGAATCAATAATTCCAAACTGTCAGAACATGAGCAGTATTTTGTTTAACAGACGAAGCTAGGGAGGAATAGGCAAAAATAGACACTTTTTGTTCCAATATGAAATGCCCTGCATATATAACAGAATTACTTCAAGTAGTCCTCTGCTGTGTTGTTGTTTTAAGAAACAATATAACAGAAATGCATACTCTCCAACTGACCAAGCTAGATAGAGACAGTCCCAATTAATCTTCTGTCACCCACCTTTTCAACTCCTAATGTTCATATCCAGTAGATGGCTGTTGTTTTTAAGTACATAGCAAAAATGTCATTGTGATAGATGTGCATTGTGCATCAAAGTGCATTGTGCCATGAGGCTTTTTTTAGCTTGAGTCCAGCTGCATGATTAGCCACAGTACTACTTATAATTGACTTATATTATTGAGTAGCTTGTTGAGTGACTTTGGACCTGGGAGTGTCATCTTTAGGAGCTACTCATTTTAGATGGTCTTATCATGGGTTTTTCATGGTAACGTTCAAAAGGCGGGTTACTGTGCCTCCACTAACAAGTGTTAGCTGTAATGCTACTGCCATTATCTCCAAGATGTCCTATACCAGTGTCAAGTCCCACTACTACTGCTGCCCAGTAGCTGCTTGGCATATTTAGGACGTCACCACATTAAGTAGTGGATTTGCCACAACGAAGAACCAATCGCCCCACAGCCCACATTGTTTGGCTTCCCCCTTACCCCATCGCATGGGGGGAAGCATCTACCACCAGGCTTCCACCCGTTTTTCCTCATGAAACACAAGAAGCCCTCCATGTTGCTTCTTTGATGGCTTATAAAGTTTCCTCTTCACTTGTGCCATTGAGCCCCGCTGGAAGTAGATCTACATAGTGAGATAAGAGCCGGCAGGCTCAGTGGCTGAAGAGGGGTGAAAGCAACATAGGACAGGCAATTTTGCCCATATGATGAGGCCCTTAGTCTATCTCCTCAACTTTCTGACATGGGAGACACTAGCACTGTACCTGCCACATATCCTCTTGCCCCACAACTTAGCTGCTTGCCTCACAACAAACATCAAATTTTCAAATGCAAAAGATTTTATCTGTCTTGAAATGCTTATTGCCCTTTGTCCTAGGAAACAACATAATACATAAGGAAGTTGCTCTCTACTGTACTAGGAATAAGAAGGTTGGAAAGAAAAATCTAGTAGTGTTTGTCCTAGGCACATATACATGCTACCAAAGTGAAGATATACAGTGGTTAATTAGAAATACGTACAAACTTCATCCTCAGAGTACATAAGCATGTTTCTAATGTGTTGAGATATTATGCTGTTTAAGAGCCTAATGCCCAAATCATCCAAATACTGTATTTAGTTATACTATGCTTGTATGTTTGACCGTCCTCAGTAGAATCCAATGTTCCAAAACTTTCAGGACTCATCTAAATCCATAATAAATATTTCCTCTCATCCTTCCTTATCCCTCACCCCATTTCGCACAAAACCATTTTGTATGTGGGAGAAAATCTGATGTAGACAAAAGCAACACAATTGAGATGTAATATCTATTTTAGTCTGCATGTGAAAAGGTCTTGCAGAGTGTGCAGATGTGTAGACTTTATTGAAGGGCTCCCTTTCTTTGTGTCTAATTACGTCTCGGTTCTACTCTCCCAGTCCTGCTTACAGCCAGCTCAGGGAGGCCTTAAGCCAGCACAGGTGTGTGCTGAACTTCTTCCCCTAGCATTACACTCGGCTCCTGGCTTTAGTGCCAATTTTATGTACATTCTAGTACAGATGTGAGGAAGACCTCACCCTAGAACCCAAATTTCATTTACAGAAAGTTCTACCATTTGTACATTATGTGTACTTCAGCCCATTAAAGTGAGGCCTGAAAGATATACTTTTTGAAACTGACAACTCAGAATCATTCAACCAATATGCCCAATACATACATCATATGAGATGAACATACAGTGCATACATCAGCTGTAGGATTCAGCCAGAGAACTAAATTTAACTAGGAAGGAATTAGATCTTGAAAAGAATGGTAATTATAGGAGGCAGCACATAAAAGAGATCAATTCTGCTTTCCAGAAATCCAGTGACTGTGCGATCCATGCTCTACAGAACCAGTTCAGTCTTTAAATATGTTTTTGCTCTGTGCAGTGCCCGCCTATGCTTGTTTACTCAGCATAGGTACCATTGTGCTCTGTGGGATTCACATGTGTTAGAAGTGAGCATAAGCCTTAGATACTTTTCTTTTGGAGACAAAAAGAAAAAGACCTTTTGGCATCACCAGCATTCAGAGCCTGGGGTGCAATTTCAAGGCAGTTTCTGATTTATACACAGTGTGCAATTATTTTGGGTTGCTATGAGTATCTTGTTGAGCCCTGAGGCAAAATCCAGACTCCAAAAAAGCAGGTGCAACTTAGCTGAAATTTTGTAGGAACTGTTCTTTCTTTATTCATAAATACCAGGTTGTAATTTCAGCAGCAGAGCCCTTGATCATTGATAGGGGTTTTCAATGATTCATTGAAATGTTTCCCCTGTTAGACAGTCAGCCATTTGATTCATGAGTTTTAATATCGCTTACAATGGAAATGTTATTTTTCTTGAGTTATGGACTGACTGGTTTCAATCTGTGTTTGTTTTACACTGTATGACAGGCTTTGGCATATGTATGGATTCTCAATGTCACCTCTCTTCACTAAAAATATGTTTCAAAGACTGATAGAATTTGCCCCCCAGAAGCCATTTCATTGAAATTGTTTAGCCTGAAGTGAGAATGAACAGTGTTTAGATTACAAGTTGGAACAGGCAGGACCACACAAAACATTACACAAACAAGTTTTTGTTACGAGGATATGTAAATTGTGAACCTTTCAGAAATTGGATTTGAGTGAGAACATAGAAGACTGTTTGGATTTTATATGGAAAAATAAGTCATCTATGTGGAGAACATATATTATTGGCCCATTGTTCCAGAAACACGTATTTTGTTATTGCGTGAGTCATAGATGCTTGGAATACATCAATTCAGGAGGAAAAAATAAAAATATCTGCAACAGGAAGCCTTATTTTTTAATCAAAAATTTAAATAATGCATGTAAACATATCACGAGAAAAACTGTGGAATTATAAAAAAAAAACTACATAGAAATGTATCTATTTCCAGTTTACTAAATCAACTCAGCTTCCCACAAAATGTCTATGTTCTTCTGAGGCACATTTATGTTATAAATCTAGTTCACTGCCATGTGCACCAATTCAGGATAGAATGGGAAATAATACCATGCTTTCAATAAACATGTGATCAAATCTAAAATGTCCAAATGAACAGCATTTTAATAGTACAATTTTAGGTGACAAATCTATTTCATATTCCATTATTTATTTTGTAAGTCTCAGCCATGACTGCCAAAATGTATATGCTTAATATTTAAATAATTTACAATCACAGTTTGACATCTCCAACATCTATCATTTTATAAATCATCAATCTTTGTTAAGTGTGAAAAAGTCACATACCATCTATATTTACATTTATAAAGACGCTCTTTAAGATACGTTGAGATTACTTCCCTTACTGCATTTAACAAAGTCAATTCCAGCTATCCTTCCTTCAATTTCATTGAAAATAAAGAAATGATATTATCTTTAGCCTAATCAAATGATATTTTAAAAATGCAATCTATATATTATATCATTGCTTTCATTTAGTTTTTATAACTATAAAAGGCAAACCTCTGAACAAATCTTGCTGAGAAAACCCCTGATAGGTTCAGCTTACAGTCGTCATAAGCCAGGAACAACTTAAAGGCACACACCAACAAATTATTTCTTTTCCCTCTCTGAAAGCCACTTTGGGTCTCATTTTGGGAGACAGGGAACATAAAAATGAAATAAAATAAATCCTTTTTAAAAAACTCAGAATGTACAATTTTTGCTGGGCTGTTAGTCAAATTGTTTTACTTTTGTAAATTGCTGTGTACACTGATTTTGTTATAAGTAATACAGTAGAGTCTCACTTATCCAACAGAAACGGGCCGGCAGAACGTTGGATAAGCAAATATGTTGGATAATAAGGAGGGATTAAGGAAAAGCCTATTAAACATTAAATTAGGTTACGATTTTA
Organism: Anolis carolinensis; assembly: GCF_035594765.1. Classification (NCBI taxonomy): domain Eukaryota; kingdom Metazoa; phylum Chordata; class Lepidosauria; order Squamata; family Anolidae; genus Anolis; species Anolis carolinensis. The sequence goes on along the minus strand of NC_085842.1, from coordinate 104,273,554 downwards.
CAAATTAAGCACTAAAACATCATGTTACACAACAAATTTGGCAGAAAAAGTAGTTTAATACACAATAATGTTATGTTGTAATTACTGTATTTATGAATTTAGCACCAAAAATCACGATTTATTGAAAACATCGACTACAAAAATGTGTTGGATAATCCAGAACATTGGATAAGCGAGTGTTGGATAAGTGAAACTCTACTGTACTACTAGTAGTAATAACAACCACCACCACCATAATAATCTTGACAGAAATCTGGTCAGAATATATATAAAGAAAGAGAGTGTGGGCAATAGATTAGATGTATTCTAAGTGTGCAGGTCATACTGCATTTGAATTTGCAGAGACTGGGAAACTCTAGTTTCTGTCTGTAGGGACACCTTGAAAATGCCATTCTTTGAAAAGAAACGATTATCTCTTCACTCCAAAGAGCAGAGAATAATGTGAATCACCTGGATCCATTTGAATGAATTGTGGAATAGTTTTACATGGCATTCAACGATACAACCAGAAGTCTCAGGACACATGTTTGCTTGATGTGGAGCAGCACCCCTGATGTTAACAGAGCATACGATGCAGATTCCTGAATGTCAAACTGACTTCTTGGCATTTGGATGTGTTTTTTAAAAAAATAAATAAATAAAATAAAATGGTGCTATACCTTTGGGAAACTGCATTCTTGTCAAATGGCAACTTTGAAGTTTATTCATTTGCCCAAGGCATGTGCAATTATTCCTCAGTTGTTATAGGGCAGGGGTGAGCAACTCAAGTGGATACAAGGCCAATTTCCACCCAGGTACTGAACTGTGCTGAAAATGATACCTGAAATGTATTTGTTCAGGATGCTGTTTTGGCTTGGGGAGAGGTAGCAGCATGGAGGGGCGATTTAAAATAAATTGCTGCATTACTTATACTGTATGGAGGTGTTTTTCAGTGAAATAAAATCCTGAAAAATTGCAGTTTTAGGTGTTTTCTGTACATACAAGATGCCTGAGGAATTACTAAGGAATAAGGATCTTAGACGGTTGAATAAAGAGGATACTGTTTTTAGAATGTCAAACAAAGAATAAAACATCTTTTCCTTTGTTCACCATATCAAATTCATTTTGATGATTACAAAATGACCTTTGTCCCATCTGAGGTACACCCACTGTGTCAACGAGATTTGCATAAGTGTTCCATTGACTTTAGTGGGAACTCACTATGGCAGCTATTTATTTGTTTATTTATTTATTTACAGTATTTATATTCCATCCTTCTCACCCCAAAGGGGACTCAAACATTCAATTCCATTAGACATATGACATATAGACAGACATAGAGGCAATTTAACATTTTCTAGCTTCTGGCTTCATGAGGGTATGCTCGATTCCAGCCACAGGGGGAGCTGCCACTTCATCATCCACTTGTGACACCAAATCCTTTATGTAGTACTTCTTCATTACTTTCCTCATGCTGCTGGAAGTTTTATGATATCATAAATTAGTTAAATTATCCTCCCCGCATAAAGCGGTACCTATATTTTCTACTTGACAGATGCAACTGTCTTTCGAGCTGCTTGGGTCAATAGCAAGCTAGGCTATTAATGGTTGGGAGTTCAATCAGACCTGGGCTTCGATCTCATTGTTGTAGCCCAGCCTGATATTGGCCCCATTCATCCAGTTATTGTCCCTGCACCTGCTTTTCCAGAGGCACCTGCCTTGCCAGAGGAGTCTGGGTTTGGACCTGAGATGCAGCCAGAGCCTGCGATGCAGCCAGAGTTTGTTCCAGTGGATTCTGGGACCAGAGACAGAATGGTTGCAAGCAGGCATTTTGAATCACATTCCTCACAGCCGTCAAGGTCGGATCTCCAAGTGCCAGATGGACATTCTAGTTTGTATGTGGGAGTTGATACAGTGGAGAGATAATTAGTTTGACAGGAAGACAGCGATAACTCACTAGAGGAGGGGAAGGGAATTTTTGAGGAGGAGCAGACGGTTGCTTTTGAAGCAAAACAATAAGAAATCTTCTCATGGGAAAAAGACCTTGGATTTCCCTTTAAAAGGGTTGCTTTCCCTGACACAGCCAGAAGTGGTAATGCTGCTAATTCAAGAGAGGAAGATCTTTGTTCTGTGTTCCTGTGTATTCCTGCAGCCATGTATCTTGCTTCAAGTTCCAGCCTCGGTTTGGCCTTGAATCCAGTTGGATATTCCAGTGACTTTACCATTTGATTTCTATTCTAGTCAAGATCCTCACCTTGTGTTTCAACATTGACTTCATACCTTGGACCATCTTGGAGTTTAATCCTGCTTTCTAGTCTTGTTTCCTGTGGTTATCATTTGACTCATGCCTTGGAATTAATTTTGTTTGGACTATTCTTGATACCTTTCTTCAAGTACCTTGCTCTTGTGGATTTAAACCTATTTTACTGACTCTGAACTTTGTTTTGCTATTGCTTGCATATAAGCTTCAATAAACAGCTTGCTTGCTTATATTGTGGGCCTCCAGTGTGGTTTTGAGGTGCCTACGTATCCTAGGGGTGCAACGCTCATGAACTCTCAGTCAGTAGTGATTTATTGCAGCTGGCTAATAACCAGCTGTGCCACAGACCAACCCACTATAATGTGATAATTTTGACACTTAAAAAAGTGTGCAACTACAAAGTGTAGGAAAATCTGATGTTATTTCTTAGGTCATCTTATATTTAGAAATCTCTTTTAAAAAATCCTTTCAAACAGAATTAGGCTATACAAATAGAATCTTCTTTGGGGCAGGGCAGTCAGAAATAGACTCAGCTTGACCCGGCTGGTGTAGTCGGAGTGCCAAATGACCTGTTCATATTTACCAGCAAAGATTTTGACAAAAGAACAAGTATGCCAGCAATATTGAACAAAATGGAGGGGGGGGGAGAGTAATAAAGACAGCTAGCTGGAATAATATAATTTTATTAATTGTTAGAGAATGAAATCTGTATTAATTGCCATTTTGAAATAGATTGTTGTTGGTTCAGGCATCACATCAGGAGAAGAAAGGAAGGAAAAATTAGGAGTGAGCAGTCAGCTTCACAAACAAAGGGACATTCAGGACTCATTCAAGGCTAAATTTGGCCTGGGAAGTAGCTAGATAAAGATAAGACAGTTGCAAACTCTGTATAAACAATAGGACTCAGTCTGAAGAATCCTGGACATGCTCAGTGCGACAACTGGGAGGAACAAGAGCAGGAGGTGGAATTGGGAAGAGTTGTGAGGTGGGGCTAGGAGAGAGGTGTGTGTTTCTGTGTAATTTTCTGTACCCTGTAATGTTTGACATTTAGGTGCCATGTTAAAGTTAGCTGTGGTATGGAATTCATTTTAGGATTCTTGACAAAAGCAGAAGACATAAGTTTTAGAAAAACATGCATTTGGACCTTCCTGATTTAAGATCAAAGGTTTCCTGCAGCAAGGCTACCTGCTATAGCAGTGGTTTTGAGGGGTTGCCAAAAGAACTTCCATGATCACAATACTCTCTAAAAAGATCAGTTTTATACAACCCTTCAAGTACTTTTAACACTGCTATCTGCAGTTGACATATCCAAGGGGATATCTTGGATCAAACTGAAAAGTAAAATTGAAAGTACATTGATACATGGCATAAAGAAGTGGGATTAGAAGGAACAGGTAAGAAAAGGTAGGAAAATGTAAACAATTTATTTTCCTTCTTAGTAGACAATCGTGCCTCACTTTGTTACCAGACTCCAGACTTAATTTCTGGACTAACATGCAAGTGAGATTTAATTGTTCCAGGACATATAGGCCATGTGCCTTGATCTCCTTCTTGCCCAGCCTCAGAATGGGCACAATGGCTGGTGAAGGCTTTTGCAAGGATCAGAGGCATTTTGGATGAACAGAGGCCAGCAATCCAACATGTGGATTATGTGAAGATAAGCATGTGTCCATTTACCAGAAAAGAATACACCAAAAGCCTCTTATTAAAGTCAATAAAGCACAGCAAACATTTCTGGAATTGGTATTTGTACTTTGTTGGTTGAAGAAGAATGTAGACAAAAATTAAAGTCAGCTGAACAGAAAATGACTAACAGTTGCTTAAGTGCCGGAAAGAGCATTTACGTAGATGGGAAAATTGTGGAGTTTGAAAACAAGCATGTTCTACAGCTCGATTTCAGTTTGCTCACCATGTGTGCACTGCTGCAGCTGGATAAAAACTTCTAAGGGTTCTTTGTTGGTAAATTTACTACTGCTTTGAGAGCTTGGAAAACTACTTAATTTCATAAACTTACTAAAACATTTTTTCCAAGCTATGATTAGTTTGCATTATACAAATATACAAGTGTACTAGGAAATATATAAATTATTTTGTGGAACCAGGAGGAATCTTGTTTTTGCCATTTTGTATAAGGGACACAATTTTATTATGCCATTGTATAGTATGGGATGTGAGCACCTACCAGTTTTGGTGTCTGATGAGTGGCCTGAGAACAAATCCAGTGGATACCAAAAAATTTCAAATCTCCCACTCTATTATCTTTGGTGAATCACACACTCCTAGCTTTAGAAGAAGGCAATGGGAAACTTTCTCCAAAAACTTGTCAATAAAATCCAATGGTAGAATGCCATTACTTAGAATCGACTTTAATGTACATTACAACAACACAATTCATACAATGAGCACATCCATGCTCATGCAAATAGTAAAACTGCCACTGTGAAAAATCTGTATTTCAAGTTTTAGGGCTACAGAGTTATTGATCAACACAATATAGTTTCATTGAGGCCACTCTTTCCATCATACCATCAAATTTATCAAGCCCTGATTATGAGCAGATTCTGGAGCCCCTGGTGGCGCAGTGGATTAAACCTTTGTGCCAGCAGAACTAATGACTTGAAGGTTGGGTTGCTGACCTGAAGGTTGCTGGCAGAGTCAGCCCTAGGTATTTTTCAAGTGTAGGCGAACAGAATTTGCCCCCCCCCCCAACAATAACTGAAAAATAAAAGCGTTGGATAAGCAAAAATGTTGGATAATGAGGGATTAAGGAAAAGCCTATTAAACATTAATTACATTAAGATTTTACAAATTAAGCACCAAAACATCATGTTTTACAACAAATCAACAGAAAAAGCAGTCTCGACTGCGCCCCCGTATGTTTGGCGCCCAAAGCGACCTCTTAATTCGCCTCATTGTTGGACCGGCTCTGGTTGCTGGTTCAAATCCAACATGGAGAGAGTGTGGATGAGCTCCCTCTATCACAGTGGTTCTCAACCTGTGGGTTTCCAGATATTTTGGCCTTCAATTCCCAGAAACTGGTAAACTGGCTAGGATTTCTGGGAGTTGTAGGCCAAAACACCTGGGGACCCACAGGTTGAGAACCACTGCTCTATCAGCTTCAGCTCCATGCAGGGACATGAAAGAAGCCTCCCACAAGGATGGTAAAAACATCAAAAAAAATCCAGGCATCCCCTGGGTAACGTCCTCGCAGACAGCCAATTTCTCACACAAGAAGTGATTTGCAGTTTCTCAAGTGGCTCCTGACATGAAAAAAGCAGATTCTAACCATTAGTAGAATCCATTGATACTCTCAAGGGAAATATTACTGGCACCCAGCTTCAGTGAACACAGTGTCAAGTTTCTCAGACAGGTGACAAGTCTCATGGAAAACAGTTGAAATCTGGATTAATGGGGTAGGAGAAACTTTTTCAAATCCCAATAAACCAGACAAATATTAAGGGACCAATAGAAAAAATATTATCAGGAAAAATAGTTCATGAGTTTGCCTACAACTGTGTGTGTGTGTGTGTGTGTGTGTGTGTGTGTATAAAATAAAAATGCCAGAATCAAGCACATAGTTTAAGAATTTGTATCTGTAAGAGTTTGCATTCATTACCAACATAAGGGGAACTTCCACCATATTTTGAAATGCAAATGGTCAGCTGGCCAACTCTTTTCTGGACTGGTTTGGGAAAGAAAATCTAAGGAACAATGAAAGTACTGAAATGAAGTTGGGAGTTGGCAAAGGCTGAACTGTCCATCATGTTAAATTTTAATAAGGAGTAAAATTAGAGCTAGCTAAGTTGTTGAGTGTGTACTAAATTATGCCTCCAAGTTTAAGTAAATGCCAATCTGCAATTTAATAATATTTCACGGTATGATCTCACATTTTGAGAGAGGGTATGCTATCTACTTCTTTGTTGGAAGGTGTCATATGTTTCTGTTACCTTTGAAAAACACAATGGAAATACAGTGCCTCTGTCATCCTTCTCTTTGCACAGCCTCTAAAATCCTGCTCTAACATCCTATGCCAACTGAGCACAGTCTGCGGATACAAGGGGCATGTTTCTTTTCACTTGTTTCATTGACATTATGAGATGCCTGTCCCAGGAAACCAGCATTGTTGCCTCTGTTCTTTTTGATGGCCTCACCAAAACAGCCTAAAAAAAGGACCTTGGAGAAAAGATTATATGTTTCCTGGTTTCCATTATGTTTTCATAGTCCACAAATGATGTCTCTTGTTGGATTGCTTGTGTAAAATATTATCTTGATGTTGTTGCATGATTGTATTAGAAGTGTCTAAAAGTTAATTTGAGACACCCCCAACTACAGATGTCTTATCTGATTATGATGTTTTGGGTGATTATGTAATGTGTGTGGATGTATTTGCATTGGTTTTTTATTTTTGTAAGCCGCTTTGAGTCCCACCCACAGGAGAAAAGCGGGATAGAAATGAAATAATAATAATAATAATAATAATAATAATAATAATAATAATAAGAAGAAGAAGAAGAAGAAGAAGAAGAAGAATGATGTCACTTTGTAGTTAAACAACTTGAGTTTCCTCATTCAACAAGAAGTCCGGAAGTATCAGAAGCTACAAGCGGATCCTTAAGAAATTGTATAATACAATAAATGTAGAACCCTTCTATCAATATCAGAAAAGTATTTCCAACTTGTCTTGATAACTGGTGAGTTTGTTTGCCTCTACCTATTCTCTCAACCCATATCAAAGCACTTGCTAAGCATTCCACACCTTCCATGTGGAATGTAGGTAAAGCTGCATACTATTTCCATTTTGGTAACATTGTAGCCCAAACCTTTGGATGGCCTCTCCAACTTACAGAAGAAACAAGATGGAATTTTGAGATGCCTGCTGAAGTTTTTCCTTCTGCATGGGAAAAGGAACAGCATAAGATATGGCATGCATGGGTTAAAGCTGTTCCTCTGCTGTGGGTAGGTATAATGTAGAAAAGAAATATTCAAGCAGAAGCAGGCATGCTGATAAGGTACTCACAATTAGTCTTTTATTGCATCACGTCACAATCAGATCTAAAGGCATCTGATCACTCACTCTCCCTCCCTGCTTCTCAGTGTTCATTCTTTTTATCTTCCCCCAGCCCCACTCTTCACACACACCTTCACAATCACCCAGCTGACATTCATAAATATGGCTTGTGTCTCTTCCCCTTGGCTTAAGGGAGTATGTTTTCTTTATTCCAAGGGCAGGACCCCCTGACTTCCTCAAACTCTTACAGTACTCCACAGACCACGGGGCACAGGAAAACTGAGCATTCAAGTAGGATCAGAGCTCTCATAACACGGTGTTCCCAAATCCGTTCTAGCTAGGCAGTCCATAAAGATACTGTGGATAATGGTATCAAAAATAGTTCAAAGATACAACAGAACTAGTAGAATCATACACTCATTTATCATTCCAACTGATTCATAGAAAAGCTCATGTGTAGACAAGAATACCTTAATGTGAATTGCTGGAGTTAAGAGACATGGGCCTAGTCCAACTGCTAGCTGCAATTTAATCACTGTTGATTTACCCTTTATTCAAATGGTCTTCTCTCATCAGGACTATCAATTTTATTTAGACCATCAACTGCCAGATGATCAAAAATGTCACAAATCTGGAAGCAAGAGGTGCTATGTTGTTGTCTTGGATGACAAAACATGATATTGTTTGGGAGTGGGGAATATAGAAAGGGGAAGAAAGATTACAGTTTCATAATTGCATTAATTATCCCAGATGAAAAAAGGAGGAAACAGAAAACACACGAAACTACAAGATCAAAGACAGCTGCTTTGAAACCGCAAGCAGAGATAGAAGGAGACTTTTTCCCCCTCACAGCTAAACACGAGATCATAAGAAACCTAGTTGGCATGATACGCTGGCATTCTGTTCCTGCAATTAAGTACAGATTAGTGTTCCAAACATAATAAATAGAAACCCAGGAACAGTAACAGATATATTATATTTGGAACAATGTTTGGCTCTGGCAATACTCCTTTCCTACTGGAGTAATGCCAAGGTTAATCTAACATAATTGTTGCTATCTCCAGATTCTTCTTCTTTTAAATAAATAAAGCCGGCAGCCCTGGGGTTGTTGATATAACTCTGACATTAACAACCACAGAGCATGACTATATCAGATCTCATTCTTTCTGGATTAAGCAGCGGGTTACTGAATTACTCTGCCACTGTTAATGTGTTTTGCAGGAAGGTGGCAGAAACTCAGTGAAAGCCTTCGCTCTGAGTCCACTTAAGACTCATAAACTTGTGTGTGCGCAATTGATGTAAGCTTACACGCAAGAACCACTACCATTCTGATGTGTGGTAAGGAACAATGCTGAACATACCATACAGCAATCTACGTTGCCAACTAGAAACTTTACAAACCAGAGCCAGGTGCAAAATCCTGAAGGGTGGGTGTGATGATTGCCAAACACTAGGCACAGCAGCAGGGGAACTTGGCTCGGCTTCCCATGAGCCATGCACTAGGATGACCTACAGTGAAGAGATTCAAGGAGCTGATTTCAGAGGAAGCAGTGAAGAATCTTTTTTTTTATTAAACTGCTGAGAGTCAAAAACATTGACTGGAAATTGTTCAGAGATCAATCAATCTCAGTCTGATTTCTGGACCTTCCTTGTTGGAAACCAATTTAAGAGACTTCTGTTAAGATCAAAAAATGAAGCAATACAGGTCAGAGCTTCAAAATGTTACTTTTGGGATCACGAGCCTCAGACTCCCTCAACTAGCAAGGCCAGTGACCAAGGGGTTTATGGATTCTGGGAATTGTAGTTCAAGTAACTCTCTTTCCCCACATACACTAAATCCTATTGTTAATTTATTTGTTTTGTTGTTTTTATTGTTGTTGTTGTTTTTATTATCATCATATCTCATCTTTTTTTCTGAAAGGTGATTAGACAAAGACTAAAGAGAAGTAAAGCTAAAAACTTTTTGATAAATGATTAAATACAATTAAACAACTTATATTAAAATAACATTAATTTTAAGGAGTGTAAAACTATTTAAAATTATTTTCTGTAATAAGAAATGAAAAAGACAGCATCCCATCCCCCATTTTAAAAAAGGCTTCCCGCAGGCAATCTTTAAATCCATGCTGCAGGAAAAAAGGTGTTTGCAATGCTCACCAGTGAAAGGAAGGTGTGCAGGACTGCTTTACCCCTTCCCACAAAGAGAATCTCACAACCTGGGAGCAGCTACCGAGAAGACTCTTTCCTCTTTCCTCACCAGACTAGCCAATGACCGTACTGAGGCAGGGGGAAACCCTCCCCTCCGTCCCAATGAGAAGATGCCTATATCCAATTCATTGAATTTACCTGTGTGTTCACTGACCATTCTACAATTTATTCTATGGTTCTTGTCTAATTAAGACTAATAGGACTCTAGACTTATACCAAGTTGAATTATTTGTCCATCTCGCCTCTTGGCAGGCACCATATAGTCTGTGGGTTGCCCTGCTATTGGTTTATTTTTGAGGCACCTGGGCAACCCTCTCCTGCTAAAAAAATACACTTTGCTCTAAAAAGGGACTTTCTGCTTCAGGATTAGTTGTTTTCTCTTAAAGCACTGATTCTCAACCTGTGGGTCCCCAGGAGTTTTGGCCTACAACTCCCAGAAATCCCAGCCAGTTTACCAGCTGATAGGAATTCTGGGAGTGGAAGGCCAAAACATCTGGGGACCCACAGGATGAAAACCACTGTCTTAAAGCAAAGTGTAAGGCCTTGCCTTAGAAAGTATGTGAAGGTGTCTTTCCCTACTTCACTGTATTTTTTTCAAAACCAGAAGTGACGGGCAGACGCAATGGGAGGAATCTCTCAATAATCTGCCTTTTCATCAAACCCATCATTCATTCATTCATTCATCTCTCTTATATTATTATCAAATGTACCAATTAAACTTATTTAGCCCCTATTCTTCCCTGTTGCAATGTGCAGTGGTATGTCTCTAACGCCAGGGCATCAAAGCCATTAAAGCCTTTCAGCTAGTATATTGCTCAGGAAAATGTACTATGGATTGAGTACCCCTTATATGAAATGCTTGGGGCAAAAGGTGTTCTATATTTTGGATTTCCTCCCCAGATTTTGGAATACTTGAATATAAATAATAAGATATCTTGGAGATGGGATTCAAGTCTTAACATGAAATTCATTTATGTTTCACTTTAAACAAATTATTTTAAAAAATAATTGTGCAAATTAAACAACATTTGGGTATATTGAACCTTCAAAAAAGAAAGGTGTCACTATATCAGCCACTCATGTGGAAGATTTTGGATTTTGGAATATTATTGATTTTTTAATTCCAGATAGTCGGTATGATCATGGAATGGGTAAGTGATTTTATGCATTCTAATTATGTTTACTATCTCTTTCTCTCAATAGTAAATTCATATTTCAAATAGATTCTTGGTCTCTACTAATGTTATCTTAATGGACTGTAATAGCATTACATTTGCTGCTCTTATTCTATGCTAACACTATCTTAATTAAAAAGAACTGTATTACATATTATTACATATTGATACAATATAATATTGCATCAACTAATAAATCTGGCTATTACAGAAATCAGCTGCATTGGATAACAATATTATAATTAAAAACAGAGCTGGGACTGAATGTTCAGACTAAAGAGAGTAAGCTGCACAGACAGAAAAGGAATGGAAACACCCTTTAGCTTTGAATGTTCTGAAGCATAAAATACAGATTTTTGTGACTGTCTTAATGCCTAAATATTTATAACAGGGGTCAAAGGCTTTTTGTTAAATGTCAAAGTTGGTTATATTAAGCATTCCTTGACATGATCTATCAGAGCTCTGCATATGTTTTTAATGAATGATGACTCCACTTCCTCCGCAAGGGTTTTGGCCTGGAGCCAATAGTTGGGAAATGCTTCAAGAAAGAAGAGAAGAGAATAATAAACAGCTTCTGACTATTTTAAAAGATTTTTTATGTATTACGTATTTTTCTCTTGGATTTAGACAGTTGATGAAAAATAGATACAGATATATATATCCCACCATGGCACTACCTTTCTGTTATGGTGGGATTTCATGCTCATGTAAGGCAAGAGGCTATGTTGATGGCAGCAGGGTTATTGCCTCCCAAGTCTGTCAGGCTTTTGCTGAGGAGCCAGACTGGATGTGCCAAACAGCTACTGGGCAGCAGTGGCAGTGAAGGGTGACACTGGCAGAGATCTCCCAGACACAATGTCAGTGGCACCATAGCTAACACTTCATAATACTATACAGGAGGAGGCATGGCAATACTTTTTGAATGTCTGTTACCAAGAAAACTCTATGATGCAACAATTCAAAATGAAAAAATGATTTGCCATCTGTGGTATAGCTGGTAGGGATGTACAATTCAGCTAAACCCCAATCTGTTTTCAGTGATCCGAATTTCAGTTTTTCGGGAACTTCCTGAATTTAGGAGAACTGAAATCCATTTTTCAATCCAGCAACTGAAGGATCCGGGAAGATCTGGCCCATTGGCGGCAATAGGGAACTTATGAGGCTCCCCTTTCCGTAATTTTTAGGGCATCAGTCTTAAGAACCTCCCCCTCCCCCCCCTCTTTTCTGGGATCTGTTCTTATATCCTGGATTAAAAGCATCAGGTTTAAGAAACCAGCCTTTCTGGTATTGTTTGCCCTCAACACCCTTTCAATGAAGCTGAGTTCAACATTTATTTCAATGGGAGCCAAACCATCTGAAGGAGCATTAGCCATTCTTTAAAAAAGATATACATTACTTCCTCATTTTATGGCGGCTTTAAAAATGGTAAGATATCTCTATTCCACTTTTGAAGCTTGCCTCGTGTGAAGGGCACCATCAGTGGCAGTTTCTTAAGTATGTAGAAAGTAAACTGCTTATTTATTGCTGAGGAGCCCCTAGTGGCGCAGTGGGTCAAACCCTTCTGCCGACAGATTTGATGACTTGAAGGTTGGGTTGCTAACCTGAAGTTTGCTGGTTTGAATCCAAACCGGGGAGAGCGTGGATGAGCTCCCTCTATCAGCTCCAGCTCCATATGGGGACATGAGAGAAGCCTCCCACAAGGATGGTAAAACATCAAAACATCTGGGTGTCCCCTTGGCAATGTCCTTTCAGACAGCCAATTCTCTCACACCAGAAGCAAATTGCAGTTTCTCATGTCGCTCCTGACACACACACAAAAAAAATGCTATTTGAGTCAAAAAGCAAGGCAAACCATGCAGAACTGCGAGCGGCACTGAGAATTTAGATCACCGTACTGTCTCTCAGAAGCCTGCTCGCAACAGAAAAATGGAAGCCCAGTTTGGCTGAAAGACACATCATGGCTTTCTTCTGTTTTGGTTGGCTTAACAGGCAGGGCTCATAGGGAAACCCCGTGCGGGTGCGCAGGTGCCTCTCTGTGTGCCATACATAGCTGAAAGAAACAGAAAGCAGTCATTTTTGGCAGCCACGTGGTCTGTTGTGGCTGGAAAAAAATGGTGGTGGAGCCTGTGCTGGGATGGCTGGCCAAACCAGCTGGAGCCCATTTTTCAAAATGGATCCATGCACAACCATAGTAACTGGGAGAAGAACAAAATGAGAGTACTGCCACCTACAATACAAATTCTCCATTACTTCAATGTTAGAAATTTGAGGACTGACCATTACTTTGCCCTTGCTGCCTGGATTGGATCTTTCCTTTCTGCAAGATGAGCTCACAGAAATGGGATGATCACACTAGAGGTAAGAAATATATGAGGGCTATCCAGAAAGTAGATTACGTTTTGGAATTAAAAATGAACTAAGTATAGGAGAAAACATTTACCATATGCAGTTGAAAGCCACACCCAAATACCACTTCTCAACATAGTCGCCATTCAAATCTAGGCACTTATCATAGCAATGAATGAGCTTGGCAACTCCTTCCCCACAAAACCGTCCTGGATCTCTCTTCTAAGGTTTTGCAAATGCTTGCAAACGATGTTGGCAAGGAAGGTTATGGCAACGGTTTTTTGAGACAGGAAAGATGTGCTTCTTGTGGACTTCCTGGAACAAGGCATGACGATAAACTCAGAAAGGTATTGCCAAACTTTGCGAAACCTTAGAAGAGTGATCCAGGATGAGCATGGGGGTAAGTTAAGCGCAGGGATTTTGCTGTTTCATGGGGACACCCAGCCCCACATGGCAGGTCACACACGTGAAGTTCTGGGGTCTTTTGGGTGGGAGTTGTTTCCTCATCTGCCGTGCAGTCCAGGCCTTGCACTGAGCGACTACCACTTGTTTCCAACAATGGGGAGGGGGTGGCTGGCAACGCAGCGTTTTGGCGACGATGCACAGCTGCGGGAAGGGGTGACCAGCTGGTTGGGGATGCAAGCGGCAGAGTTTTGTGGGGAAGGAGTTGCCAAGCTCATTCATCGCTATGATAAGTGCCTAGATGAATGGCGACTATGTTGAGAAGTGGTATTTAGGTGTGGCTTTCAACTGCATATGGTAAATGTTTTCTCCTATACTTTGTTCATTTTTAATTCCAAAACATAATCTACTTTCTGGATAACCCTCATATATGATTCCCCCTCATCTCTCTAGCCTCCTGAGAAGCAACACCAAGCTGTTCAGATATCTTCTTGAACAGTTTTAGAAGAGTATGCTGAGTAGATGAAAATTATCTTGCATCTTTTGGCAGGGATCCTATGCTCAATGTTAAAATTTTCCTTAAAGAGAAAGAGCTTTCCATTCATGGAAGGATCACTCTGGTTTCAGTCCAGAGTAATTTAAAATGACTTGACCCTGATTCTCAAAGTAAAAATGAAAAAGTACAGTCCAGTCTGAAGAATCTTTCAGATATTTTTATATGATAGTCATGTTTGAACTATATGAAACCATCAAGGATAGGAAAGGATTCCCTGGCCTGGATTTAGCTGGAAAATGCTAAGAGGGAAAGCAGATGTTGAAGACAAATGCATCTAATGAAGCCCCAATGGTGTTTTATTCATACAGACCAAATGAACCCAAACATTGGAAGTCTGTGACATTCTGTACTGCTCATGTTTTTATGTATTTCTTGTTCATGTAACATCTTTATCACAATACATTTGGGGCTTGATTCACCAAATAACAGCACACACATTTTTTTTTTAGAAAAAACATTCTTTCTTAAACAAATTGTTACCTGAAATGAGGGACACAATAATGGTATCAACTGCACAAACTAATAGAAATTGTTATTATATATTGAAAAGAAATATCTATATTCACCCAAGGTTACTAAGTGGGTTCCCATGGCCAAATGGGGAATGGGATTGTGGTGTCCAGAGTCAACATTCACTACACCATGATTAATTATATGAAATGATTGAAAGCAATTCACAGCAAGCCCAATGTTGTTAGTGCTAGCTAAAAACTGTGGGCCTTTCTAAGGTGAAGGTAAAGGTTTTCCCCTAACATTAAGTCTAGTCGTGTCTGACTTTGGGGGTTGGTGCTCATCTCCATTTCTAAGCCGAAGAACTGGCATTGTCCATACACAGTTCCAAGGTCATGTAGCCATCATGACTGCATGAAGCTCCTTTAACTTTCCACAGGAGCGGTACCTATTGATCTACTCACATTTGAATGTTTTCAAACTTCTAGGTTGGCAGAAGCTGAGACTAATAGCAGGAGCTCACCCCCATTCCCTGGATTCGAACCACCGACCTTTTGATCAGCAAATTCAGCAGCTCAGAGGTTTAATCCGGTGCACCACTGAGGGCTCTTCTACACAGATCTAAAACCCCGGCTAAAAGAATGAATTAGCCTGAGGCATCCAGATGATGTTTCAAGCTAGAAAATGGGAGTAAACCGAATTTACTCAGTTTAATCCAGTTTTTAAAAATACCTCTAAAGGTCCCGATCTTTAAAGATATGGGGCCTGTGGAAACCCTCCTGGGATTACTTTCTAATCTAATGCTTTAAGGCTGTGTAGTTGTAACAAGAGATTGGTCTGAAGCAATATAATTTAAACCAGCTAAAATTCCACATCTACGGAAGATTACTCTGGATTGTATATAGGTTGCTTTTTTCTTGGTCGTGCTGAATTCACTTAAACTTTCTCCAGAAGCATCTCCTTTTCTGAAAAATAACACTGCTATTATTTCCATGCTCAACAATGTAATTCACTTTCTACACCTGCAGCTTTTTTTGTCAGAATTTTAAAGTAATATGTTTTAACAGACAAAACAATAGCTTCCAGTTACATTGATTCCTTCTAGCATGCAATTGCAAATAGGCATGATAGGCTGTAATCTTTTTTGTGAAAAACAAACTAACAAAAAACACTACCAACTGCAGATAACAGAACATATGATCCCATGCTTGTTTCTTGATGAGGCAACCAGAAAGGGAACACAAAATAGCATTGCACTTGGCTATGGGGAAAGCTTAGTGTTGTAGTCTGGGGTTCTGAGAGTCTAAGGGCCCTTCCACACAGCCATATAGCCCAGAATAGCAAGGCAGACAATCCACAAAATCTGCTTTGAACTGAGTTATCTGAGTCCACACTGCCATATAATCCAGTTCAATGTGGATTTTATACAGCTGTGTGTAAGGGGTCTTACGTTCAAATTACCGCTCAACCATGGAAATTCACAATGGGCCCTTCCACACAGCCATATAGCCAAAAATATCAAGGTCGATAATCCACAATATCTGCTTTGAACTGGATTATCTGAGTCCACACTGCCATATAATCCAGTTCAATGTGGATTTTATGCAGCTGTGTGGAAGGGACTTTTGTCACCTTGAGCAAGTCACATTCTCTTAGCCTAAGAAGAAGGTAATGGCAAACTCTCTATGAACAAATCTTGCTAAAACAACTCTATGAAAGAATCACTGAAAATTGTAGTTGTCTTGAAGGTAAACACTAAGAATAACAGGAAATGTTTATACAGTATCTGCAACAAAAGCCCATTTGTAATTTTCTTGTTCACTTGTCTTGGATAGGCTAACAAGGCAGTTGGCCATTTTGAGGTGTGTAGAAGTGAAATGCTGAAGCAGCCACTGCCATATAATCCAGAATATCAAAGCAGATAATCCACATTATCTGCTTTGAAGTGGATTACATGAGTCTACATTACCATGTAATTCTGTTCAAATCAGATAATCTGGATCTTATATGACAGTGTAGAAGTGGCCTATGAAAGAAGCAGTCACCATACTGATAAACATTACCAAATCCTCCAACGGTCCCAACTTGGCAGGGGCAGTCCTGATTCGCCGTCTATCGCCCATTTTACATCTGCTTTAAAAATATTCCAGATTTCCCTTCTCCCAGTTTCCCACTTAGTCCTCCGTTTATTTCAGTTAATCTAATCTTAGGACCCTTCCACACAGCTGTATAAAATCCACATTGAACCGGATTATATGGCAGTGTGGACTCAGATAATCCAGTTCAAAGCAGATATTGTGAATTGTCTGCCTTGATATAAAATCCAGATTATCTTCTTTGAACTGGATGATATGGCAGTGTAGACTCCGGCCCCTTCTACACTGCCCTATACCCCAGAATCTGATCCCAGATTATCTGCTTTGAACTGGATGATATGAGTCTTCAGTTCAAAGCAGATAATGAGGATTATTTGCTTTGATAATCTGGATTATTTGGCAGCGTAGAAGGGGCCTTAGTTCAAGGTGCAAAAACAGTTTGCACTCAGATTAGCAGAGGGAAAGACTAGCAGCCTTATCATACCATCGGCAGTGTTTCTCGACGGCTCTCCAGTTCACCGCCAGGCATCAGGAAGCCACCGTCACCTTCACCGGGCTCCTCTCACAGTTCTTCACACAGGGAGAAGCGTGGAGTGTGCCGCTTCTCCCATTGAAGGAATGGCAACACAAGAAGCTTCCCGTGTTGTCAGAGCGGTGACAGCAAAATGCTGGTTCTGCCCCCCTTCACCCACAGAGCCAGCATGACATTGTGTTATCAGAGCTGGCTGCTCTGTGGGTGACAGGGGCTAGATCAGCGTGTGCCACCGTATCTAGCCCCATATGATGAGGTCTTAGGAGAAGCAGAATCTTGCCCCCCCCCCCCGCCCGCTGCAATTGTATTTAGCTTGTGAGTTATCTCTCATTAAGAACTTCTGTCATCTTGATCACACTTTGGTTTTGCTTGACCTTACACTGGCTTTTATTTGTGAAATATTGAAAGGAGTTCATCACTGGAGTAGGATACATCTACACTGTAGAGACTTCAACATTGCTTTCCAAAGTCTTTAGCCTTCTCTGACAAAGAATGCTGGTACCTCACCAAGCTTCAAATCCCCAGATTCTATAACATTGAGACATGGCAGTTCAAGTGATGTCAAACTACATTAATTCTACAGGGTAGATACACCCACAGTCGCACTATTGAGAGAATGAGATAAGAATGGCCCCAGTGCTGCTCGAAACACGAGTTACTTCATTCAAGTGTATTTTTCTCCTTTATTAGTGAGATATTGCTGCTTCCCACAATTTGTGTCCAAGGGATGGGAAGAAATTTCACTATGCTTTTTACAGAAGTTCTTCTCAGGCTGCTTCCAGAATTAAAGGCAAAAAGAACAGACTACACTTGAACCTGTTAGGCATTTGACATTTGGATCATTTATTAATTTAATTTGGTAGTTCATTTTTCCCTTGAACTTTTCTTCTTTGAAAATGCCTGTAGGCCAAGATGCAAAAGTGGAAAAGACAAAATGTTACTTAAGTTTTTATTTTATGATCTGTCTGATGAAAACAATTTTCCATGAAAATCAGAAAGGCTTCTGTTTTTACATTCACTTTTAATTAACCAATAAGGTTAAGCACAATTTGATTATCAGTGGCGAATTATGGGTGGTAGAAGGATACTTTGGATACTTTGATTGATGATATCAACAAACCCACTGAGAGATCTTAGAGGACCCTATTACAAAATAATTTTGACCAGTGTGTTTAAAAGTGGCTCTGTCCAAAATGAGGCCTGAAACTAGAAAGGATTTATGTAATCATTTTCATTCAAAAAACAGTCTCCAATTGATACATGTTTTATTTTGCCCAAGAATGGCTAATTGGTCAACAATTTGGGGGGTGGGGAAGAGCTGCCTTATCATCGCATCCCTCAAAATAGTAAGAAATTATCATAACCAGCAATCACCATCTGGTACTTAGTTATACTTGATGGCATGTAGCTGATGCCCATAAAGTAGTTTCTAGGTATGGGAAGAATTATGATCATGGCATTCGTGTCATAATTATGACTAATTAGTGATGATGAATTTAGAATGACTACATAAATGTACTCATCTATAGTGGTTTTGTATTCACAATCACTACTTACACATGATTGTGACACTATTGCCACAATTGTAACTCTCCCCCACCCCATCTATTTTAGCAGGCATGATGTTTCCATTAGGCTGCAGAAGGGGGAGAGAAATGGTTACTTAGTGAACACATGATACATTCATTTTTAGGTCACCATATGTTGGAAATGACTTCAAGGCACTCAACAACAACAAATTATTCTTCATTGAAGACTAATAGCTCAAGCTTCAGGAAAATCCTCAGGTTCAACAGTCTCTGAGAGCAGTCCATCAGGTTCTGTCTACCAGCTTTACAAAGATTACAAGGAACATGAAGGTCAAAATCCATATGGTCATGCTTATGATGCCACTCTTGGTAGCCACAGATCAATTTCATCAGATCTATCTAGATCCAAAGTTTGTCCAGCCACAGATGTTGGACAAAATATAAATCAAAAACATTCCTCGCTGGACATGGAAGCTATGAAATTTTGAGCTGCCACCAACAAGATTGCCTTAGCATATATATGAAAGTTCCCAGACACCACTAGCCCTTTGGTGATATTGCACCAGAAAGTTATTTCGGAGAAATATGGGAACCTAAGCTAAGTTTGCAATTCTATGTATGTATGTGTGTATGTGTGTGTGTGTGTGTGTGTGTGTGTGTATGCATGTATATGTGTGTGTGTGTGTGTATATATAATATAGTGTTGTATGGTTGGTTGGTTGGTTCTATGTATGTTATATTATAAACTTGTTAAAAAGTATAAAATAAATCCCCAGTAAGTCAAACATGCATATTATATAAAAATGGTAGAATGTCTTAGCTTTCCATTTCATTATTTTTTTAAAATGAGTAAGATGAATAATGAAGGCAGACATCTCTAATCCTTAGTTTGACCATCCATAATGCTATTCTTATTATCATAGCACAAGATGTCATCAACAGATATGCTATGACATGGTTTAACTAGAATTTTAAGAACGAGCTAATCTAAGGACGGATTGGAAGATATGTGGGAAAGTACTTGGGAGACAAGCAGATGGTACATTTAATAGATTTTGGCTGATACCTTTGAACTTCTTAGCCAGTCCATGTCTTCTAGTTGTGCTCTGGCATCATATTTCCAGGGTTAGGCTGTCTGTTTTTTTAATTTAAGAAGGGAAAGAAATTTACCAAATCATTTGAAGTCAGGTTGCTTTGAAACCTCAGCTGCTCGCTTCACTTTTTGTTTTTCCTAATTGGGGTTGGGAAAGTTCAGAGTACAGCTGCAGGGTTGACTAGCTCTAGGATGAAGTAGAAGCTGGAATCTGTGCACAAAGCTTGGACGGCAAGCTCAAAAATATGACTCCATCAGAGAATCAGCTTCTTCTAAGGCATCCAAAGAGGTCCCTTTTCATTTACTTGAGGTACTGTGCTTATTTCACAGTTGCTCAAGAGGAACAATACCATTCCCAATTCAATATAGTCATTTTAATTAATTTTTGAGTGTTGGAATGATTAATAAAAAAATTCCAAGTTTTTCAACCCTGACATTTTGAGCCATTGCAAAATGTTCTTCTTTACTGCAGTCAAGTTCACATTTTCTTGGCCAGTAAAACCATAGGAATGCAATATTTTGTTGCTAGGAATCTTTGGCTAAGACCCATGGTAACTCAGTTGAACAAACTGGAAGACTGTGGCCTCAGCTTTAATAGGATACAATATATATAATAATCAGAGTTTGGAAAGGCTCTTTTTTTTTTTGAAGTCTTAACTCACAGTATATCCCAAAGGTAATGTTTCATATATATTAGAGTAGAGCCCGAATCCTGTTTCATCTGTTTCTTTCATGGTTTTGTACCATCCATTTGGATTGCTCAGAGCGGAACAACTCCACGGAGACAAAAGAAGCAGTGAAACGAATTTTAAAAAGGAATAGTATCTGTTTGGTAGACTGATTTTCGGCACTTGGCTGTAGGCCCGGCAGGCAGGGCCTACAGTCGAGCACCGAGCGCTCAATGCTCATAGGCTTGGCTTGCAGGGCCTGGCACTTTGCCGCCCAAGGCCTGAAAAATCTTTGCCCCCCCCCCCCCCCCCATGCTCAAAAAGAAGCACTATTGGTCAGTGAAAAAAACAACAGGTGGAAGGTCTTGGGAAAAAGGGGAGGAAATAAACATTGGGGTATCCAGAAGAGAAGGAAGGTCTTTTCTCACCATAGCTGTTGTTACCACCATTTCCCTTTTGCCCTCCAGCCTCACTTCATGAGTCCCATCACAGCAGAAAAATGATATTAGTTTTACAAGCTATAATCTTAGCCACTTTCAGTGATGGGATATTCTCTACAAGCCACTTTGTTTTGTTTCATGGGTTCACAATAATTGGATTTACTGTTGCTCAATAAAATTGTATGTTTATATTGTAAGCCCCCCTGAGTCCCCTGATGGATGAGAAGGGCGGGGTAGAAGTGATGTAATAAATAAATAAATAAATTTTGGAGGCGAGGGGTTGTAAGAAAACACAGACTTTTTTGCTCTGAAAAAGAAGATGTATCTGGGGAAAGGAGGACATACGGTAACCTGCAAATATTCTAACAAAAGTAAATAAATATAGCCCTGTAATTGATGAGATAAATAGTACGAGTCTTTATGCTTTCAAGAGCTACAAAATATTCAAGCAAGACAGTAAATTTTTGAAAATGAAGACCTTCTTTCCATAAGATAAAAGGATGATAGGCAAGCAAGTAGAGATGGAGTATCAATACATCAGAACTTGACCAGTTTTAGTGAAGATGAGCCCTCTGCTGTTTTAGCCCCCCCTCCCTTTTCTAGCATATGAGCATCTTGCAGATGTTAAATTACATCTGTTTACAACATTTCCCAATAAGTCCTCTGAGTTTTCCTCTGGTAGGTCCTGAAAGGCTTATGTCTGCTGGCAAAACACTGTGGTTATTTTTATTAAAATAATTAGTCATGGTGCCTGGGAAGATTAATGAAAAGCTTGAGCTTAGGATGTCTGTTAATGAGCTGTGGATCTTTTTCCTGTCACCTTCACAGCTTTGTAAGTTGTTTTAACCTTCAGATTTAAAAGTTAGGGCTCACCACTTCCCCCACATGAAACTTGAATTATTTTTTTTTCTGCTGAGCTTTTGTAATATAGAATACAATTGTATTGTGAACTGTAGCCTTTTTCTTTATGAGAATAATACTGTAGTATTTTTCCCATTAAAACTTTAAACGAATGACATGTTAATAGAATGATTGTCTAATTGTGAACATTGGTAAATTTATTAACACTATTCATAGCACTGTGATTTCTCATTACCCACCATCCTATGAGGTTCTGGGCTTTGTTGTTTAGAGAGGGACATTTAGAATTCCCAGCCAGGGAGCTCCTCTAGTGATATCCCAAACTACAAATTTGTAGATTCTATGGGATGCTGCCATGGAAGTTAAAGTGGACTTGCACTGCTATAATTGTGTCATGTGGAAGGACTTCCACTCCCAATCCAAAATAAATATGCTCTAACTCTCTACCAATATGTTATGGAGAGAAAATTCTGTTAAAAGTAAACAGTGGTTTTCAACCTGTGGGTCCCCAGATGCTTTGGTCTTCAACCCCCAGAAATCCTAACAGCTGGTAAACTGGCTTGGATTTCTGGGAGTGGTAGGCCAAAACACCTTGGGACCCACAGGTTGAGAACCACTGCTTTACAGATTTCAATTTGTTAAAGCTTCACCCATCCACTGAAGACAGGGTGATACTCTTGATGGTGATATCCCACAACTCCCAGCAGCTCCAGCCAATGTAAATAATGGTGGGAAATACTGAAATTGCTTAATTCGCATTCCCAGTTGTGCATCAGGCTCAGTTCCTCAGATGCAGCATCAGACTGGGGAAAGGAAAGAGAGACCCCATCTACATCCCCAGGTCTGCCTGTTCTCAGTATAACTGACAGACTCAAGCACTAGACCCAGCTTACATAGTACATATGTGTCTATCAATATACAATAGACTCGAGTGGAACCAGCATCCATCGAAAAATGCAAAACGATACACAGAAAACACAGTGAAGTCTGCTGAATGGCAGCCCTGACCTCAGTTATCCATGTTCTGATAGCCTCCTGAGTAGGCTATTGTAATGTATAATTTGTGAAGGTTAGCCTAAAATCCATTTAGCGAGTAATTACAAATAAATGCTAAATCCTAAATGAGAACCAGCATGGTGTAGTGGTTTGACACCCACAATATAAAATGCACACACACAGCTCTCCCAAAGACAAGACTAAAGATTTTTTTTTTTAGCAGTGATACAGAAAATGGGTACCTGATACAGTTGGAGGTTAAGAATTGTGATGTTTGAAAGATTTTATAGACTGTGGAGGGCATAAAATCATTTTATTTTGTGCCTAGTTTCCCATCCCTTAGACATTATTTTCATCCACTCTGTCATACCAGTTTTCATGATGTCTGCCTCTATCATGTCTGATGGCAATGTTTTGATCTTCCAAATGATGATACAATCAGCTTTCTAATTACAGAAACAGTCACATGATACTTCAACTTTTTATTTCAGCTAAAAACTTCAAATGTGCTACTTGAAAGTTTTCCTTAAGCTTTCTGATCATAGGGATTGGGAATCAAGTGGAACACATCAGAAAAATAATGACCTGGGGCAAGCCCCAGTGGCAAGAGGATCTTTCTTTCATTTAAGCTGTAAATCCAAACCCTCCATTATTAGGACCACATTTTTGTTGGCTTGAAGTTGCTCTGTTGAATCATTGTACTCCTGCTTTAAGATGTAATAAACTTTAAGCACTGCTATTATTCTAAGACTTGATTAATCCCAGACTGCCTGGTATGAGCATGCGTCTGTGTTGTGTACACACATAGGGGTTTTTCAACCATAAATATCTCTCTGTGTGTACAAAATAACTATGTAGTAAGCTACAAGTCTATATGAGTAAAGAACCTGTGAATTTCCAAATGGGTTTATCCACCCATCATCTTTGACCGTTGGTCATATTGGCTAGGGCTCACAGTACTTAGAGTTTAACATAATCAGGAGTTTTATCTTGGTTATCAATATATAAGTACAGGAAGAATTATTAATCTTATGAACTAAGGATTTTATTGCAAAATGTAGGCAAACTGACATTGAAGCAGGACCATTACCTTTGATGACAGTCTCTATCACATTATGTAATGTGCATCCCCCTGACAGTCTGGCTTCTCCCTATGATAAACCTATTCCTTGTTATTGTTGGGAAAACCCAGGCAACAGAAGAGGAATGGCCCCATCACATCAGGAAGATGACGGAAACATTCCACAATCTGCTACTATTGATGAGAAAACCTATCAATGGCTGCAGGTTGTATCGTATTTACATCACTTACCTAGTGCAATTAGGCCATTCCACTTCTGTTGACTGGGGCTCAAAGTATATGAAGTTCAACATCACCTGAATGGTCACAAATGTCCAGACCTTGATTGAAATGATATCAGGATGGGATTCTCCCCTCCCCTCTCCCTTGCTATACCCGAGGCAATATTATTTTTTTTAATTTAAGTTTTATTTGAAAAAAAATTAACATAGCTAAAATGGCAAAATTACAAAATTAGGGGTGTGGGATCATGAATTGGTGATTCAGCTCAAATGGAGAGATGTGCAATAGCGAAGGCGCTCATGCCACTATGTTGCCGCTATTGATGATCACATGAATAGCAGCTTTGTACAAAAAAGTCCTAAAAATGATGCTTCTCAAAAGAAAAAAAGTACACACTACCATACTTTTCTAATAACCCATATGCAGTTTTCCTTATGGACAAAAGGAGTCAGTATTTTATACTCAAACACAAAAGATCAATTTACAATTGGGCCTGATTAAGTACCTCATCACAAAAGCCATGGATTAGCTACGCATTGTGGCAAGTCCATGGGCACCCAGCAGGGGGCATGGAGAACTCATCGCTCCACACCACTCATCACATGACTTATAGAGACCCCCCATCCCATGAGCGAAAATGTTGCCGACTGGCTTCCCCCCATTGCTGGTACAGCAACGGGGGGAAACTCCCATGTTGCTGCAGTGGCGACATATGCCGCTTGCTCTCCTCTTCCTGGACGGAGCCTAATCAGAAGTACACATGCATTGTATAATTCTGAAAGGGGAGAACAAGTAGCGTACGGTCAGGAAAAAATCCCATTGGATGAGGTAGTAAGAGATTTTTGTGCTATATCCCAGAATTGCTCAGCCAGCATGAACATAGTGACTGGGAATGCTATTAACTGTACTCAAATAATGATGCAACCAACTTTTCTGAGTTCTGGCCTGTGCTCATTCACAGAGGAAAAAAAGAATGCAACTGAAGATGCAGTTTTATGAGTGGTGATCCTATGACATTGAGAACAAACAACATTTTAATCAGGCCAGACATGTGAAAATTTTGAATAGACATGGCCCTGCTCACATGAATGTTAGGTTGATATGCACTTTCTGGCATACCCAGCAGAGAAATGGCTGCTTATGTGTATGTTAAAAACCGCTCTATCTAAAGAAGCATCACCTTCAGAACAAGTTAACACCCTGCTGACTTTGCAGTTACACTTGTGCATACTTTCTTACCTGACAAATCATAACACTTGTACGATTTGTTTTGCCTGGAGCAGTAAATCTCTTTAAGTGATGAATGTAGATAAGATAATATAGGTAAAGAATCCAAGCTATGCACAGATGTGCATGCCCTTGGCTTGCTATTGATCAATGTGGTGAAGTTTTGAAGTCATATTCTGATCTATTGCCCAGCCATGTTTGCTCATCTGTGTTAACTTGATATATGAATTGTGCAAAAAAAAAAAACCAAAACAGACTAAACATTTTATTAAAGATTGTACAACTCAAAACATGTTGGTAACAGTTTTGCTTTCCGTGTATATGTGTGTGTGTATGTATGTGTGTGTGTGTGTGTGTGTGTGTGTGTGTGTGTGTGTGTGTATATATATATGCTTGCTTAAAGAGATGGAGTATTTCTCTTGCTACTGAAAGCTTTTGAGAAAACCATTTAGGATTTCATCAGATGACCCTTTGCAAAGCAGGGGGCAATGGAAGACAGAGAGTGAAATTGTGGGGCAGAATAGGGATCCATGTCACTGTGTTTCCTACCATTGGGGTCTGTGCCATTCCTTCCCATGAAGTTTTCCCACTGTTCCCTGTTTCTTTTTTGGCTCCTATGCTTTTTTCCTATGAGGAGTCAGGTGTACACCCGACTCCTTTGGGTTCCGCTGCCACAACGCTGCTGGTACAGAGCCCTATGGAATTCTGCCAGAATTAGCCCCGTGTCATGTGATGGGCTCTGGGGGGGGGGGAGGGGTGTCCAAGCCAGTGGCATTAAGCTTAAGAAAAAACAATGATCCTCAACGCTTTATTGTGTGGGATGAAGTCCTCTGTTTTCTCTTAAGCTAAGAATTTCCATGCCCTGAAATATCTGAGTATTCATAAAAATAATTTTTCATTTTTGAGAAAGGTGTTATGTGCACTCTTTTTGGAACCTTTTATTACAGAACAGATGTTCAAGAGTTAGAAATTTCAACATCCACTCGAATATCTGGAATAGTAGAATTAGATGCACTGACTCATAGTCTAAGTTCAGAATCTTCTCTCAAAACCTTTTGAGACTTGATGCATCCAGATGATTAAAATAGAGTACTGAGTCAGGATATAATTATAAAAGGTACTGTAAGAGAAGAATTAACATCCAAGCTGTAAAATTCTCTCCCTGGTGAAGCCTGCTTGGGTCCTTCCTACATTTTAAAAAGAATGTTCCCAGCCTTTAATCTGTGAGAAATCTCCCTGCTTCCAACCCTTGTCCCTTCTCCATTTGCTGAATGTTCTGTTTTGTTTTCTTTAACAAACAAGACTATTCTTATCTTCTAAATTGTATTTTATGGCTGTAGCAACTAGATGTTTATCCAGAAGGTGTTCCTCCACTAATTGAAGACCTTTGTTGGATCAAAGAGCTTAGCATCTGCTGTGGCCCTACACCTAGAATCCACAGAGATTCCACCAACAGCAGCTACTTAAGGGCTGCAGCTACACTGTAGAATTAATGTAGTTGACTCCACTTTAATTGCCATGACTAGGTGCTATGGAATCTTCAGAGTTGGTAGTTTCTTGGTGCTCTTTGGTAAAGAAGGAAAAAACTGTGTAAGACATAGCACTGAGTCTTGGTAATTAAAATTGCATTATTCTAGAGTGCAGATGCCTCTTAAGAATATTTTTGATGCATGATGCTGTGGTCCTATTCAATTAGGGCCTTCTGTTTTGGTTGCCATATTCCATGTGCTCAATCCCAGTGCTGCTCTATGATCCAACGAACTAGAACAACTTGGATGGAGAAGGTGGTGATAGTGGAGGGGTGCTGAATTACCCTCACCAAACATGCTTGTGATGGTGGTTGGACTAAGGCAAAGCCCAAATGACACTACTTGGATACAGCCCCTAAGTCCTCTCTTAGAATTTTCGAGGTCCTCCAGGTGACTCTATGGTACCTATCTACTGGAAGCTAGCATAGGGTCATGCTGGAAAATTCCTAGATAGGATACTTTTAGGTCCTCCAGGATGACTATGGTAATCTCTGACAAAATTTGTTTATTTCATTAAGGTTTTTCTATTATCTATAGTTTCCTGTTTTCACAGTAGCTTCAGGAACGTAGTCCCTGTGGATATTGGGATCATACTGTATATATGGATCGGTAGGAGATGCATAATTATTAAGCAGGTGTGCTATGTTGCATTAAAACACATTGTAATGGCAGTGGGGTGGGGGGAGAATAGAAGAGTGTCCTTGTTTGTCCTTTGGGGTTTTGTGGGGGTGTAACTTTTCATTAATGGTTCTGATTTTTAAAGTGATAAGTTTTTAAAATATGTAATTCTCTGAATGGACATGATAACTGTGTTCTAGGTTTTCCTGTATAATGGTTGCTTCCCCACCAACAGTACTGACAATTAAATGGGCTATGCAAGTAATCGAAGAACAGGTGTTCTTCAGCTGAGCCGACATATCAAATTCAGAAAGGAAACAATGCCTGTCTCTTGCTAACAAAGGAAATAATACCTCTCATATATACATCAAATTGTTGTTGCAACATTGATGACTTTGGCGAGACAAAAGTTTAGTGTGTCTTTCTTAAATAATTAAGTCTGCCAAGGCCTCTTCCCTTATCCATCTGGCTAAAACCCAAGCAGCCTGGATAGACATTCATGGATTATTGATGCTTAGTAAATATCTATTATGTTTCTAAGCTCATTGTTACAGTTTTAGAAATCTGCCAGTTTTAGAAATCTGCCAACTAAATGTAGTGGGGGACAGAAGAAAAACAGGCATTGAAGAGACTTCCCAAAGTATTCAATAAGGAATTTTTCCTACAAGTAGAAATCTTTACAAAAAACCTAGAATTTAATTTTTTTCCTAACATTCTAGCATGGTGAATATGAGTACAATTGCCCCATCACATTCACAGACTTTGTAGCATCGATGGGTTTAATTATCTATGGTTTGAATATATATATTTATATTTAAATCCAAAAAGCAAACCTTGATTTTGCCATTTTTAAATATAAAAAGGCCATTGTACTTCATCACTGAATATAATAGAACTTGAGAATCCTTGGATCGTGATATCCATGACTGTTCCTGGAACCAAACTCCAACACGTACTGAAGGCCCAACTGCATACAGCTGAGGAATGTGTGGCCCATTAGATATTCTTGAACTACAGCTCCCAAGTGTCCTAATTACTTTGATCATACTGGGAGTTCCGGTTCCACAACATCTGGAAGGCTTCAAATTTGCCATAATAATAATAATAATAATAAAACTTTATTTATACCCCGCCACCATCTCCCCAACGGGGACTCGGGGCGGCTAACATGGGGCCATGCCCAGAACAATACAATATAACAAAATATAAAACAACATAACATAGCACCATTAAAAATACAATAAATGATAATAGGCATTACATCAAGAAATCAAAAAACAGTAAAACAAGGGCAAGCCACGTGAACACAAAGATAAAACCTGGAGTGAGAGGGACATAGGGGTACTCCACTGCGGGCAGGGACATATGGAAGTGGGGTAATCTAGAGGATAGATGTTCGGGGTGGGAGTAACACAGAAGTAACAGAAATTACTCACCAAAGGCACAGCGGAAGAGCCATGTTTTCAAGTCTTTCCTAAAAGCTAACAGCGTGGGAGCTTGCCTAATTTCAGTAGGTAGTGAGTTCCACAATCGGGGGGCCACAGCAGAAAAGGCCCTCTCCCTTGTACTCACAAGGCGGGCTTGGGATAAAGACAGTGGTGATAACAGGGCCTCCCCGGATGATCGTAAAGATCGGGCAGGTTTATGGAAGGAAATACAGTCACAGAGGTAGGTGGGTCCCAAACCGTTTAGGGCTTTATAGATGATAGTCTGCACCTTGAATTGGGACCGGAAAATGAACGGCAGCCAGTGGAGCTCCTTAAACAGGGGAGTGGATCTCTCCCTGTAACTTGCCCCCGTTATTTATCTGGCAGCCGAGCGTTGGACCAATTGTAATTTCCGAGCCGTCTTCAAGGGAAGCCCCACGTAGAGCGCATTACAGTAGTCCAGTCTAGAGGTAACTAAGGCATGGACCACTGTGGTCAAATCAGACTTCACGAGGTATGGTCGCAGTTGGCGCACAAGCTTGAGTTGTGCAAAGGCCCTTCCGGCCACCGCCGACACCTGTGCTTCAAGCGCCAACGCTGAATCCAGGAGGACTCCCAAACTGCGGACCTGTGATTTCAGGGGGAGTGCAACCCCGTCCAGCACAGGTTGCCACCCAATACCCCGATCCGACGCACGATTGACCAGGAGGGCCTCTGTCTTGTCAGGATTGATCCTCAGCTTGTTCCTCCTCATCCAGTCTGCCACAGCGGCCAGACACTGGTTCAGCACCCGAGGCGCTTCCTTGGAGGCAGATGGAAAGGAGTAGTGGATTTGCGTGTCATCTGCGTAGAGATGGCAATGCCCTCCAAAACTCCGGATGACCCCTCCCAGCGGTTTCATGTAGATGTTAAATAGCATGGGGGATAAAATAGACCCCTGCGGAACCCCACAGGTCAATGGCCAGGGGTCCGAGCAGGTGTCCCCCAGCTTCACCATCTGGGAACGACCCTCCAGGAAGGACTGGAGCCACAGCAAAACCGTGCCCCCGAGCCCTATCCCGGAGAGCCTCCCAAGAAGGATACCATGATCGATGGTATCGAAAGCCGCTGAGATATCCAGGAGAACCAGCAGGGTCACACTCCCCCTGTCCAGCTCCCTGCGGAGGTCATCCACCAAGGCGACCAAAGCCATCTCGGTGCTGTGCCCAGGCCTGAAGCCTGACTGCGAGCGGTCCAGAAAATCAGTGTTATCGAGGAACTCCTGGAGCTGCGTGGCAACCACCCGCTCCAGAACCTTGCCCAAAAATGGGAGGTTGGAGATTGGTCTGTAATTGTCACAAACCGATGGGTCTAGCGAGGTCTTTTTTAGTAACGGTTTTACCACCGCTTGCTTAAAACAGGATGGAAATGACCCTTGACCCAAGGAGGCATTTATTATAGCCACAAACCACTCCAACAACCCATCTTTGGCCAGTTTAACCAGCCAAGAGGGACAAGGATCCAGAGCACAAGTGGTCGCCCTCACAGACCCAAGAATCCCCTCCACGTCATCAGGAAGAACAAGCTGGAAAGAATCCCATAAGATCGAACCGACAGGTGCCTCGGTTACCTCTGCTGAAACCATAGTCAAGCTGGAGTCCAACTCACGACGTATCTGAGCAACTTTGCCTGCGAAATGGTGTGCGAAATCGCCACACCGAGTCGCCAAGTCATCGGGAAGCTCCTGGGCCTCAGGAGGCCGCAGGAGCTCCCCAACAACTCGGAACAACTCCGATGGCCTATTGGCTGCAGACGCTATGCGGGCAGTCGTGAAAGCTTTCCTGGCTGCTCGCAGAGCCACGGAGTAAGCCTTAATAGCGGCTTTAGCCCGTGCTTGGTCGGACACATCCTGAGATTTCCTCCAGATGCACTCTAGTCCCCTCCTCGTACGCTTCATCACGGCCAGCTCCTCAGTGAACCAAGGAGTAGACGTGACTCTACGCAGCGAGAGGGGACGTTCGGGAGCGATCGTGTTCAGTGCCCTTGCTAGCTCACTATTATAGTGATCAGCCAGGACATCAACAGGATCGCCAGTCTCCAGAACAGGAAGATCCCCAAGAGACCTCAGGAGTCCATCTGGATCCATCAGCCTCCTGGGGCGGACCATCTTAATGGGTCCACCACCCCTGCAGAGGTTAGAAGACACGGCGAAGCTTAAACAGATCAGATTATGGTCAGACCATGACAATGGAAGGATGTTTTGTTCTTCCACTCTGACTGTCCCACCGTCCACAATGAAGACAAGGTCCAAGGTGTGTCCTGCCTGATGTGTGGGCCTAGATACAACTTGAGTCAGCCCCATGGTCGTCATGGCAACCATGAAATCCTGAGCTGCACCTGTTAATGTGGTCTCGGCATGGATGTTAAAGTCTCCCAAAACTATGAGTTGTTGGGAGACCAAGGCCGCATTAGAGACCACTTCTGCTAGCTCAGATAGGGAGACTGCTGGGTCATGGGGTGGACGGTACACCAACAGAATCCCCAAGCTGTCTCGGGCTCCCACCTTCAGCAGGACACATTCAAACCTCGTAGATTGTGGAACAGTGCATCTGATCAGGGCGATGGACTGCCGGAAGATCACCGCAACTCCTCCTCCCCGCCCCTCAACCCTGGCCTGC
Source organism: Anolis carolinensis (assembly GCF_035594765.1). Taxonomy (NCBI): domain Eukaryota; kingdom Metazoa; phylum Chordata; class Lepidosauria; order Squamata; family Anolidae; genus Anolis; species Anolis carolinensis. The sequence continues at coordinate 104,242,194 of NC_085842.1, read as the reverse complement.
TGATGGACCCCGAAACCCGGTGGACACAGCTGAGTGAGATTCACCCCACCCAGTTCATCCAACCATGTCTCGGTAATACATGCCAGATACGCCCCCTCATCCAGGATCAAATCCTGGATGATAGCTGTCTTACCATTGACGGATCTGGCATTCAGAAGCAGGACCTTAAGGTTGAGGGGTCTGTCCTGAAGACTACCACACCTATTCCTCTCCAGGGTCGCAATAACTCTGTTGCACTTCTCCCTGGGTCGTTGGTGACCGTTCTTCCTTCTCCCCCACACCACCTCAATGGGGCCCCACCCGTGAGAACCCTCTTCCTCCTGAGAGATTGGCTTGTTGAGATTGCCATTTGAAGGGGATAGTCAGCTATCCTGGGATGAAAGGCCTCCAAGTGTATTTGATTGTTTAAAAGAGAGGCTTATCTCCGCTGGTATGAGAGAGGAGGAGTCATCTAATATGATAACATCATCTAATGTGGGAGGGGGACTAGGCACAGCTAGTGACTGATGACAGGGCTGGGGGGTAGAACAGACATGGCTTGAAATTAGAGACTCTTGTATTTCGCGAGACAGCCCAATGTCTAGGGGGCGAATCACTGGGTCTACTAATACCCTCTTAAGAATGATACCCCATTGTTGGAGTTTAGGCCCGTACAAAAACAGTTCTTCCAGTAACATTCTATCCTCCAGCCCAATGAGAAGACATAAGGAGCGGTTCCAAGATTGATAGTCTCTGCGAAGCCAGTCAATGGTCTTGATCTTTACTTCCGACCGGCTCAAAGAAAGAATTTGAGAGAGAGATATCTGGACAGCTCGCTTTGATGTCCATCTGCCTCTATTTAGCATAGAGTCTGAGACTTCCACTGCCACCTTGTTGGTTCGCAACAGATTGCAGGAAGTATCTCGAGATTGTCCAAACAGTTCTGGGGACAGTATGTTGTTTGTCCTTTGGTAGGCTCTATTAATTTCCTTCCAGGCCACCCTCCCCTGACCCTCTTTCCCAGATAATAACCCATCCCCATCCTTGGCCACTTCCAAATCTGACCTATTAACTACTTTCTGCTCCTCTAGCTTTATTCTTCCATGGTCTTCCAGAGCGTTTAGTTCCTCATTAATGTTAGTAGAACTGATTGGTACAGTTGTTATAGTGTCTATAGGAGAAGGGTTTTTCACAATCAGGGAAATTCCCTTGAAAAGATGATCAATTTTCTTGTTCAGTGTCTCCAGTTGATACAAAACAGTACTGAACGATTTCCCCAACAAATCACATAGGTGAAGAAGTTTATTTTTCTTCGGAAATTCCTGCCAACTCATTCCTAATACTTTCTCAAAAACCTTCCTATAGTAACCACTCTAATCTTTCAAATCTCTGTATGCAACATGAGGGCACATGTTATGGCAGATTCTTCTTCTGATGCTGAGAGGCTTATAAATGTAAAGGCAAATAAATAGCCATAGATTGAAGAAAGGAGCAAAGGTTCAGGCCCAACCTATCTGTCCGACTGCATCTCCCGATATGAGCCTGCCAAAGCCCTACGATCTGCTAGAGAGGCCCTGCTCTTGGTTCCACCCTCATCTCAGGTACAGTTGGTGGGTACGAGAGAGAGGGCCTTCTCGACATTGACTCCTTAGCTCTGGAACTCCCTCCCTAAGGACATCTGAATGGCCCCCTCCCTGCTTTCCTTCAGAAAGCAAATGAAAACTTGCATCTGGAGGGAAGTTTTTAGGAAAGACAATGAGCAATGAGAAAGCACATTAGATGACAATGGATTTTGAAATTATAGCAACAAGTTGGAGCTGGTTTTTAATTATAGCTGATTTTAATTATTGTTTTATTATGTACTGTAGTTTTATATGATGTGTTAAAATTTTTGTATCTGTGATTTATCTTCAACTTGAATTTTGTATTGTCTTAGATTCATACAGCATCAAATTGCTGCCGAATGTTAGCTACTCTGTATTTGTCAATGAGGGAGAGGGTGGGGTATAAAATAAAATAAAGTAAATAAATAAATAAAGACTCAGTCAAAAATTCATGACACTCTTAAACTGCCCTATTTTCGATGCCTAAGGGCCCATCCAGACAGGCCCAAAATGTGGGAGCTGTTGTTTTTTTTTCAAACGATGCCTCCAGTAAAAACGAATTAATTTGGAATAACATAAGTTATTCTGAATTAATTAAATACCCCATTAGATCTGGGCCTTCCTAAAAGTCCCAGGTCTAGTAGGGTATTGGACCTGTGGGGACTCACTTCCTGGTAGTCCTGGGACTATCCGGGGTGCCTATCCATATGCCATCCCAAATCTTTTGGGCTTCTGGAACGCAAAGGTCTGGGATGGTGTCCACCCCTCGCTCAAGCCCCAAAATAACCCCTAAAAATAAAGTTAAACTTACCTTGCTGCCATTATGTTCCTCCTCGCACCCTTCTGGCATGAGGAAATGATGCACCAGGAGACGGGGGTGGAATGAGGAGGGATTTTCTTCTTCAAACCCCCCCATCACCTGCCGCATCATTTCCTGGCACCAGGAAGAGGAATGTAGTGGTGGCCAGTTAAGTTTAACTTCATTTTAAAGGGTTATTTTGGGGGGCTTCGGGGTGGCTACATGCCACCCAATTGTTATCAGGATGGCATGCAGTCACCCTCCCCAGGAAAGCCTTTTTTTTGAGGGGGAGAGGGAGTGGGGACAAAAATCTGTGCCAAAGTGGTTTTTAAAACCCATTTTGGTGTGGATTTTTTGGGCTGTGTGGATACTCTCTCAGAGCTGTATTGATCTGAAGCAATGTTTCAGCAAAAATAATTCCGTTTAAAATTTATTGGAAGTGTAATTAGCCCTTCATATAAAGAAATGTCCTACCTCAGTTATCAATTGTCAATATAATCCAGAATGTGGTATATAATGTGGGCATGTGAGTGGTTACCCCCTTCTAGTTGGTTGTGTTATATTATGACATAATACGATAATAATGTTGTATTTAAGACATTTGGAAAACAAATGTGTCCTTTTCAATGATCTTCAAATGTGGAATTTAACCAGTCAATTTGATTGAATCTTGAATGGTTGTTCTGTAGCTAAAGACCTCTCCTCTAAAGATGGATAGGTAAAGGTTTGCTTTTTCTTGTTCAATGGTCAGAACATCTTACTGCCTCAGCTGCACTTGAGCAGGTATTTTATAGATGTCAAATTCAAGAAAAATATTTTTGGAATGATGCCATTTTAGATTAACATGCGTGACTAATTCATGTTCTTTTCTTTTCCAACTTTCCCTTTTTTTCTTTCCTTTGTAATTTTTTTTTTTACAGGCTCAGCCAATCTTCACATAATGCTTTTCTGTCCTTTTAGATCTTTGAAAGGGGAAGGTGCATAACATTTCATTCTTGTCAGGACCAGACTAGGCAGCAGAAAAATCTGCAATCATGTAAAAGGAAGGAAGGAAGGAAGGAAGGAAGGAAGGAAGGAAGGAAGGATAGAGTAGGAACATAATTGGGACTCAGGTATGTTCCTCTTTATCCTTGCTAGCTAGTGCTAACCTAAATCCAACAGCTAGATTCAACTAAATGTTGACTTACCCCTCAGCAATACATTGAATGGGTTTGCTCTACTTTGGGGAAGCAATTGGTTTTAGAACTTTAACTCTAACAGCTATTTTCCTAATGGAATGAAAACCAGCTTGGGAATGTGATATAGGGTGTATATACACTGTAGAATTAATTTTGGGGTTTGTAGTTTGGTGAGACACCAATACATTTTGGTAGATAAGGATAAATACCTTGTAAAATCACAACTCTCATGATTCCATAGCATTAAGCAATGTCCCATTGGCTTGCTGTCATGACCTAAACATAGCACCTCCTCCTGACACAGACAAGGAGCAATTTAAATCCATTCTCACTTCCACAACAAACCTTCCATCATGGAATAGGATAGGACACCTTATCTCATTTTGCAGGCCTGGACCCAAACATCTTGACTTTGTCCTTCTAGGATTTGCTCCTACAGCATCTGTTGGACCTACGTGGCTCCAAAGTTCTCAGGACACAAGAGGAAGGAAGGTGTTTTGACTCCTGAGAACTCTAGATACTCCAGTTTCAATGACAGCGCATTTGCCTGCCAGGTGCAAGCTTTGGAGACATACTTCATCTGGAAGTTGAACCTTTCAAAAAACAGGGCCCACCACTGCTGACATTGGTTCAAATTCCAACCATCTGCAGGTACTCTCAATTAAGGTGATCGGTGTGTACCTTTACTGAATTGACCACTCCCTCTAGCAAATTCTGCCAAGCTTCAAATGCAGACTTCACTACCAACAGTTCTTTCTCCCAAATGGTATAGTTACGCTCCAAACTGGACAATTGGCAGGAGTAGTATGCACAGGGTCACCAGTCCACTCCCTCAGGTTGCAACAATACCTCTGCAAGTGCCAAATGCAATGCATTGGCTTGTACAACAAAGGAAGAATGTGAATTGGGATGCTGAAGGACTGACTCGGACGTAAATTGTTCATTTAGCTGCTGAAATCCCTTCCCTGCTTGGCCACCACTGAAACGGGGCCTTACCCCTCAAGCACTGAGTGATGAGGTCAAATACATTTGCAAAGTCCAGAATAAAACTGTTCAAAAAGCAGCAGCCGAACTGCTATATGGGATTGGTTACAGGGAGCATAAGTAAGGTAAAGGTTTTCCCCTGAAGTTAAGTCCAGTTGTGACCGACTCTGGGGGTTGGTGCTCATCTCCATTTCTAAGCCGAAGAGCCGGCATTGTCTGTAGACACCTCCAAGGTCATGTGGCCGGCATGACTGCATGGAGCGCTGTTACCTTCCCGCCAGAGCAGAACCTATTGATCTACTCACATTTGCATGTTTTCCACCTGCTAGGATGGCAGGAGCTGGGGCTAACAGCGGGCGCTCATTCCGCTCCCGGGATTTGAACCTGGGACCTTTCGGTCTGCAAGTTCAGCAGCTCAGCGCTTTAACACACTGCGCCACCACCAGGGCGCATACAACTCCACTATTGCAACAGCTCCATTGGTTGCCAACACATTTTCAGTCATAATTCAGAGTGCTGATTTTGACCTACAAAGCCCTATATAGCTTCAGTGCAGGTTATTTGAAGCACCATATCTCTTTCTATGAGCCTGGAAGACATCTAAAATCAACTATAAAGGGCCTCCTCTCTGTCTCAGTACTCACTCAAGTGTGTTTGATGGGAACATGGTGGCTGCTCCTAGACTGCGGAACTCCCTCCCAAGAGAGACCAGTATGGCCACATCCCTGTTGGCCTTCCACAAGCAGGTCAAAACCTTCCTCTGCCAGAAGGGGACTGTGAGTTTTAAATGCTATTTTAACTGCATTTATTATTTTAACTGTATTTTTAACACAATTTTTTAAAAAATATTATTTGTATTCACTTTGTTTTAAAATGTGACTAAAGTGTGTGATTGTTAGACACCTTGAGTCCCCACAGAGAGAAAGGCAAGTTTTAAATAAAGTAAATAAGAATAAGAATATTGTATAAAATTACCTTCAGGCGGTATGTGCAAAGTATACATGAAGCATAAATGAACATCATGTTTAGACTTACCTCCAAAATGCATACATATGCAAATACAGACATTCCAAAATCCAGAAAAAAATCCAAATTCCCCAAACACTTCTGGCACTATGGACTTTGGATAAAGAATACTTAACCTGCATTATCTGAATCGTCACCAGGCCTCACTATACGGAATGCTTTCTTAATAAAAAGGGCCACGTGAATGAAATATTCAACAATAGGGTGATTGTCTCAATAGTGCCCAAGGACGTCTTAGGCCAAGGATGGATTCATGTCCTCTGGAATCTTCTGCCCATTTGAAAAGCCCATTTAGCAAAAACCAGCACTTTATGGCTTTGTAAGTGCTTTAGAATATGTAAGCATATTTGAAAGAAAAACAGAAGAGAACCTAAATTGGCCATGAAAGTTCGATTTAGGAACAATAAAAAGGAATGAAACTTACATCATAGCTGCTCCCTGCAATTTAACATTTAACATCATTACAGATTAAGCAGTGGAAATGAAAGAAGCTACAATAAAGGATTTTTGGGATTTGAAAGGATGATTTGCAATTGAAATGGAGCTCTTTCGATTAAAAATGTGTATAGTTCAATCTGTACAATCCAGAAAGAGATGAAAGAAGGAGGAGATGATGATTCTGAAGGAATATGAAAAAAGAAATGGAGCAGGTAATCTGGATTTTTGCTGAGCGAGAAGGTAAGCTATTGTCTTTTTTAAAAGGTTATGAACTAGGGACAATTTGGCTACATGAGCTGTAACATGAGAACAAGGTTGTACAAAATGGCTCTTGAATGTATAACCAAGTTTGATATTTTTGGTGGAATAATGCAGTAAGACATGATTGATATATTGGTATAACAAATTTAGGCCCCTTTCACACAGCTGCATAAAATCCCACATTTTCTGCTTTGAATTGGAATATATGGCAGTGTGGACTCGGATAACCCAGTTCAAAGCAGATATTGTGGGATTTTCTGCCTTGATATTCTGGGTTATATGGCTGTGTGGAAGGGCCCATAGTTACAACAGTTCAGCAGTTTTGATAAATTGGTATATCCTTCTATAATGTGACTCTTGATTTTGAGAATTCACAACTGAGAAGTGGGGGAAGTAACTCACATAATCAAAATGCTCCTTAGGAACATTTTAAAGCAGATTTTCTTTCTTTTTTCTTTTTTCTTTTAAAAAAACCCCCTGATTTCAAAATAATCCTGTGTCGGTAATAATCTAGCAATTAAACTGAAATTCTGTCTTAATTAAAGCCATCTTTCAAACAGATGAGTATTTTGTTATCAAAAAGAGCTGGATTTAAGTCTGTCAGTTTGAACCAGAGGTTGAAGCCTCTTGTGAGGTAATATTTTAATTATAGAGAGGAGATTTGGATTAGTGTGGAAGGCAAAAATATATATGAAGGGTTCTGCAGAAGCATATGACTATGTTCTATATGATGAGAGAAAACTAAATATTGGAGAATTCTGGAAAAATCAAAGCCTTGCAAAGCAGAGTATTTTATAAACTCCAAATAGTTGCCAACCTACTTTGCATGTCATCTCAATTTTAAGCAACTTCTATTATTGACACTTTGAAAATTATATGCTATTATCTTCTGAGCAGCTTTTAAAGATACCACAACTAATCTCTTCTGCACTGTGTCTGTGGTAATTTTAATAAGGATAAAATATGGACATTTTAAGGAGGCTGTCTTTAGAAGTTACTGGAATAAACTAGGGGTCCATCACACCATGTGCACAAAAGCAGATTATAGATGGTCAAGAGTATATTCATCCTAAGTGGCAATGAACTGTCCCTTCAATATATTTTCAGAAAGAAAGAGAAAAGGGGTGATGGAGGATATATTGAATTTAGTGGTGAATTTTGAGACACTGAAACATTTATTATTATTATTTTATTATGACACAGCAAACAAGATAGATATGCTGGATTTCGTATCACAAAATCACAAGTCGAACAGATCCCAGTAGGGTGGCCTTTTGCAGTTGGCAGATCGTAATTTTGTCAATGTCTATTGTTTCCAAATGCCAGCTGAGATCTTTTGGCACGGCACCCAATGTGCTGATCACCACCGGGACCACCACCGGGACCACCTGGTTTCTGCCAGAGTCTTTGAAGTTCAATCTTGAGGTCCTGATAGCGGCTGAGTTTTTCCTGTTGTTTTTCATCAATGCGACTCTCACCTGGGATGGCAACATCAATGATCCAAACCTTTTTCTTTTCCACAACTGTGATGTCTGGTGTGTTGTGTTCCAGAACTTTGTCAGTCTGGATTCGGAAGTCCCACAATATCTTTGCGTGCTCATTTTCCAATACTTTTGCAGGTTTGTGATCCCACCAGTTCTTTATTGCAGGGAGGTGGTACTTGAGGCATAAGTTCCAATGAATCATTTGGGCCACATAGTTGTGCCTCTGTTTGTAGTCTGTCTGTGCGATTTTCTTACAGCAGCTGAGGATATGATCAATGGTTTCATCGGTTTCCTTGCAGAGTCTGCATTTTGGGTCATCAGCTGATTTTTTTATCTTGGCCTTAAGTGCATTTGTCCTGATGGCTTGCTCCTGGGATGCAAGGATCAGGCCTTCTGTCTCCTTCTTCAGGGTCCCATTCGTGAGCCAGAGCCTGGTCTTCTCCTTATCAGCTTTTCCTTCAATTTTGTCAAGGAACTTTCCATGCAATGTTTTGTTGTGCCAGCTGTCAGCTCTAGTTTATAGTGTGGTTTTCTTGTACTGGTTTTTTGTCTGCTGTACTTTGAGGAGTTTCTGATTTTTGACTTCAATCAAAGCAGGTTCTTCACTTTGCTTTACATATTCTGCCAGGGCATGTTCTTCTTCTTTGACTGCTTGTTTTACTTGTAAGAGTCCTCTGCCCCCTGATCTTCTAGGCAGATATAGCCGGTCAACATCACTGCAAGGGTGCAGTGAATGATCAATGGTCATGAGTTTTCTTGTTTTTTTGTCCAAATTGTCCAGTTCCATCTGTGTCCAGTTTATGATGCCTGCAGTATATCTTATGACAGGTATGGCCCAGGTGTTTATGGCCTTGATGGTGTTGCTCCATTGAGCTTGCTTTTGAGAATTTTTCTGACCCTTTCTTTACTGACCTTATTATTATTATTATTATTATTATTATTATTATTATTATTATTATTGCACCATCTTTGTGCACAGAGCTTAACATGTAAAACAACAACAAAACAGTTTCCTCAGATGTACAATCACAAGTCAACATCTATCGTGTATTTGGAAGAATAGTCTGCTCCCCAGTGGAGCCATCATTCTTAGTTCATTGATGTATGGTTTCCAGGTTGTTTGACTTTAAAAAAAAAGAAATGAGAAATTAAGAACTTGGGTAATTTTTTTTTTAAAAAAAATAATTTTCATCCTTCTTCATTCAAGGTGGAAGGAAAAGAAAAATAAGGAGGATTCAGAGTTTCTTCCAAGATGGGTCACTGCCTGATAGTTTGCTCATTTTTGTTTTGTCATCTTCCTTATTTTTTATTTTGAAAGCTAGATAAACAGGAAGGATTCAGGATTCTTCAAGATTTTCCAAATTCCTCAATTTTCTGGTTAAAATTAACACTGCGAGGGGGTGTGTGTCATGCATTTTTTTTCTTTTTTCCAAGGACATTTCTTTAGAACACTTTGCAGAGGAAATGCAAGCCAATGTTTGTTCCACAAACAAAGAATTTTCTTAGCATGGTTCTTGCCGACTTTTCTTTGAGACATGCAGGGAGAGTCCCACATGGGAAGTGGTGTTGCAACTGGTTTAGCAAATTAAAATAGTAAACAGAGGGGTATCAGTCAACATATTTCTGTACGGAATGCTTAAGTTCAGCAAAATGAAATAATTGCATCTCCAGCTCCTAAAATGAAATTAGCAGACATGTACATTACCTGGGAACTAGTGCTTTTTATGCCAAGTCATGCTTGAGACCAGGATCTGTCATTCCTCTCCCCCCCCCCCCCCCCAGTATGCCAGGGAGCATACATTTAAACCCTTCAGCTATGTTTCTTTGTGTCCTGAGACTCTCCAAGATTCGACAGTCCCTGGCTCCCAAAGTGACAACAGTCTAGAAACAAAAGGGATGATTTTAGCATCCTAGGATAGAGACCAACACTGGACATCACACAACATTGTGCCCCACCCACAACTGGGGTAAAAGTATCACCGGATGCTTCCACCTCAACACGGAAGGCTTTTTGTGTTGTGCTTGCTCCAATGGAGCCAGCACGGGGCCTCACCACAAGGGCGATGATTTCCCCATGTGATGGGGAAATTGTCATGGAGAGGGAGCTGTGCATGGTTCTTTTTGATGAGGTCCCATAACACTATTGTAAATCGCTTTTTCTGTTTTACCTTCTGAAGATATTTTGTAGATGCAATTATTTTAATTTTGACCTGACATGGCTTAAGGATTAATACTTCTGCTCCATATGAGTAAAGGAACACAGCACTGAACGTTGAGGTTGGAGGGAAAATACCTGCTTCATCTGAATCCCCAGGAGTCCATTGTTGGTCATTTCTATGAAACCAGAGGTGATCTAGGACCTCTTCACACATCCTTTTTACAACCGCGGGAGCTGGATTTTTGGGGTTCAACCACAGAGCCTGATGGCTCCCATCACACCCTGGATAACTACTTTGGAGGCAGCTCCGTGGCTGTTATGCTATCGCTGAAAAATGGTGATGGTAGAAAACAGCACACTCCCCATTTTTCCGTAAGGAAAGATGGGTCAAGGCACCGAAAAAATGCTTCCCCTGATGTGATGAGGAAGGGGGAAGCCACAATGGAATGGGCTGTGGGGCAACAGGTCCCCGTGCCCCCTGTGCGACTGCCGCCAGGACAAGGCAATCCACAACATTTTCAGTAGCATGTCTGAAATGGTCCCTAATCACCTTTGCTGCTTTTTGCAGCTGTGTGTTTCTAGGGAGCAAACAGGGATTAAATTGAGTATCATGCTTTTCTCATGTAGTCTATCTAGGGGAAGGGGGTCAGGTTCAGTACAAAATGCACAATACCACACCCTGTTCTAGAATAGCCTTCCCCAATTCACATCTTTCAGAGGTGATGGACTAAGCTGCTATCATCCTTATCCAGGGCTCCATGTTGGAAGTGGCTTCCCTAGAAAATCAAACTCTGAGGGCACCTTTACACTACAAAATTGAATCACTTTAACTATCAAGCTTCATCCTATGGAATCCTGTGGTTTTTAGTTTGAGAAAACACTAGAGATCTCTGGCTCAGAATTCTAAATAACCCTCCCTAAACTACACTTTCTAAGGTCTCATCTGCACTGCCATGTAATGCAGTTTGGAACTGCATTATGTGGCCAGTATAGATGGGGCCTAAGACTTCATGGCATGGAACTACATCAGAAAATTAGAATCAAAGTGTTACCGTTTTTTACTGCATGTATTTCTGTGTGTGGGATATAGGCTCAGTGTGTCTTAGAAAATGGTTAAAAGACTATACCTCTATTCACAGATTTATCTCAGAGATGTTGGAAATCAGAATTGCTCTGGAGAAGACAGGAGCCCCTGGTGGTGCAGTGGTTTAAATCCTTGTGCTGGCAGGACTGATGACTTGAAGGTTGGGTTGCTGAGCTGAAGGTTGCCTGTTCAAATCCAACCCAGGGAGAGGATGGATGAGCTCTCTCTATCAGCTCCAGCTCCATGCGGGGACATGAGAGAAGCCTCCCACAAGGATGGTAAAAACATCCAAAAAACCCCCATCTGGGCATCACCTGGGCAATGTCCTTGGAGATGGCCAATTCGCTCACACCAGAAGCAACTTGAGACCAGAAGTCGCTTATGACATGAGAAAACGAAAACTGGAGGGGACAACAGGAATACATTCTCTTTTTGTTTGAACAATGTTCAAGAGAAAAGACAACATAACAAGCAGTTTCATCCTATTGTTGGAATCGCTCTTCAGAGTGCAGAAAATAGTCAAATGGCTCCAAAAACAATGTAATACCCCATGTGCATTCAAAACTAATTTGTCTGAGAGAAGTTATTCTGAGATGAAGACTATATGCACAAGACAAATATTGCTTTCAGAAAATACTGCTTTTAGATATTCAAGCAGTCATGTTATATACTCTTATGTGAAAATAAATTCAACTGAACAGAGTGATCTTCCCAATAAAACACCTGTAGGGTTGTACAGTCTAATTCTTATTATTGGGATTCTGAAAGAGAACACTCATGTTATGGGGCCGATACTGTAGCTAGGTCTTAAATATTCCTCATAGGTTTTAGATACCTATGATTTTTTTTCTTTTAAAGCTGGGATGGGGAAAGCACTGTATGGTAGCAATTTTATTCATTATATCTGCTCTTTTTCATCCAGTGTCTAAATAGAATAAAAATCTGGAAGCTTTTTGCTGCATGAGAGGAAAGCAGAGTATGGCATGTCCAGAACAGAAGTAAACATCCAAAACAGCCTCCCTTGGATTTTGTTTTCCTTAAAATTTGGACATTTCAGGATTTCATGAAATCAAGTATGTTCCCTATTTACAAGTAACTGGAAGCCAGGAATATTAAAGCTACTATGTGTTCTATCTTCTGAATTATTGGTATGCAGTTCACATCCCAAATGTCATTAACAGCTTTTGCTGCATCTGTGACTAATTTGAGGCTAAAAGGATACATCTTCCAACAGAAGGGATGTGGAAGTACCATTGGTATTGCCTGAGAAAGCTTCAAGATAGAAACCTCACAAGAATCCAATCCAAAATAGAGGTGATTAATCTGCATTTCATGTCATTTTATTTTCTTAATTTCATTTTTGACAGCTACATATATTGGCTATGGGTCATCTCAATTAGCTGTATTTATTTTGGCCACCCAGAAAGGTAACACAATCATTTTAAAAAATCACCTAATATGCTTCGAGAAATAAGAGGCTGCAAGAACCATAGAAAGGAAAATGTAAAGTACATTTTATCCATGCTAGCCTCACAGACCTCTTTTTATGAACATATTTTAAATGCCAACTGTAAGACTAGAAGAGTTCAGTGGTCCATCTGACTTGTTCTCCTGATTTCCACAGTAGCTAAGGAAAACCATCAGTAGACTGCATGGCTAGAAGAACTGGCCTAATTTTGACATTTCCTTTATTTTCATATGCTTTGCTTTTTGTGTTTCCTAACCTGACAAAAAATATTGGAAAATTTATACAACATTGTGACATTTTGCTTGGCCAATTTAAGATCCCTCACATTGTGGATTCCCCCTCCCCCCAATCAAGGACCAACACACGTGTGTGTGTTGTGTGTGTGTGTATCAGGGATGTGCAAAATTTTATTTTTAATTTTATTTTTTCATAAGTTGTTTACAACAAATAAGATACAGTATCATATAGTAATTTTTGCATTGGAAAATTTAAACATTCTTGAACATCACATAGGAATTAATTAAAGGCCTTAATGTTAATAATTAATAAAGTGACATAATGATATAAGTAATAATAAAAGGACACCTAAATTAGTTTAAAACTTTCCTTATCTAAAATATACTGTACTTATAGTTCTAATACAATTCTTCTAATTACTTAAATATATTTAACTTTTTTTGCCTTCCCTTTTCCCCTTCTTTGTGCAACCTGCTGCTTCTGGTGTGCTATTTATCTCTATTTTATTATTTATCTCTATTATTTTGATATCTTTTCTATTATTTTTTATCTTCAAGGACTCTATTATCTATTTTTCATTTTTTTGGCTTTTATGATTTATTTTTATATCTGCACTAATTAACGCATGATCTGAATTTTTATAACCCTTCTTTCTGCATCTAGCGACCTAGAGATTAAGAGACAAATATATAATCTATTATTGAGTAATTTTGGTGGAGTGAAATGTGAATCTCATTTTTAATACATTGTATCTAATTTGTAAGTTTTGTATATACAAAAGGATATTACGAAACACCCGGGGGGAGTGAGGGGAGGGCACCCATGCAAAAACTTAAGATTCAAAACTCACCCAAGACTTTTTTGTTCACATTTTTTAATGCTCAGAAGCCTATCAACGACAGTTTTGTTTTCAGCGAAAGCAAGGGAAGCCAAAAAGGCTGCTATTCCTCTTTAAATTAATGGCCTATCACCATGAGGAGAGGAAAGCAACAGGATGGGACAAACTGAATGAGCTGGAAGAGAGACTGAGAGAGCTCAGAATTCTGGGAAATGTAATTTGGGAAAGCAAGGAGCCCTGCACCAGTGAATTCAAAATGTCCCGCCCTAACTAGATTTCCCAGAATTCTGTTCAGCATGAGAAAGCTCCAAACCAACAGGGGAGAGATTTTTCCCTCCTAGCAGCAGCCAGATTTCCAATAAATTGTTGAATCAGTGCTGTGCTGGGGAAAATCCCTTAATTGAAGTTCTATTGGATATTGTGAGAGACATTCAATGAGATAGCTGTTGTGGCTTTTAAAAAAGTCTTTGTCAAAACTTTAAAAAAAAATCCCAAAAGCAGTAGATGTAGGAATATTTCTGAAACTTGGGGGAATGATCACTTGTTATTTTGTGTCATAGCATAGAAAATTCAAGGTGATAGCTCTTGTGGGTTTTTTTAAAAGTTGTTTGTAAAAGTTTTGAAAATTCCTCAAAAATCCATGGAGGAGTGAAACATTCTGAAACTTGATGGGCCAACAGTAGTAAATGTGTTCTATAATTGTAGCAAGTTTCATGCCAATAGCTCTAACAATGAGGAAGAAAAGTACCCCTGACGTTTCCCCATTGGTACAATTAATTAATTACTTAATGAAAGATAACAAAAAAGTAGTTAACTTGTTATAGTTATGATACAGACCTCGTCCAATTTCAGAAACTATGTTTTCATTTGTTTTGATCTGTTTTAATTGTATTTATATGTTTAATCTGTTTTTATTGCTCAATGTATTTATTTGTGTATTTGTAATGTGCCATTGAATTTTTGCCATAATTGTAAGTCCCCTTTGGGGTGGAAGAAATGGGTAGAAATATAGTAAAGAAAGAAAGAAAGACTTTAGAAACAATTTTTCCCACCCCACTAATTTTGTAGTGAGTATTGAAACATCTTTTTTCATTGATCACATAGACCTTATATATAAATGCATAAATTGCATTCTTTGGATCTCTGAGAAACAAAAAAACTAAGATGCAGATGTGAACTACATAGAAGAAAGGATTTTAGCCCTCTGTGTTCTACTCTTCCCCATTTTGAATGTTCATATCCAGGCATAGCAAGATTGTCTTTTACTTTTATTATGAAAGAAGATGAATGGGGAAGAAACAAGGTTTTGTATAAAATGGGGGAAATTGCATACAATGCAGCCAAGTTTTAACACACAATAGAAATCCAAGGGCTGTCCCAGGAGGCATTCACAGACAACAGAACTCTGTTTACCACAAATCTCTGTATTCTCCCTCTTGGGTGGTTACTGCTAGACCCTCTGTTCTTCGGCCAGGTTTCACATCCTTTGTATCAAGTGACTTGTGCTGAAAAGCAAAACATGGAGAGGTTCAGAGGGACTTGAGATCAAAGCCTCAAATACAGGCATTTGGGTGGTCAGTTACAACAAAAACCCTTGTATGAAGCGTAATGCTGTTGATGTCCAATGAATATATCAAATGAACAAATGTATCCAATACATTATCCAATGGCTATGAAATGGTAAATGTTAGCCATTGAAGGGAGACATAAAGCACAAAGGGGCATTGGGAATATACATGAGCATAAGCCAAATAAAGCGGCAGTTTGGAGCCATTAAAATATCCACAAATGAACAGAAGCCTGAGCACAGATAGCTCTACAAGGTGCAAAGGTGTCTTTGGACACTGGCCTCAGGTGTCTGTTTGATGATACCAGTTAATGTCATGCACTTCACACCTGGGAAAAGCCTCTTTATTTGTTTTTCATGCCTACATATGTATTTCCTTGATATAAGAGAAAGGCAAAGATGAGAACTCTGGGAAAAATTGCAGCAAATAAAGGAAGGGCAATGTTTCCACCAGGCCTTTTCACCCCTCATATGCAACCCGTTCCTATGCCTGGTACGACTGATAAGAAAATAAACTAATTGAAAAGTATTGTGCCATGAAAAGACGGAAATCTCCAAATGTTAGGAATTAATTAAACTACAAAAAAGAGTATTTATTTTAAGGTTTCCTTTTGGGCGAGATGAAAGTAACAAGAGAGCACACAATCTCTCCTCAGCCCTCCTTGTGAAAAATGTGCTGTAGCTTGTTAAGCAAATGTTAGTCAAACACAATCTCTAAATATCTCTGGAGATGATTCAGTCCAGTGACGTTTGGAATGGTTTATTTTGGAAAAACCAAATGTTGTGCTATTTGAGGAAGAGATTGTTCCTAAGTGACAGGGAAATCTAAGCAAGTGAACAAAACTTTGGTTTATTGAAAAGAAATTAAGAGTTTTCAAATCCAGCACAACTAGAGTTTGGTTTCATCCTGTTGTAGTCTTTGTGTAAACTGTATAATCCCATGCATTAAGAAGTGGTGACAAGCAATTGCCTTTGGGTCGAATGTACTGAAAGCTAAGTGATGCATTGCTTTCTAACTGATATGCTGCTTTAGAGAATAATGAAGTCTCCTTCTCTGGAGGCGTTCAAACAAAAACTGGCCATCTGTCAGGAGTGCTTTGATTTTGTTTCCCTGAATATGGTTGAAATGGGGCCCTTGGGGGTCTCTTTCAACTTTCTAAGTGACACCCAAGTGACGTATTGTTTACTTGACACTTCTGAAGTGATTCTCAACCTTTTTGTCATGACCACACTGAAGTCAACATATGCACTATCTTTTCAATCATTTCATGCCCGTCCTGCCCATATTTCAGGCTGCTACATCTTAACTCATGGAATGAGTGAAGATTACTCAGATAATGTGTTCTGAGTCTTGCTGAAGGAAACTTGGTTTATATGTGGACATTCTGCCTTTAAGCCACCTGTTAATTTATAGCAACTTCGTTCATTTCATGGGATTTTCTTAGGCAATATTTAGAAGTGAAATTGCTTCTTCTGAAATATAGCCTACAGTACCTGGTATCTATTAAATGTCTCCCATCCAAGTTCTAAACAGGGCTTACTCTGTTTTGCTTTCATGACCAGCTCTGTTTCTGGTGTCTTAATATCACTGGGAAATTCAGTGGCGCGTTGGTTCCAACTTGGGAGGGAAATAGTTTTCCCATAAGCTCAATGGGAGTTTTATTTATGTCAGTCTTGCACCAAATTTCTTCAAGAGGCAGCTACAATATCAATATACAATATTTTGAAAAGCATTTTCAGTATATTTTAACTTAAATTGTTGCCATGTGCCAGTCATTTCTAACCTATGGCAACCTAACAAGCAGTTTTTTTATGGAATTTGTTCAGAGAGATTTGCCCTTCCTCTAAGGCTAATAGAATATAACTTGCCCTAAGTTTCCATGGCTGAGTGTCAATCTGAACCTTGGTGTCCCCTGGGGGAAAAGAGCGGTAAATAAATAAATAAATAAATAAATAAATACATCCTCTGCCAGCACTTAAACCATTACACCATTATGTTCTCAGTAACATATACATTTACCAGGTAAATATGCTTTCACAATGAAATGGCATTTTGAGAATGTTCTGTTTCCAAACTATCCATGTAAGAAATCACCCATATTCTTTCCTGCACATAGAAAAGCAGGAGCTGTGACTTTGGTTTCCATGAAGGTGAAATGTCCTCTGAAATCATAATGTATGCAATCTTCCTCTCCATCTTTGAGAATAATTTGCCCAAAATATGTGAAATTACCAAATCTTGCAATAGCACATGAAAATGAAGTGGTAATAGATTCCATCGAAATAAAGTATGGTTTAGATACACCAACCTTCAAAAAAAACTAACAAGTAAACAAATAAATGAAAGCAAGTACTGCAAGATAATGAAACATGACTTCTCAGTTGAACTTCCATTTTCAACTTCCACATTCATATTCACATGCTGCTTTTATGTAGGTCACAATAGCTCAGCTCTGTTTTTTACTTGAAACATCAGATATTCTGATTATGTGCTTGTTCATTTACGCTGCCAGTGTGGATTAATTATACAAGTTTCTTTCTTCCATGTATATAAAGCAGGCAGATGGGCAGAGGGTATAGATCAAGATAAGTATTTAACTAAAGTGTTTTCTGACTTTTGCTCACATAATCGCTAAAGGCAACAAAATGGACTAATGTCTAAGGCATAACTAAAGCTTAACAGATAGTAATTAAAGGAGCTCCAAGAAAATGTGGACTTATGAATGCCAGGGGACCCAAGGCGAACATGATCACACTCATTTGTTTCCCATACAGAAGGTACAGTCATTTAGAAAGGCAGTTACTATGGAAACTCCATAATTGCTGGGCCCATATGTGTTGTTCCTCAAGGGAAAAAGTTTTGTTTCCTAATATAAAATGACAGTCATGTCATGAATACAGATGCCATTTGCAAGTCTAAAGAAAAAAGTAAATTATCTTCTTTTTCCTCCCTATGTGTCATTAGATGGTTAGTTAATTCTTTTTAAGTTAGATTTCCTTTGGTCCTCCTTCCAAACAAGAGAAGTGACCTATTGCAAAACATCCCACCCTTCGCCTCTCTCTTTCTTCTCTCCTCTTCCTCCTCCTCCTTTAGTTTTGTTTTTGGAATAATGCCATTTTATTTTACATTCTGTCATTTTGTTGAATACATAATATATATACTGGACACCTGTGTAAATATGTTTAAATATGTATCCTTTGGGGTTAGGCTTGCAAAGCTTTGAAATTGGGTGGGTGCAATCCACAATGAAACTAGTTTTAACTCCCTTTACCTATTGAATAATAAGGTACTAATGTTCTGAAGAGGTCAAAGTTAAATTTGATGGTGAGATCAGCATCTTGAATTATCAGGAAAGGACAAATTCCGGCTTCCTCTTCCTCATTTTTCCACTTGGACAAATTATTCTTGATAAATTTTCCAGCTTGGTACAAATGTTAAATGTCAAAGAAGAACACTGAAATCCCTTTCCCCCATAGACAGAGACACTATTGACTGAGAAACATAAGGCTTGATCAGTAAATTAAAAGAAGAGTAAATCTCCTTAGGAAAATGGTTCTTTTTTCTGATGTTTTGCAGAAAATTCATGAATTTTCATGTGTTGTTCTTAGTATGCCTCTTTTATCAGGCACTCTAAAATGGTAAGCTCCCATATTTCCAGGAACAGCTTGGAAATCATATTGACAAAGTCATAAACAATGTTCAGCTATCCACAGTAGTCATGGAAAAAATCTTATTTGTGTGCACTCCAAATAAGTATCTTTATAAACTGGCCATTTTACATTAATGTATATACCTAACTTGCATTCATATTTGGTGTATTTCTTCCCTCTTTGTTCATCTTTTCACTCTATCCCATTTTCAAAAAAGATAAGATTGTAATTATTATCCAACCAATCAAGCAAAGCTCACTCCAGTATTTAGAATAAATAATAATAATAAACTTTATTTATACCCTTCCACCATCTCCCTGAAGAGACTCGGGGCGGCTCACAGAAGTACTACCAGTGACGAATATAAAATAAAAAACACATAAACATGTAGAATATAACAACATAAATTTACAACAGCAAACATGCATAAAATGACACATAATAAAAATGTTAACATTTGTAAAACACAGTGGTGCCTGCTGATAAGACTGGTAGTCTTAAATTAACAATCCAAGTGCTGGAATGAAGCAATCACTAAATCCTCACATCTAACCATTAAAATCTACTCAAGGTCAAAGGCCTGTTTAAAATGAAGTTCTAATGTGGAAAAGGCTTTTGATTCAATTATGTGACTACTTTTTATTATTTGACAAAATGACATTGTTACAGTTTTCAAATGATTCTAACTTTCTACTTGCCTCTAAACTGAAATAATAATTGGACTTACACCTGCTTTGTCCATTCTAACTCCATTCAATTTTTCAAAGTGTAATATGCTGTTTCAGTTCACTCTTTTCTCCAGAAAATAAGTATCCCAGCAGTTTTATCATGTCATCAATGGATATGCAGAGATGACACACTGTATTTTCTCTAAATTTGAAGTCATATTCTTTTGCAAGAATTGTATCTTAAGTAGGAAAAACAGGAGGAAAGGAAAAAGAAGGAGTAGTGGTAGGTTTAGCTTGGAGAAGAGAATATTAAGAGGAGAATTGAAGGCCACATATAAATAACTGAAAGGATATCATATTAAGGAGGGAGCCAGCTTGTTTTCTGCTGCTTCAGAGACTGAGAAAAACAGCAACAGATTCAAATTACAGAGAAAGAGATTCTACCTAAATATTCAGAAAAAAAACTTCCTCAAAGTAAGAGCTGTTCACCTGTGGAATTTGCTGCCTTGAGAATGGTGGAATCTATTTCTTTGGAGGTTTTTAATCAGAGCCCAAATGGACATTTGCTGGAAGTGCTTTGAATATATATTCCTGCATGGCAGGAGTTTGGACTGGATGGCCCTTGGGGTCTCTTTCAACTCTAGGATTCTGGGATTCCAAGAAAATAATGTTTATTGATTTAGACTTCTCACATTTTGCCATTATCACAGATTCCTTGGAGAGAGGTGAAATCAGATGTGGCATGCTACTTCTGGACTTCATAATATGATACCTTCATAACCAGATGTTTGAATCAAGACAACCACAACTGCACCTGAAATTTTCAGAATGAGAACAAACACAGCAACGAGTCTGCATACCAACTTAGGCGATGTTAGAGGGCCTGACATAATACTAATAAAAACTACAAAAGCATTGCCTTCCAGATGATGGTACTATCAGTGACCATAGCCACATCTATTTCCAATTTTAAAAAATTGTCATGAAATTAATTGAATATGCTGAACAATTCAACATGTTCTATGTGGTGCACAAACCCCCGAAATGTTAGTGGTTTATGTCTGGAACTTTTGGATTCAGATTGATTTCTAACATTATTTTTTGAAGAAGTATAATGCAATATTGGTGTTGTCCATGTAGTTGGTGCATCTTGGGAAACCTCTAGTATGTGGCCTCCCCCTAAAGGCTTCCACAGATGGCTGTCTGTTTCAAATTGGCTTGGGCTGACAGCCTAACCATGCAATGAAAAGGTTGACATTTTATCTTTAAGGTTCCCAAATGCAGATTCCATTACTAATGAAGCCATAAATGCTAGAATTTCTGTCGTTATACAAGTGAAACCTTGTTCTGCTCAGGTCCACTTCCCTTTGGAACATGTTAATACAATTAACATCTGAAAAATATTAACATAATGTAGAATACAAGATGGGGCTTTAAAATTTCTACATTGGAAAGCCCATATGACTTTCACTTTTTTTGCAGCTCCCACTCCCCACTCCCATCCCCTTTCAGTTGAAGGATATGCATTTTGCTGGTAAAGAAAGGCTTAAGCAGCACAACACAATTTTTACATCCAACAAGAGTTGACCTACTGCATGTCTTCAAAGGATTTTGTGGCAAAATTATTCAGAGGGGTTTTGCCATTGTTGTCTCAGTGCTGTCAGAGGGAAGGTGGGATTCCTCTGCATACTTTCAAGGGGGTGTGTGAAAGGAGGAAGAAACCAGACCCAGCATTTTGGTGTGGGTGGGGAAATGGATTTTCTCTGCCTGCTTAAAAATAGAACAATAAAAGAGTTATGCACTAGAATAAACAAAACATATATGGATCTCCAAAATAAAATCACAAATATTTTGTTTCTGGTCTATTTAATCAGGCTGCATTCACTCAAAAGTTGTGGAGGAGAATTGGAGAGACTCACAAGTGCCACTACCTCTCACTTACAAATCAGAAAGCTTCCAGTAACTTCTATAAATACATAAAGAGTATGATGATCTGAAAGGACCATGTTGTTTCAGGATCTGCTGCTGAACAAACAAATCATCTCCACACCTTCCATTCCTCCATTCTATTTTCTGTTCTGTTTCTTATAAGATGTATGAGGCAGCAGGCAAAATAGAATAATAATAGCAATGATAGTGTCACCATACTTCTTGACCTATTCGAATGATTTAAAATACCCAATTTTCTTAGGAAATAGCTGCAGTATGAATCAGACAGTCCTTGGAGTTCACCCATACTAGGGAAAGCAAACAAATTTATGAATTCATGTAATGGATTTTTTGCTGTGTTTAGTATGCTGGTAAACAGAGGCATAAAAAGTGGGGCAGTGGTGATATTATTAGCTTCCCGAATTCTGCTCCCCCAGGAAATGTTCCTTCAGCTATAATTTTTTTTAACATTGGAATTGAGCATTTAGAAATAAGTAAGTTTTAGGCAATAGGCATCCAAAGAAAATTTTACATTAGAATCCTGCAACGCAAACACTTCATCAATTTACTAACATATTATATATGTTCAAGGAAGACTTTCCATGAATACACATTCTGCATGTTACAGGACTCATATTTGTTGCATTTATATATGTGTATGAAATTTCATTTTTAGTTTTGACACATATGCACTGACACCATAGAAGTGCAGAAAAGAAACCTTAGTCAACTTGGCTTTTGAAAGCAACATATCTGAAAGAATTTCAAGTTCACTGTTTCTCTGTAGGGTTGCACAGAAATCATGGATGGCATCTTAGACTTTGTCAACAGTTCAAATAATTACAATAGAGTGGCTTGTAAAATATGTCTGTTTGCTAGTCACTTGATATTTTGTTTACAAAATAATTTTGCATACATATAGGCTAAGTATCTCTTATCTAAAATGTTTGGAATCAGAAGTGGTTTGGATTTTGGATCTTTTTTAATTTTGTGTTATCTGTATTTGCATATGTGGATGTAATGAAGTATCTTGGAGATGGGACCCAAGTCTAAACTCAGAATTCACATATATTTTTACACATAAATGCAAGGTAATTTTATACAATATTTTTCAATTATTGTGTACAAAATAGCTTTCAATTATACTGAAACATCAGAAAATAGGGTATTACTTTCTCTGAGAACTGTGTAGACAGACAGTTTTGGAATTCTGGATAAGGGATGCTGCCTCTTTTCTGTTATTTCAACTTAATTAGCTTTTGGGGGGGGGGGAAACTTCACAACATACTTTCTTAAAACATATTAATTAGGGGTTAGGTTTGTTGTCAAATTTGAAAAAAATCTCCAAAGGGCTAAATCATTCAACACTCTTTCCAATTTTGCTACACACAACCAGTGAAAATTGTCTCACTATACTCTCGCTGATATATTAGTAAACTTGTGCACGGATCCGTTTTAGCTGTTTTACGTCAGCCAAACCAGCTTCTTCGGCTCTACTAGATGGCCACAACGGCAAGAGACTCTTCCTCCCCTATTCTGCATCACAATTGTGTCTTGGCTTCAGTGTATTTTTGGCTTGGCTTCTGGCTTGGCCTCTCTTTTGAATCTTTTTGTTTTTTGTTTATTTTATTGATTTGTTTTATTTGGTGGGACTGACTGGGGGTTGGGAACATGCAGGATAGGTGGGTGGGGTGCTCACGAAGTTTGAGGGTTTGGAGAGTCATCCTTTTAGCCTCTTTTTCTCCTCCCCTCTTCGCCTTCAGAAAATACTTCAAAATGATAATAAGTATTATTAATAATAGTAATCCCAGCCAAAAGAAAAGCGTCATTCTCTGAAATCTACTAACCTAGTTACCTCTCTTCTAGAGTAGAAAGTAGAAACAACTTTAAGGAAGCCTTAAACCTGAAACAGAAAGGCATGAAGGGAAAAAGGGCAGGCACCACTCCAGGCAAAGACTGCATTGCAATCAAGAGAAAAGAGAGGGCTTTTAAAAGGAAGCCCAGGGTAGGATAACTCCAGGGAATTGGTCTTCCTTCCCTAGGAAGTTGAAAGCCTTGGAAAACTGCATGCAGGGAGAGAGCGCATGCTCCTGCAGCACCTTTAGTGTCTGTCTTTTCTAGAGTAGAAACAGCTTTAAGAAAGCATTAAACTCAGGTATCCTCTACAGACCAAAGGGAAAGGATTGCAGAAAGAGTGGTATCTTAACTCTGATGCTTTTAAATCTAGATCTTAATGAAGGATATAAGGACACATGATGCAGTTGCCTAAAATGATGAGAAGGGGAGCCGGAGACACCCCCCCCCCTTTTCCACCAATCGGTTGGATCTAGCCATATTTTTCGGCTGTGGTTCAAAAACACCATTTGGCTGCGAGCCCATTTTCGGGAGGTGCACAAAAACAGATATGGGGGTCTACCAGTATCTGGCTAACAGAAACTAATTGAGGTGGAGCCAAAATGCACAAGCCCATAAATTAGTGTTCTTAACTGTATAGAGATCCTCTATAGTCAGAGGATGCTCTCTCCTTCAGAAAGTTCTTCAGCAGGTGGCAAGTGATATTTCCACCTAGATAATTACTGAGGCCAACAGTCATTGTTGGGGGAGCTGCTCATTCTGTTCTCACCCTGCTTTTCATTAGCTCCAAGAAATGTCACAAAATATGGACAACAGGTATGCTAATAGAGAAAGGAAGTTTCAAAAATATCTTGAAGCATTTCAGTTTCAACTCTGCCATTGGGTTGGGCTCCCAAGGATGTACAGCTCCCAGTAAGTGTCCTCCTTCCCGCACACACACATATATACTTGCCCCCTTGAGCACCGTGACATTTCATGCTACCTTTATGTATTTTGATGTCACATAGTCATTTGTGGTACATCATACATAAAGGCAGCAGAGAAATTTAAATTAAAACTCCATGGGCAACATTAGACCACTTTGGTTATTGCTGATGTCACTATATGCTACAGGCATTAGCAATATGTCCTGTTGCTACAAATCAATTGAATGGCCACAAACCTTTCAGCCATAAATTAGGAGAGGGCACTCTCTCCCTCATGAAGAGGTCACAGCCTCGTCTTCCTTTTTCTGAATGATATTAAAGCATATGAAAGTAATTATACAACTTGAAAAATGTCAGAAATAACTGAGTTGAACAACCCCGAGATTAAACATCTGCCAGTTTTTGAGGATAAAGATGGTATTTTTGTTTGGGTCATTTGTCTTTCTTCAAAATCTCTACTGTTACAATGAGCCTGTATTGGCATCTGAAATATTCTCCAAAGGGACCACTCAAAACGGCACAAAATTGGAACCTCAAGGTCACAGAGGAATGAAGAAAAAGTGGAAGCAGACACTTGCAAATGCTCTCTCCCAACAATGACAATGATTTAAATCTTGTTTTTCTTGTTAAGGGGGTTAGGAACACTGTGCCACATATCTGTGATCTCATACATGTAACCTCGGCCCAGCCCCAAGATTTTGCTCCCTGAGGAAAAAGACAAAGGAGTGATTTCCCATGCAATTTTTCATTGTTGACTTTTATTTCACCAATCATAATATGGGGCAGCTTTCTCCATGCCCTGTAGAATAGAGTGCTACCTTGGGGCTAGAGAGGAAGGTAACTGTGATGCACATAGCTCTGCTAGGAAAAGACGGAACTGGCGGAAACCGGCCTCTCCATTGGTGTGAGACTCCTGTATAGGAAGCTCAATCCACAGGTAGCCTGGGTCCAAGAGCAGAAACATTTTGCTACATCCTCTTCAATTTTTATCCCCAGGACATTTTACTAAAAAAAATATCAGCTTCACACTGTTTGAAAGCCTGTGATATATTACAAACAGATAGTAAAGAGGATGTATCTTTTAAATCTTGTGGGAATTTATAAAAAATGACATTTACATGTCATTTTTTTTTTAAAAAAGGAAACCTGTTTTTACACAGTTCCCTTCTTTCTCTCTGTCATCCACCATCCTGCCCCAGTCAGAAATATTGTGTATATATGTATACATGATAGGGCTTGTAGATGACACTCTTTGACAGCAACAGCTCATATATTTTCCCCCTGTCAAAGTGATTCTATTTTCTATATATTACCAAGCCTCCTTGGAATGACTGCCTTTCACTAAGTTTTGTTCTTGTCTGATATAACATGTTGCGCAGTAACAGGTGAAAATAGGATGGGTACTAAATGTTAGTGATACAAGAAGGTACACAACGTGAACCGCATCTCCTTAACATGTTCTTATCTGCCACTCTCCAGTGCTACTTTTACAGGTTGAAAAAGATACCAATCAAAGTTCAAGTTCAGTGACTGGATACACTGGTGAAACTGAGAAGCAAGAATAATGCTCAGAACATTAAAATCCACAAACTTTACACCACACTGTGGATGGAAGCCTTTGGGTATTTAATTCTTTCATATAAGGAAAATAATTATATTAGAGGTATTTTCCCCATTGCAATATTCTGTTCATCCAAAGGTCTTGCAGAAAAAGCAGTATGCTCCTCCTCCACATCTTACTTTATCTCCAAAATTGGGTCTCAAGGCAGTTTACAATTTAAAAGAGCTATACATTTAAAAAGATATCCAAACAAACTTTAAAACAGAATTAAATTCTGGACAGTACTGTATTAAAACACAGTATCAAGTTATTTGAATGCAACTTAAAAGGATAAAAATTAGACATGTGTGTGAAATTCGTTCCTACCATTTCTACTGTTTCTTTTGTGTTTTCTCTTTCTATGGAAGCACAAAATGGGAAGCCCCCTCCCCACACAAAAATCTGCTTGACATGAAAGCCTACTTTCATGTCATCCAAACTAACCTCCTTGCCTTGGAAAGAGAGTGTGCGTGCAGCTCGGCTGCAGGCGCACTCTAGGCCTGCCTGCACACCCCGCCACATATGCACTCTCGGAGAATGTAGCAGGGCATGTGTGGCGAGGCAGCCAGGCTCAGAGCTTGGTTGCAAGATCACTCTGGGCCTGCCTATATACCCCACCACATATGCACTCTCAGAGAGTGAGGTGAGGTGTGTGTGGTGGGGCGTGCAGGTAGGCAGACCCGAAGCTTGGCTGCAGGTGTGCTCCAGCCCTACCTGCATGCCCCGCCACACTCTTTGAGAGTGTGTCAGTGGGACATATGTGGTGGGGCATGCAGACAGGTAGGCTTGGAGCTCAGCTGCAGGCACACTCCTTGCCTACCTGCATGCTGCATCACACACACACACTTCAGATAGTGTGGCGGTAGAGCATGTGTGTCAGGGCATACAGGTAGGCAGGCTTGGCGTGTGCCTGCAGCTAAGCTCTAGAGTAGAAACAGCAGGTGCCAGGTAAGAAGAACACATGCCAGGAAGAGGAGCTAGTGGGAGGGAAGCCCCCCTCCCATAATGATCTGATTTTTGGGCCCTGAAACAAAAGAACTGAAAGCAACTCTCAATTTTGGGAGGCTTACAAAAATGGATCAGGGCCCCCAACAAATTCCGGTACACAAACAGGGCAAGGTTTCCCCTGAATGTACATATCTAATAAAAATAGTACAGTTCAAAACAATAGAGCAATACAGCAGCCCTTATCATGTTCTTTAAACATTGTCTGGTTTAAAAGCCTATCAGACTAAAAAGGCTTAGCTGCCCAACAGTAAGACAACAAGATGGGAGTTCCAGAGTCTCAGGAAACCATCAAGAAGGCCCTTTTGTGTTCCTACCAATCATACTTGCAATGATGGTGGGGCTGAGAAAAGGGTTTCCTGGCCACATAATAAACCACAGCCTTCATGTTCAAAGCTAAGGTCAACTCAAAGTGTCAGTTTGTGTCTTCAAAGGAAAAGTATCCCTGTCTAATGAAGGCTGAATCATCTTTCCATGGGCTGCCTTTCAATTGATCAGACACTGGTTTAGGGCCAGGATAGCTTCCTTGGATTGGGATGGAATGGTGTGATACAGCGGGATGTTGTCCACATATTGATGTAATCTTCATGGAACCCTTCTCAGCAGTTCCAAATAGTGTGGGGAAACAGAACCAAGTTGGTCCATGGTGGTCTATGGACTGGTTATTGTCCACAAGTTATTAATTTCTAGCCCCTGGAGAATTTCCAAGCAAGTGAGAGGGAGGAAAGAAGGAAGGAAGGAAGGAAGGAAGGAAGGAAGGAAGGAAGGAAGGAAGGAAGGAAGGAAGGAAGGAAGGAAGGAAGGGGTATAGCCACTGGGTACAAATATTATGCCGGTTCCTGGCATAAGGAGAAAAAAGCCCATGTGGTCTCCAACACTAAATAGCTTAAGAATCACTGTACTACAGTATTACACAAAATACAAATATATGTCTACTTGCACAGTTCTATTGAAGTTATAAGAAATGTATCTTAATTTATTTTTTAATGAATAATCTTTATTAAGTTTTCTACAAATTAAAATTCTAGTAAGTTCGAAGTAGAACCAGGGGGAAAAAAAAGAAAAGTAGGTAGATATTAGAATGATATCAGCTATAGCAACAAGGATATAAGGGATACGTGCTTTTGAAAATGTGGTAGTTTTCTACACACACATATGCAATTACCTGATACTCTTGTTTCAACATGTGGTTGTTGACATGATACAGCAGCTGTGGATAAGAGCATCAGGCAAACTGGCGGCTCTGTCACACTGTTTTGAAATCCGATTAAGACTTTGTATAAATATTTGGGCTGTGTAACTGTAGACAGTAGATGGGTCTCAGTATTCCAGGAAAAGAGAGAAAAGGCAAAAGAGTTGGCAAAAGAGTGGAAGAGTAGGAAGTGTATGCCAGAAATAATAATTTCTATCAATGAGCAATGTAACAATGGCAGGTCTCCGCAACAGGAAATGCTAAAGCAGAGAGCAAGCCACTATATAGATACAGGATGAGAAATTATTAGGGGAGAAAAGTACAACAGATGGGTTCTTTTGGCTGAAGCTTCACTGGTTGTAAAGGCAGCCAAAGCAAATACAGGATGAAGTAAATACTTCGATTCTCAAAACACCTTCCTTCTAAAACCACAGAGGAATTAACAGCAAGTCAGCTGGCCCCAGCATGAAACTCCTTGGCCTAGTCTCAGAGTCACTCTTCACATTACACGGAAAGCCATGGTCAACTAAGAGCCAAGTGAGCACCAATGGGGAATTTCTACAAAGAGGGGGACAATTGTGCCAGGTACAGAGAAATAACCTTCCCATGTATTTTTGGCAATAGTTGGCATGTACAATTGGAACTCGACTTTCATTGGGTGGTTAGATGTGCAGGATCCACACAAAAGTGGAAAAAACTGCACATTTTAACCCGCAGTCACTCATGCTACAAACTATGCTACTGCAAAAATCTCTGCCTTGCTCCCAGGCTGCCTCTACTGCCCTTCCATTGTCGATCTCCAGGCTTCCATCCCCAACCTCCTGGGATAATGACACTGCTGCAGAAATCTCCTTTACTGTCATTCTTCTCCTGAGAAGAACCAAAGGATAGTAATACTAAAGGAGATGTTTGCTATAGCTGCAGCAAGACTAGCCACCTTATCACATTGAGAAATTTCCCCCTCACAGGACACTTCAGTCTCTTTTCAAGCAGGGAGAGGCATGGAGCTCATCATGTGTTCCAGAGTTGAAAAGAGGCAGAAATGTCTGAAAGGAGGGAACTCTGAACATGGACCAGCAATCGTGTTCAGGGCTCCTACCTCTTATCACACTTTACAACTGAAAAACAGGTGGGATGAGAACCATCAAAAGTTTCCTGTCCTGTTTCATTGCCCAACTGTCTGTTGTATCCTATGGGCTTTGATGCAGAACTATAGGATCACTATCTCATGTACCCTTTCAATGTGATGAGGTGATAAGTCCTCCTTGCCCTCTTCTTCATCCCCTTTCCCACCACCATTCCTCCAATGCATGGTGCATGTGGTCCATGACAGATGCAGCTCAGCCATCTGCTCCCATTCTTTCTCACTGGCTAACTCACTCTGTTGGCTTCATTCAGCCTGCACACCACTCTGGCAACACCTCCATTCCCTGCCACTCACTGGATGCCTCTGCCCCCTGCTTCCTCTGCCCTCTTAGGCCCCCAACAATGATGACCAGAGCAACTAGAGTGAGAGGGGAAAGGGTGAAGAAGGCAAAGGGGTGCTTGTTTCTGCTGCTTTTGCCTCTGTGAACATTTCTTCCCCCCGACTCCTGAAGGTGGAAGTGTTCCAACTCACTGATTTCCAACAAGACAGTTGAAAGTGCACTTGCAACCATGTCACACGGCCACCAGAGGTGCTCCACTTCATTGAATCCAGTGCCCCAGGCTGTGTATCGCTGGGCTCCAGCTGAGGGAAGGAAGCATGGAGGGAAGCATGGAGCACGCAGCGTCCCCCCATGGATTGCAATGGCAACACAGGAGCCCTCCCATGTTGCCATGGTGGTAGCATACACCAGCTCCTCCCTCCTTTACCCACAGAGCCACGACAGCATTGTCTGATGGGAGCCGGTGGGCTCAGTGGGTGACCTGGGCTAAACCAGTGCATACCGCTGATTTTAGCCCTGTGTGAAGAGCTCATTGGTCTCTGATCTTTTAAGAAAATGGGGTCTTCCTGGCTGCTTGATTGGTGAATAGAATGCTTTTCATTTCAAACACCTAATAATATTTTTTAATTTTTGACAAATTGTGGCAATTAATTTGCCTATATTTTATCATTATTTTAATATAATTGAAATATAGTGTATATGCCATAATCCTTGTGGGTTAGATGGATACCAGACACATTGCAAAATGCAAACTCAAGTGCTTCTAGGAGTTCTCATTGATTTCACACTGAATAGTGAACTTAGAGTTAGTTGCTTTAGAGCTTGTCATGAGGATTTAAACATTAGAGTCCCTAATGCTACCAAACAAAATTGATAACTGGGTTGTTGTATGTCTTTCGGGCTGTGTGGCCATGTTCCAGAAGTATACTTCTGGAACATGGCCACACAGCCCGAAAGACATACAACAACCCTGTGATCCCGGCCATGAAAGCCTTCGACAACACAAAATTGATAACTACCAATGTTGAAATCCCAGACTGCTTCATCAAAGTATTGTCTGTTTTCTTTTCCTGGCTTGACAAATCAGACAAATAGATAGTCTAAATATTTTGGAACTGTCTTCCATATAAATATTCTACCTTTAATAGAAATTCTGTGAAATACAGTAGATGCGTAGTTAAAGAAACTTATTCTAATGCAGTGCAGAATGCATGCTTGTTGCCCTACAGTTTATTCTGAATATTCTCATTTCAAGCCATAAAGATCCATGTGGTTCTTAGATCTCTTTATGGAAATTCCAGTTAATTTTTACAGACATTTGTGGTAATCAAAAAATGCCTTGCTACATGTAAGAATAACAATAACAACAGCAACAACAAAACCTTTCATCCAGGTGTAGCACCCCATTCTTTGCCAATGTGAATTTTCCACACATCAATGCGGCCATTCATAAAGCTCGTGCTCTAGTGTGGAAAACATTTCTGAAATACATTGTAACATGGAAGATCTCAAACACCACAGCAACATTTGCAGGCTAGAGTTGAAAATAACATCAGTCTGAGAAGAAATCTTTCAGGACTCAATGGATTAATAAAATTTTCAGAATGGCTAATGTTAACTTTATGATAACTTTATAGAATCCAGCCGCAAAACCTGGAACTGTCTATCTGTAAAGCAGATAGATGTACTTAACAGTCTCCATTGTTATATGATTTATATGGTGAGAAAGTGGGATCGCCCAAAACACATACAAAGACAGTTCATGCTTTTAGACATTGGAATGTGGTTTTCTGCACCAATATAGAGTAATTGCTATGTCCATTAAAGTGAGCTCAGCTGGCCAGTTGTAGATTGATTCACATGTACACACTCTGATTGGTATTCTTCATTCTTGAAATGGAAAACAATATAAATATTTGTAAGTATTCCTCTAATGTAAGAGTGGACAAAGAACAGCAATGAAGTTTTATGTGCTCACATATTTGTGAGTTTGTATCCTTCCTCTCCATTCCATTGATTATGTGTCAAATTTAGTCTCCCACCAATTTCCATTGAACCATTGCCGCTGTCGTTGTCATCATCATCATCAACATCATCCAGGACTTATAGTCAAACTACAGAAAAGCTTTAGCAATATAGCACCAATTAAGCATTAGGATCACTTTGTTTTAATGCGAACAGTTCTCTCTCCCTTGCTTGATCTCTGTTGAATCTTGCATCCTGGAAACAATAGTTTTATTTACTTTATGACGGTCATCTTTACTGCTTCCAAGACAGTAGGAATGCATGTGCAGGTACTGATGCATTTTATTTCAGAAAGTTCTGTGTTTATTTAAACCAACCTTGAATATTTCTGTATGGCAGAATGGGTTGGACTAGGTGGCCCTTGTGGTCTGTTCCAATTCTATGCTATTATGTTTCTATGAATGTGAATAAAAAATCTTTGGTGATACTAGGGGCTCCCAGGAATTGCTTCAAAAGAAGGAAAAGGATCTTTTAAAATAGGCTTATCCAAAAAGAGAATCTGGGACTTCCTGAGACTATTTCCCCATGTGGAGATACCTTTTGATAACTCCCTTCTTAAAAATAAACAACTCTGCATATGAGTGCACATGGTTTCTTATGAGTTGCATATTTCTAGCTGTCATTGCCATGTACGTCCCAGCTCCAATAACTTATTTGAAATAACTAAGTATGTTGCTTTTCATGAAAATCAAAGTATTGTGTGGGAAGGGGGAGCATTTATTTATAATCTACAACAGATTGTTACATGTTGTGCAAAACATTAGCTGCAACATATGTTGCAGATTAAAAAAGTAATTAATTGTAGTGGGAACCCATTTTCTTGAGCTTCTGTTGGCGTAACCAAGAGGATGTCATGGTACTTAAACCACTGTCTCAATACCTTTCTGATGTGCTGAAAGACATTAGATGCCAGAAATTATGAACTATTAACACTGCTGATGGAAACTGTTAGTGTGTTTTTCATATGTTTTGCTACTTAAATTCCCTGTACAGTCTGTTTTTCATTTCTTCCAGGAAACAAACTTTGAAAGATTAAATGCTTTGCATTATCTTTCAACAACAATGACGTGATTTATATAAATCTTTTCACAAGGAAAAAAAGACCAGATTTTGGAAAAGTTGGCTTTTGGACTACAGTACTCAGAATCTCCTAGCTAGCAGGATATGCTTTGTGTAGCAGTTATGTACAAATGATGTTTCAATTACCATGTGTGCTTTCGGGTGGCCCTTTTGCCATCTGTACACATGTTGGAATAGCTGACTAGTCAGATGAAACAATATTTCGGTACAAGAACAATCTTTATTCCTCATTTCTGCAAGTTGTGAGAGGCTTGAATTATGCATTGCACATTAAATAAAATTAATGATCTTTTTTCAAACTGAGATTTATACAGGAGTCAATAAAATGAAACAGATGTTATGGCATGACCTGAGTTGTGTGTAGAAAATGCAAGCACACATCCATATATTTTGAAATAAGATGTTAATAGAAACCTTTGTTTAAAATAAAGAGTGTAAGCCAGAAAAATTGTCACAGCTGCTATAGAGAGATTACACCCATGTTTCTGTCTTTCAGAAAAACAGCTGGAATTAAAAAGATTATTAATGACAACCATATTTTGAAGGAAATAAGTGGGCACTTGAAATATTTCAGTAGGTGCTCTATTCCATGACAGGTATTTGTTTTGCTTCCTTTGTTACATAGTGATACTACAATCCCAAAAGATAACAGCTGGATTTTTTTTTAAAAAAAGATAAGTGATGTATTTTTATTATAAGCAGATGGTGTTTTATTCACAATAAATATTAATGGTTCAGTGGTTTTTACCTCCCTTTTCTTCATTTTCTTTATTTAAATATATATATATGTATTATTGTTGTGCGCCTTCAAGTCAAAACCTTTGGCACGATTTTTTCAGCAGAGATTTGCCATCACCTTTCTTGGATGCTGGAGGAGTAAGATTTTTCCAAGGCCAGTGGGATTTCATGGACAAAGGAAATTTCGAACCTTGGTCTCCAGAGTTGTAGGCCAGTGCTCAGATCACATGAATGATATCTATATGTGATATACTTCAAGATAAAATGACCAATAATAGTGGACACAGTTCCTCCAAAGACGGTGTGTCTCCCATTACTGATCATCCTCTACAGCAAAGGAGGGGATCATGTGACCCTCCAGATATTACGGAACTGCAACTTCCAGTATTTTCCACCAATAACTATACTGGTGGGGGGATGTTGGTATTTGAACTCTGACAATATCTGGAATACTACACATAGTTCCTATTCCTGGTTTACCTTGTAGACTGTATTTTAGAAGTGTGCAAATGACTAGTAAAAAATCAGAAATTGGAAGAATTTGG
Source organism: Anolis carolinensis (assembly GCF_035594765.1). Classification (NCBI taxonomy): domain Eukaryota; kingdom Metazoa; phylum Chordata; class Lepidosauria; order Squamata; family Anolidae; genus Anolis; species Anolis carolinensis. The sequence goes on along the minus strand of NC_085842.1, from coordinate 104,208,449 downwards.
AAGTTTTGTAAGTCAAAAGTCTTTTCAAAACGTTAGCATGGTCCACTCCAAAAACATAAGAATCGAAGGTGACCCCCAAAACTTTTTTGTTAGCATTTTGTAAAGGTTGGAAGGTTCCTAGTCAGATTCCTTCATTGCAAGGCAAGAAAGTAAGCTGCTACTAGTGTAGTCTGTCATGGTGGTTGTTAGAGTGGTCCAGCATTTTTGTGTTCTCAAATAATATGCTTGTCCAGGTTGGTTCATCAAGTGCCCTGCTATGGCTGACTTCTCAGGTTGAATTAGTCTGCAGTGCCTTTCATGTTCCTTGATTTGTGTTTGGGTGCTATGTTTGGACCTCGACCTGGAAATGCTGGACAACTCTAACAACTACCATGTCATACTAATAAGAGAAACATTGAAATCCACAAGCACATGGACAATTTCAACAGAAAGGAGGAAACCATGAAAATGAACAAAATCTGGCTACCAGCATTAAAAACCTCTAAAATCAGAATAGTAAATAAAGAACAAGACTCAAAAAGCAGGGGAATTCCAGACAAGAATAAATCAGGGCCAGCTAACACCTCCCAACAAAGGATCCCCTAGGCAGCTACCAGCCAAGCCTTGAAACTGCAAGGCCATTAAAGTGGTAATCAAGGTGGCAAATTGCACCATTGACACTTGCCTCAAGCAGACAAGAGTTCTTTCCCCTCACCCTGGACATTCTACAGATATATAAATTCCACTTGCCTAGTTTTCAACAGACCCCTCAACCTCTGAGGATGCCTGCCATAGATGTGGGTGAAACGTCAGGAGAGAATGCTTCTGGAATATGGCCATACAGCCCAGAATACTCACAACAACCCAGTAATTCCGGCCATGAAAGACTTCGACAACACATAGCTCTTGCAGTTTTTTCAAATGTTGTTTTTAAAAACGTTTAAAATTTTGTAAAAATCAGTGGATTATCAAAATGTTCTGAAATTTGGTGGGCTAAGAGTGGGTAATCTGTTGTACCACTGCAGCAAGTTTCATCACTATAGCTCAAAAAACGAGGAATAGAGAAGCCCTGAATTTTCCCCACTGACAGTGATGTTCTCCCTATTGCACAATCGCGACT